>NW_005842043.1:417887-434461 GCF_000455745.1 Alligator sinensis
AAGGTTACACCTCTCATGCAGGCGTATAGTTCCCATGATTCTCTATGAGGCTTGGCCAATTAAGAGATTACACTGTATTATGAAAGATGTGTTCTGTCAAAGGAGTCTAACTTGCTGAAAAGAATCGTGCTATGAAGAATCAAAAATTCAAATCCCATGAGATGCCATAGTATGACAGATAATAGACATTTATTGGAACTGGAGCACACCAAATATTTCATTTCCATATTTTTCTAACCAAAACAATTGAAATGTTTTGGTAAAATAAAAATTGTCTATATATTTCATGAGTAAATTCCTAATTTAGTCTTCTAAATATTTCAGGAAAATTGTAATACTATTAATTTGAAAATGATACACAAACATTTTCAACAAATATTTTTGTTACAAAAAGTTAGTTGGCACAATTGCATAAATTCTATCCAGTATTAGTGTGTGTGTGTGTGTGTGTGTGTGTGTGTGTGTGTGTTTTCTAGACTACAGATTGGCACACACAAGTCTGATGCTTAGAACCAAATAAAAAAAAGGAGAAAAAGGACTTACACAAATTTAGGCAGATAGGTCAAAAATGTATCCAAAGATTCCTTTTTCAACTACAGCCTAACCCTGGAAGCATCTAGACCACTCACCTAGGGCATAGGAATCTCCATTTTTCCCACCTTGCTTGACAATAAGTTAACTAGCAGGGTACAGATTACTCTGGGTAGGAATGCCCCATATCTTCCCTGCTAAAGCTATGCCACTGTGCAGAGAACAATTCATGATTCAGTGGTTTGGTTTTAGAAGAGATGAGAAATCTTGAAATGAGAAAGAAGCCAGTTAAAACTCTTCTGGTAGAAGTATCACATCAGTTAATCGGGAGGGACAGTATAATTTGCTAGCCTTAGTGAAGTCTACGGAGGTAGATAAGAGTCTAGCTCTGTAGGCTATGGCATTAATGATTATTTTTCATCATGCATCATGTGTCTGTTAATAGAGCATGTGTAAAATAACACTTTGTACTTTGGTGTCTCTAGAATTGTCAATATTTTAGCAAAGATTTAAAGCCACTACACATTTCTTTGCTGCCTCAAAATGGACCACAGTCACACATAAGACAGACCTCTCTGTATTACAGTAAGAAATATCTCATTCATTTAAAAAAAAAAAAGATTCAACGTCTACTAACAAGATTGGGGGTGGGGGGGAGGTAGTTAGTACTTGAAAACCAAAATTGTTGGGTCAGATCCCAGAGGTTTTGTTCTTAACCAAAGAAAATTGCTGAAATGATAGCTATAGACTTTCTATTTTTCAAGGAACACATCCTTTTTCAAGGCCATCCTTAACTGTAAAGAGATTCTATATAACCCTTCCTAAGAGATGTTATTTTTCTTCCATGGGTGCATCTGAAATGTTAAGACTGAATTCAAGGATGGAAAGGTGACAATAGTGCCCTTACAGCCCAACAGTCAGATATTGGTTTATCTATTAGTGTTCATTTCATCATAGTCCACCGTAATTGTTAGTATGACAAAACAACATATTTGGAATAATTGTACAGTATGCCTGGAAATATTTAGAAAAGCTCACAAATAGGATTTTTTTTTTTTAATCAGAATGATTTTTCAATGGAAAACTGTTTCTGAAAAATCAAAATTTCTCTTTTTTATTGAGTTTTACTGAGTGAATTTTACTTCCATTGTAAAATGGGAAAGAAATGGTTTATTTGTAATTGGTTTAAATATTTCATTGTATTGAGCTAAATTGAAACATCTAAGTTTCAGGCAGTTCAATACACCATTAAACTGCATTTACTTCTCAGAATATTTAATTATCTGTATTCTAGCTCAGACCCTCACTCTCTCCTTTGAGACAAGCATTCTAGAGCTCCCACAATGCAATGCAATACATGTATTTCATTATATGTATTCTAGCTCAGACCCCCAGTCTTTCCCCTGAGAAAAGCACTCTTGAGCTCCCACAATGCAATGCAATTGCATGGGTATCGCATGATTCTGCATGGATTATGAGAAATGTAATCCCTCCCATAGGAAAGAATGGTGGCATCAGGTTCTTTAGCTAAAACTCATTTTCAGGCAATGCACCTTCATAAGAAATTGCAGCTTTATGATGATGTGATTAAAAATGAGGCAACATGGATCATTTCAGCAAGCCAAAAAGAAGGATTTTATTGTGGGCAATGTTGAAATGTTTTGGTTAGATCAAAAACGTTAAAATAATTGTATGCTTCCAAATCAATTTTTGGTACTTTCATGGGTGAAAAATGTTGCTATTTCAACTTTTAATCCAAAATCAGATTGAAATGTCAAAATTCCACAAAGTGGTAATTTTGGATTTTACTTCCCTCTACGCTCAAAACTTTTTTTTTTTCTTCTTACATTCAGAGGACTGGATTTCTTCATAGAAGTAAGAGCATAGGGGTGACTGGACATGGTACCAATCTTTTAAAACTCCTAAGGCATTCCAGAACTAATATAACCCTGCTTCCTATTGCCTTAGTCTTACATGACTAGATTTCTGGAAGGAAAAAATATTCCTGTTCATTCCACCGGCCAAAATTTACCAGTCATTCCCACAAAGTTTTCAATGTCTAGTTTACTTCCAGGAGGTAAAGAGTTAAAATAAAATAGCTTAGAGCAGGAAGTTATTCACAGGAAGAATTTTAGTCTATATAATATCTGTCAGTTATTTTTTTTAATCCTTCTTATCCCTATTACACCTGCTCTTCTAAAAAAAACACCCCAAAGCCTGGTGGTTTTCTCTCTTCTCAAATAAACTAGGATTACAGCCAACAATGGGCCACCCCTCTTGGTCTGAGATCAATCAGTGCAAGAGTTCTTGTCATTTAGCAAGCAATATTAATACCAATAGACAATTCCTATGAAGCCGGGGTAGCCTAAAGCATCTTTGGAAGACAAGAGAAAGGAGAGAACAGAGAGGTTAAAAAAGAAAATAGTCTAGAAAACTAAATGAGAATATTGTAAAAAGAGAATATGTGGAAGTGAGAGGAAACCAAAGGAGGAAAAGCAGAAAACGCATAATAGCCAAAGAAGGAAAAGTGAGCAGAGATTTTTTTTTTCAAAGCAAACACCATTTTTGAAGCAACATTTCATGGCCTCACTATTCAAATCATTGCCTAATAGCAGGCCATCTGTTCTGACAGCAGGATTACCATGCTCTGAAGCACCTTGATCTTCCTTTTGTTCCCATGACTTTTTTAACCTTTTTTCTGACAGCTAACAAAGGTAGAGTAGGTTAGATAGTACAGAAAAAGGTTTGTTTATATTTTAGCAGTAGTAGTAGGTTATAAGAGGTTAATGGAGCTCAGTGCTCTCAGTTAAGTTGCTCTCTTATCTTTTTCCTAAATAAACAAATAATCTTTGTGGAAACTGTTTTTCTTTCTTCTCTCTGGCAGGACAAATGGTGGAACAGCAAAAGGCAGCTGCCAAGATGGAGGAATTAGCAAATACTAGTCCCTTCAGTAAAGCAGCCAATAGAGTCGAAAGTGAAAATAGAGAATAGGTGTGCCTCCCTCTTTAGCAAGCATAAAGCAGGGCTAAAACAAGAGAATGCTTATATCTATCTGTATAATAATCTCTTCTTTGTTTAAAAGTGTGTGTCCAGATGAGCATGGACATTTGGTTCCCCTGGGACAAGCAGCACTAGTGCACCTTTTGCTGCTGCTACTTGTCCCTGGGGAACTTGCATGCTATGCACACTTCTGAGTGCAGCAAGTTACCCTGGGTGGGATAGGGGAGACTGGGGCCAACACTAGGGCCATGCGAAACTTCGGGTGCTGATTCAATTTGGAGGAGATTTGGCCTGATTCGGTGGCCGAATCTCCAAATCCGAATCAAATCAGGGGACCAATTAAAAGGTTGGAATCGATTTGAAGCTCTCTGAATCAATTCAGAAAAGATTCAGAGAGCTCTGGTGATTCAGGCAGTCCCTGCCCGATGCAGCAGGGAGCTGGACCTGGTCTCTGAGCTGATAAGTAGTGGGTGGCGAGAGGTGGGGCCTGAGGAGGGGGAAAAGACCATGGGGGGGACCTCTGCCAGGCCCCATCCCCTGCCTGCTCCCCCAGCCCTCCCCATGGCTGCTCTGGCCCTTTAAGAAAAACAACCCTGAACTCACCAGCTGTTGCATCACCCTCAGGGCTTCTGGGGGTTCATGGCAGAGCCCCCCACGCAACGCGAGGCAATGGGCAGCAACAAAGATTGCCCCTGCACCAGGCAGTACCCAATGAGTTTGCAGTTTTTTTGTTTTTTTTCATAAAGCGTCAGGAGCTGGGGCGATTGGGGCAGCCACTGGGGGAGAGGGTGGGGGTTAGGGGGATCATGGCAGAGCCCCTCACGTGGCATGGGGCAGCGAGGATCACCCCCCCTGCCTGGCAGCAGCTGGTGAGTTGGGGCTTTTCTTTTTCGAAGAGCTGGGGCAGGTGGGGCAGTCATTGAGAGTAGGCGAGGGATGGGGCCTGTGTGATTTTGACATTCGGCTGATTCAGCAGCAGCCAAATCTCTGAATCAGATTCTGCTGAATCAATTCGGGACACTGATTCGAATCACCGAATCAAATCACTGTCCCCCAGATGGGCCAAATCTGAATCTGAAGTGAATACTAGCCACTTCACACAGGCCTAGCCAGCACTGCACTGGCCCCAACAGCCTTACCTGCGGTTCTAGGGGCCTCCTGGGGCTGCAGCTGCTGCAATCTTGCTGTGTGGAACCTGGCCAGCAGCTGCAGCATGGCTCTGGGAGGCCTGGCTTCACTTTTCAACAGCATGCACTGCCCAAGCATGCACTGCTCCAGGTTTTTTCCAGGGGTTAAAAAAAAAGCAACAGGGAAAAAACCCGGAGCAGCACACACAGGAGCAGCATTCCCTTGCAGCATGGAGAATGCCTGACTGTGCAGTATGTGGAGCTGCAAATGTGTTTGCGGTGCCATATACTGCACGACCCCCTCATCTGGCTGTGCCCCAAATAGAATCTGAGTAACTTCAGTACTGAGCTCCAGAGCCACCGTAATATCACCTGAGGACTTAAGGAGCAGAGCCGAGGCAAAGGGATAGAATTGTTGCTCTACCTATGCTTTCTGTGTGTATGTGACCCAGCAAATAACTCAATGTGAGAAGGGAACATTATTGTGGGGGGTCTCACATCTGGTTGAATGTGTGTGAAAAGGAACTTCTTACCTGATGATGGGGAAGGAAGTTTGAGAGGAAAGCAGAAGTTTGCTTATTCATATTCAAGACTGGAGAAGCAGTGATAGAAACTGCAGCGGACGAAATAAGAAAGAAAGGTGAAGGAACCTTTCTTAGCTTTCTGGTTGTATTTGTGAAACTGATTTGATGTGGAGAGAGAAGTATGAAGATTTCAGAAAGAGTATGTTTGGTGAGGGAAATCTGTGACCCCTTTAATCCCTATTGGCAAACATTTACATACATAGACTATTTGTTCTGACCACTACACTGGGAATGAATGTTCCTTGTAGGAAGGATTGTATTTGCTTTCAGACACGGTACTGGTATGGATAGGAGAAGCTTCACTGTTTGTTGTTCTTTGTTGATTTAGTCTTCTATTTAAAAGACAGCTGTGTCATTGGAGATCAGACTCAGCACCACATGACTTGGGTGACCAATCAGATAACAGAAATAGGATGAAAACCATGTTTCTGTGTAGGTATGCATTTCATCTACAGTCAAAGTGGACGAGGCACAAGATCAAAGTGATGAGGCAGAAGAAATTCTTAAACTAAAAACTGTCTCCCTAAACTTTTCTGATGAATGCTGCAGATATCTAAGATATCTGCATGAATTGTAATTGGTTTCTAAACCATTAAATGTGTTGGATAATGTATTTGCAATAGATATTTGATCAGCTCTATTGCAATAAACATTAAAAAAAAAATCCAGGTAGGGTTAGATGTACAGGTTCATTAAGTTTCTTTTCTTTTTCTGTTGAATATTCCCATGTAGTGAAACATCATGTCTCTGGAAATCAGTTCATTGAAGTCAAGTTTTATGCAAAGAGATATTTAAGGGAATATTATGTTTGTGCTGTCAGCCAATGGCCTGAGGATATCTAATTGAAGTAAATTTAGTCTTGGTTAAAAGTTCCAGATCACAGCCCTACTAGATGAAGTCCTCTTCTTATTCATACAGGAGGTACAGTTTATCTAGTAGAACTACAGGACATGGCCTTGCTGTTCTACTAGCATGACTTAAATATGCCCTAAGCTGACTATTTCAAGGGGATAATTCAGGCTTCAGGCCAATTTAGATGTTAGCCTTTCTAGTGGGACTGCCAACTGTGATGATTAGTTGGCACTTTTACAAGGGTGTTTCAGAAACTAACAGCAAAATGGCTGTTCATGCTGTATGTCTGCAACAAAGCAGGAGACAACACAGCAGCAAGGAAAGCTGATAGCAGCACTGTTGAACTCACCCATTGTTTTGCCCTGCACATGTGTGATGCTAGTGAGCACATAAAAAACACATGGCTGTGCAGCTGCCAGTGTATACCAAAAAAGAAGTGTTATGTCATTTATTTTTTGTGGGCTGAAAGTGTGCTGATTAAATAAAAATTACAAAGATACTTATAGTCTATATTTGACACACAGCATTCCCTTCCTATGATTCAGTATTTATAAGGCCTAATTTATCCCCAATAATTTGTGTGGGATTTAAACAAATTTAATAATAGTCAATAATATAATAGCTAAGTCATGAAGTAACTGGTAGGGTAATGTCATGACTACTCAGCTAAAATTCATTAAGTAGAGAATTTTTTTCTAAAACTCATAACATAGGCTCAGCAAGGCTACCTGTGTATGTGAAACACTTATCATGTATCCATGGAGAAGCAATTTGGCTACTGAATTAACTTTCTCTGGTAACAGAAACCAGAAAGTCCCTCTTGTTACTGTCTTATGCTGTACTAATATTGCCAGTAATAGTAGATGCAACTATGTCTACATTCTTGGCTAGCAACAGAACAACATAACACATCTTTGGACAAATATTCTTTTGCCAGGAACAGAAATAACTGCTGACAATTTCAGCAGAGTGGCCATTGTTAGATAAGGTGGAATAAATAAGTGGACCATGTCCTATTATGGCTACTGTAGCAAGGCAGGCATGTTGTGGCCAATATTAGGGAGCCAAGAACTGGGTAGGAAATTTTAAATCAGAGCAACTCTTGTGGGCAGAGACTATCGAAAAATCACCTATTTTCACAGTGCTCTGGTAAAAGTTGGTTTTAACATGAACCACATTACAACTAAAGTAGACACTAAAAGGATGATGCTTAAGGCTTATGTAATGAAAGCTGCTAGGATATTGCCTAACTAACATTAAAACCCAGTAGGACAGAGCTTCCTGGTATGCAGGGAGTACACAAAGAATGTCTAAGATACTTTTACACTCTGCTGTTCCTTGGCCCTGGTCCAGTGCCAAGGAGGAACTTAAAGTAGCCTCTGTCCTGCTTTAAGTTGTACCACCTAGTTTCATAGTTTCATAGTTTTAGGGTCGGAAGGGACCTAATAGATCTTCTAGCCCGACCCCCCGCCAGGGCGGGAGAACAACAAAAGAACCCTAAACAAAAAACGGGACTCAAATGAGTCCAGCCAGGTAGGTATCCAGCCTCTTCTTAAAGATCCCCAGGGTAGGGGCCAGCACCACCTCCCTTGGAAGTTGGTTCCAGCTCCTAGCCGCCCTAAATGTGAAGTAGTTTTTTCGGATGTCCAATCTGTACCTCCTCTCCATCAACTTGTGCCCATTACTCCTTGTTATGCCAGCGGGGGCTAGGGGAAACAGCGTCTCCCCCAAACCCTTCTGGTTCCCCCTAGTGAGTTTATAGACGGTCACCAGGTCCCCCCTCAGCCTTCTCTTGTGGAGGCTGAATAGGTTCAGGTCCCGCAGTCTCTCACTGTAGGGTCTGCCCTGTTGTCCCCGGATCATGCGGGTGGCCCTCCTCTGGACCCTCTCCATGTTGTCCACATCCCTCCTGAAATGGGGCGCACAGAACTGGACACAATACTCCAGCTGCGGCCTGACCAGCGTCGCATAGAGGGGGAGGATCACCTCCCTGGCTCTACTCGAGATGCACCTGTGGATGCACGACAAGGTCCGGTTAGCCCTGCCAACCATGACCTCGCATTGTCGGCCCATGTTCATCTTGGAGTCAATAATGACACCAAGATCCCTTTCCGCCTCCGTGCTCTCAAGTAGGGAGTTCCCCATCGTATAAGTGTGCTGCTGGTTCCTACTACCCAAGTGCAGCACCCTGCACTTGTCCGTATTGAAACACATCCTGTTCCTGTTTGCCCACCCCTGTAACCTATCCAGATCCTTCTGCAATCTCTCTCTCCCTGCTAGCGTGCTCACCTCCCCCCAAATTTTGGTGTCATCAGCGAATTTAAACAGGTTGCTTTCCACCCCAACATCAAGATCGCTGATGAAGAAATTGAACAGCGCAGGCCCCAGGACCGAGCCCTGGGGGACTCCACTACCCACCTCCCCCCAAGTCGAGTATGATCCATCCACCACCACCCTCTGAGTGCGACCCTTCAGCCAATCTGCAATCCATCTGACCGTGTAGGCATCTATGCCACAGTCGCCTAGTTTATTAATTAGGATGGGGTGAGAGACGGTGTCAAAGGCCTTGCTGAAGTCCAGAAAGACTACATCCACCGCGACACCTGCGTCCATGGCCTTTGTGACCTGATCATAAAAGGCAATCAGGTTGGTCTGACATGATCTCCCCCTAATAAATCCATGCTGATTGCCCCTGAGCATCATTTCTGATGCCGGCCCATCACAAATGTGCTCCTTGATGATCTTCTCAAAGAGTTTCCCCAGGATTGAGGTGAGACTGACGGGCCTATAGTTGCCCGGGTCCTCCCTTTTCCCTTTCTTGAAGATGGGGACCACATTAGCTACCTTCCAATCGTCTGGCACCTGGCCCAAGCACCACGATCGCTCGTAGAGCCGTCCCAGGGGCCCTGCAATAACCCCAGCTAGCTCCCTCAGCACCCGGGGGTGGAGAGCATCCGGACCCGCTGACTTGAACGCGTCCAGCCCCTCCAGAAGCTCTCTAACCCGGTCCTCCCCAACCTGAGGGAGCTAGCTGGGGTTATTGCAGGGCCCCAGCGTCCGGCTTCTATCGTGTCCGGCTTCTATCACAGCAGGGAAGTCCCGGTCCCTGCACAAGAAAACGGAGGTGAAGAATTGGTTAAAGAGGTCCGCTTTATCCTCTGACACAACCACCAGATTGCCCAGCATATCCTGCAGGGGCCCCACATTACCCGGTGCCTTCTTCATCCTCCCAATATATTTGAAAAAGGACTTTTTGTTATCCTTAATCCTGGACGCTAATCCGAGCTCTATATCCACCTTGGCCTTCCTAACAGCCCGCCTGCAGGCCCGAGAAGAGGAGGTATACTCCTCTTTGGAGATTACACCCCCCTTCCACCGGGCGTACGCCGCCTTTTTGGTAATAGCTGTAATAGCCTATATAGTCTTTGCAGAGGCCAGAGAACACTTGAGAGTGCTTTGGGCATATTTCATTTTCCTTGGCTGAGAGAATCCTCCAGTGCCTGAATAAGCAGCTTTAAAGTTGATTTGAGCTGCCAAAGTCACACAAATCCTTCCTATTTTAGGGCAGTATTTGGTCCAACATTTTAATGATGATTGCTATACAGTATATTGTATTTCTGTCATATAACCTATCACATCATCATGCTTCATGTAATGCTACTTGCTTCACAGACATGATTCCTGTCCTTGTCACTGAACTGAGATCTTTAAGTTATGTTAATTCTATTGCCATTGTTATACCCACACAAATAAATGGTATAATCTTTCCAGGAATGTATATTTTAGATGATCGGTTCATTTTAATGGCATTTGCTATGTTTTATTTCCAGTTAGTTAATCTTCTGCAGATGCATGTAATCCCCGTGCTGTATTATGTCAGAAAAGAAAGAAGCTGAATTCCAAAAAAAGATTAATTAAAATATCTGAAAACGTGTTTTACATATTAATGCACAATTTGGCATAATTCCTGCCAACTAGGGATTTGACCTGAAAAGAAAGAACAAATGGATTGATATTAAATAAGGGAATTAAAAGTATATATATATATATATATAGAACATGGCTTCATTCTTCTATTGAGCTTCCAAAAGAAGGTCAGTATCCTAGTTCCGATGTTACAGAAACTGAGGCAAAGAGATAGGAACTGGCTTTTTTGAGTCTCTTAAGCAGGCCAGGGGAAAGCCTGCAAGTAGAGCCAAGAAATCCTATGTTCTATCAATTGCTTATGTATTAGACCTGTTGCCCCTTGATGGCAGGCTGATCCTTTAATACTTATGGGGCTTGACGATACTGAGCACTGTTAACATGATCCAGAAAAAACACTTAAGATGTTTTCAAACAGAGTCCTTGTATCAGGATGGTCTGCCCTTTAACTGCTAAGGAGCCTCAAGGGAACAGCTATCCTTGCTCTGACTAGAGCTGGCTGACAAGTGAAAAGGGTCCATTGATTAGAGAACAGCTCACTTACACTGCGAGCTGCACAAATGATGATCAATTTAGTGTTAGCTTGGAGCAGTCACCCCCTTAGATCCCCCACCTGCACTGCTGTGACTCACCAATAGAGGCTTGTTGAGCAGGGGCAGAACTAGGAGCTGTAGTTGGGAGTTGTCACTGCAGGGCTAGTGAGCAATTACAGGTTTCTATCCCTGCTCTATGGGTAAGAATGCGAGTTCCTGGGATACTGGTGGAGGTCAAGTTGGACAGCACATCTGTAGGGAGTGGCCAGACAGTTAAAAAACCCAAGGCTGAATCGATTCAGTCTTTGCAGGTTAGTCTAAGCTGCACAAATTAAATTGAAACAGAAGTCAACAGACATTTGCCTTTGATTCAGGAAATGCAGCTCAGGCCAGAAGCCAGGGAGCACTACAGCATGGCTCTCTAGACGTGTGTTCATTTCCTCTTCCTGCAGCCCCCATGGTCTCTGGGATTTGCAGTCCAGAATGACAGCAGCAAGACTCTGCAGCATTGCTCATTACTTCCTCTTCCTGCTTCTAGGTGCCTCTGGGATTTGTAATCTGCAGTTGCGGCCAGCAGTAAGTGTGAGCAGGTGAAGGGGTATTTAACACCCCTGGCCCCAGGCCTCAGTCAGGGTTTCCTGGGGTGGGGGGGAGGGCAATCCCCCCACATAGACTGAGTTGCATCTCCAGCTGGGCTTGTCCCTGTCACAGGATGGGGTCCTCAAAGATGGCTATATTACCCCTAGGGCCCCTCGACTGCCAATATGGCCCACTGGGCACCCTCTATTCTCGCCTGCCACATCTTGATGTAATGGTAATGAGTAGGGAGGCTGCCCTTAAACCTACTTGAGCATGGTACTGTTGGAACCCCTTGTGGGTCCCAGACCCCTTGTGGGTCCCATTTCAAAGTAGATGTCCCGGGGACACCCCAGCCTTATGGGCTATATGCATAGCTCCAACTGTCCCAAGCCTCGCAGATGGTATTGACGTTGTCCAGTCTAGGCCTTGCTGTGATTTGGCCCCCTTGTCCTCTCTGGGCTCTCCGCAGCTCTGTCTCTCTGCCTCACTGGCACCGGGGTCCCCACGCTATAGTGAGCACTCAATGAGGACTCCTCCTTCCCCAAATAGCCTTACCCAAACCACCGGTGTGTGCCTGCCTCCGTTCGATTAAGCACTCCTGTGCGGCCTTAGCCCGGACTATGGATCACGTCTGTCCTGGGCTCGTGGGTGCACCCCACAGGCTACCCCTGCTGACGTCAGGGGGGCCCCTTAACTTTCCTGCCGTGACTTGGAATGTTGCTTCAGTGGAGGGGTTCCCCTTTGGGGGAGCCTGAAGGGTCATTGCACCTCCCGCCGGGCACTCACAGGGCTCCGAACTCCCCTGCACCCCGGCCACTCGCCACCTTCAGTTGCCGATCTTCGGGCCCCTTTGGCTTTCCCAGCCTTTCCCCAACCTCTGCCCACGGCTTGCCAGCTGCGTGCCTGAGTCTTCGGGCCAGGTGTATGGTCCACGAGGTCCTTGGACCTGGTCCCTCCAATTAGACTCCCGACCATACTATACTAATCACCCTGTGACGTGACGTGCCTATCCCACCACCGTGACAACTAAGGCCCTTAAGCTATGGGGCCAGGAGGCCCAAAAGGGTGCCTCTGTCCTATGGGCCGCATGGATTCCCCCAGGCCCGAGTTCCACAGCCCCGGCGGCTCACCCCACTAGGATGTTGAGTCCCCGCCTCCTCCTAAGGCCACTGTGGGCCCCGAAGGTCCACTGTCCAACCCCACTTCGGGTCTTCAGCCACCCTCCGGTGCAGCCTGACGGGGCCCCATTGGACACACCCCTTTGTTACCTCTTCTCCGAGGCTTCCGTGCAGGCTCACTCCTAGATCTCAGCGTCGGCTTGCCCTGACGCTGCTCTCTGTGCTCCTGCCTCTGGTTCCTCTGTAGGTGCTGCCGCCGGTCCTGCTGCAGGTGCAGCTGCTAGACCCTCTGTCGGCGTCACTTTCGGTGTCGCTGCTGGCTCTGCTGTCAGCGTCGCTGCCAGCTTCCCTGCCAGCTCCGCTGTCGGCTTCCCTGCCAGCTCCGTTGGAGCCTCTCCTGGCTCCGCCCCCAGCTTTCTACGCTGCCAGGCGCGGCGGCTGATCCCCTCCGTGTGAGGGCTCTCCCGTCCAGCCTCCACTCATCAGCCACCCCCCGCATTGTCGGAGCCGCTTCTTATCTCTGCTGGGCGGCGTCTCCCACCCACACTGCTCAGCCGCAGCTGAATATACGCGCGGCTAATCACCCTCAACGGCGGTTTCGCCACGCGTATCTCCTCCGGCTCTTTGGGCTCTGCAAGAGGTAAGTGGGGCTCTCTTTTGGCCTGGGGCCCTCCTGCAACCCCAGCTTCCCTGGGACACACCCCTCACCTCAAGATGCCTTGGGGCGCTCCAGTCTCCCCCCACCCCCCAGCAGGACGACAGCAGTCTCCCCCCCCCCCAAGTCGTACTTGGTGGGCTGATGAGTTCCTTATTTGGACCTTCCATGTGTCCGGTTGGATCCTTGCTGTCACACCTAGACAGAAAATCCGCCACTATATTACTCTTTCCTGGTCGGTACATTATCTGGAATTTGTATGGCTGGACGGCCAATGCCCATCGGGTAATTTGGGCATTGTCAGTCTTGGCTGTGCTCAGCCATCTGAGAGGGGCATGGGCCGTTACCAATTTAAACTCTTGGCCCAACAAATAATATCTAAAATGGTCCACTGCCCAACGGATTGCCAGGCATTCCCGTTCAATCGTGGCATACCCTTTTTCCGCTGGCAACAGCTTACGGCTAGTGTATGCTATAGGTCTCTCAGTTCTTCCTTCTTCTTGAGTGAGGACAGCTTCCACTGCCGTCTCTGAGGCGTCGGTCTGTAAAATGAAAGATTTCTTAAAATTAGGGGTGTGCATTATAACGTCCTCACATAGTGACCGTTTTAACCTCTCAAAACTTTGTGTCATCTCCTTTGTCCATTTTACTATCCCGTTTCTTCGCCCTTTAAGTGCCTCCATCAGGGATGTTGTTAATTCTGAGAAATGAGGCACTAATCTTCGATAATAATTGGTCAGTCCTAAAAATAACCGTAGTTGGCGACAATTTTGGGGGGCTGGAAAGTTCCGTATAGTCTCTACTTTGTCTGCCAGGGGTTTAAATTGTGCCCCTGCCGTCCAAGAAACCTAAATACTTTGTCTCCCTTTGGGCCAGAGTGCATTTTTGAGGGTTTGCCGTGAGGCCGGCATGCCTCAGCTCTGAAAGTATGGCCCTAAGGGCTCTCTTGTGCTGTGCCCGCATCTGGGAGTATATAACGATATCATCGATATACGCTGACGTGTATTCAGCGTGAGGTGCCAAAATCTGGTCCATCAGTCGTTGAAAAGTCGCTGCCACTCCATGTAGTCTGAAGGGCATTCTGACAAATTCATAGAGCCCCCATGGGGTACCGAATGCCGTCTTTGGTCAGTCTTCCGGGGCCACTGGAATTTGCCAATACCCCTTCGCCAGATCCAGGGTTGAAATGTATTGTGCTTCTCCTATCCTCTCTATCAACTCAGCTACTTGGGGCATGGGGAAAGGATCGAAAACTGCTAGGGCATTCAACCTCCTATAATCGACACAGAGTCTAAGTGACCCATTGGGTTTGTGCACAGGAACCAGTGGGCTCCTCCAAGGGTTTCTTGAAGACCTAACTACCCCTTGCTTCAACATGGACCTCACCTCTTTGCGTACGGCTTTTAGTAGATGGTGGGGAATGGGTCTCCACTTTTCCCTTACTATCGCCCCCTGCGGGGTTTTATAGCATGAACTGCGCCCCAAACCCATCCAGGCTTTTTGCGGAAGACTTCACAGAACTCATGTATCAGCTCCAGCATTTCCTTTTCCTGTAATGCGGACAATTCCTCCCCGACTTTAACTAAGGTTTCTACCTTCTCGGAGGGTGCAGCCCCTTTCCTTGACTCCTGGGGTCCCAGATCCTCTTCATCGGCTTCTACAAAGGTGACCCACCCTTCGGGTTCTTGCCATTCCCTTAGCAGGTTCACATGGAAAATTTGTTTCTCTCCGAGATGGCCGGGCCTATGTACTTCATAGTCCACTGGCCCGACCCGCCAAAGCATCTTGAATGGCCCTTGCCATTGAGTCAGGAACTTACTCGTCGATGTAGGGAGGAGTACCAATACCCACTGTCTGGGTTCAAACACCCATTCTTTGGTATGGCTGTCGTATTTCTCTTTCTGGTGGGCCTGAGCTTCTCTCAAATTCTCGCAGGCTATGTCCTGGGCCACCCTTATCCTTTGCTGAAACTCCTGTCGATATACCGCTGGCTCTTGTAGTGGTCCGCCGTCTCATTCCCATTCCTCCCTCAGGACTTGTAACAGGCCTTGAGGGCGATGCCCTAAAACTAGCTCAAATGGGGAAAATTTCATAGAGTCTTGAGGAGTGTCCCTAAGGGTAAACAGTATGAAGGGTAGAAGGAGATCCCACTTCAGGGGGTCCCCTTGAATGCAGCGCCTCAGTACTCACTTTATGGTCCCATTCAGGTGTTCCACCAGCCCATTGTTCTGGGGGTGGTACACTGAGGTGCGAATCTGCTTTATCTGTAGCATCCGGCATATCACCTTCAGGATGCCGGACATAAAATTCCTTCCCTGGTCGGTTAGAATTTCTTGGGGAACCCCCATCCTTGCTATCCATTTCACCAATCCCTCAGCCACACGGGGGGCGGTTACTGTCCGTAAAGGAATGGCCTCCGGGTATTGAGTTGCGTAGTCCACCATGACCAAAATGTATTGGTGGCCGGAGCTGCTATGGGGAAGTGGTCCCACAGTGTCTAGGGCTACCCTCGAAAAGGGGGTGTCTATAATAGGTATGGGTTGGAGCGGGGCCCTGGCAGGGCAATCAGTCCGGGTCTTCTGACATTCCGGGCATGCTGCACACCGATAGGCTGCTTCCTCCCCCATCCCAGGCCAAAAAAACCACCGGTTCACTTTTGCCAGGGTCTTGTCTTGACCTAAATGCCCTCCCACAGGGCTTGCATGAGCCAACTGCCAGATAACTTGCCAGAACCAGGTAGGCACTACCAGTTGCGCCTCCATGGAACCCTCCCGTCTGTGCCCTGGTATGCGATAAAGGAGGTGATTTCTTAACTCAAAGAAGGGCGGTCCCTCTGGTAGCAACCCTGGGCCATTCCTGGAGTCTTGGGCCTGTTCCCGAAGAGCCCCAAGCTCCGGGTCCTCTCCTTGCGCTTCCTGAAACTGCACGCTGCTGGTGAAGTCGTTAAAGTCTAGACCTTCGGCCTCAGCAGCTGACTCGTGGTCCTCCTCCAGTTCACCCAGCCATCCTTCACGGTTCCACATCCTTCTGTATGCTTGTTCCGCATCCCTCACTCGGTCTAGCACATCATAAATTGGCTTCCAGTCCCAACCCAGCATCATTTCGTATGCCAGCTGGAGTACTATTCCCACCAGGAGTTCCCCCTGATGCTCCATTATGTGAAGCTGGATCCACTGCTGCCCTACACGCTCGGCTTCACCATGGAGGCAGGCCACCGCCACCAGTGGGGCTTTCCCTCCTGCTTGCAGGCATACCACATCGGCCCTTACCATGGACTGGGCACATCCCGAGTCGAGGGTTGCCTGCACTGGGCATCCATCCACCCAGGCCTTAATGACTGGGTGGATCCATGTTGCGGTTCCCTCACCGACCACATAACTACAGTCCATCGGCTCGCTGGCCTCAGGACCACAGCGTCGGTCAGCTGGGCCCCTGGGCCTGTCGGCAGGGATCCAGCACTCAGTGGACTGTCTAAGGCACTCCCGTGAGATGTGCCCATTTTGTCCACACCGAAAACACACGGTGTCCCTGGTAGCCCCCTGGATGCCGCCGCTCGGGTTCCTTTGGGGGCACCGTCACTGGTCCCGGGCTCCTTCTTTCTCTGGGGTAGCTTACTTCCGCAGCAGTGAAGGCCTCAGCCAGTTTCAGGGCCTCTTCGCAGGTCCGCGGGC
>NW_005842043.1:434526-435983 GCF_000455745.1 Alligator sinensis
CTGTTTCGCGGTCCCTCGGGAAATGCTGCTTAACCCAGTGCTGCGTCCTTTCCTCCAGATCATTCTGAAATTGCTTGAGGATGACCTGGTCCGCCAAGTCCTCTCTGTCCGACCCTGCTGGGCTTACCCATTTATCGAGGAGGTCCCGCAGCAGCTGAAGCAACACCCAGGGACGTTTTTCGTCGGGCCTCTTCTTGGCGTGGAACAGGCGGCAATAGTAATCTGGGTTGATCTCCAACCGGTAAAGAATAGCCTGTTTCACGCACTCATATCCCTGGCCTCGTCTCTCGGGAGGGCCCAATAGGTGGCCTGGGCCCTACATACAACCAGGGCACCCAACTGGCTGGCCCAATACTCCTGGTTGAGACCGGTCATAAGGGCGTGGTGCTCAAAGGCCTCGATGTAGGCCTCCGGATCATCGTCCCTCGTCATCTTGGGCATCTTGAAAGGCACCAGGCTATGTCGGAGCCAGTCTTGCTGGCGATCTAGCATCTGTTGTTGTGAGATCTGGGTAAGAGCTTGCAAGTTCTGCCTGAGAATATCTGCCGTGGTCATAGGCATGGGCTGTACATTGGCATAGGCCGCCATGTCTGGGTTTTCCATGTTCCCGGCCAATGCACCAAGTTGTGCCCGCCTCTGTTTGATTAAGCACTCCCGTGTGTCCTTAGCCCAGACTATGGATCGTGTCTGTCCTGGGCTCGTGAGTGGACCCCACAGGCTGCCCCTGCTGACGTCAAGGGGTCCCCTTAACTCACCTGCCACAACTTGGACTGTTGCTTCAGTGGAGGGGTTCCCCTTTGGGGGAGCCTGAAGGGTCGTCACGCCTCCCGGCGGGCACTCACAGGGCTCCGACCTCCCCTGCACCCCGGCCACTCGCCACCTTGGGTTGCCGATCTTCAGGCCCCTTTGGCGTTCTCAGCTCTTCCCCAACCTCTGCCCATGACTGGCCAGCTGCGTGCCTGAGTCTTTGGGCCAAGTGTGTGGTGCACAAGGTCCTCGGACCTGGTCCCTCCAATTTGACTCCCGACCACCCTATACTAATCACCCTGTGACGTGACGTGCCTATCCCACCACCGTGACAACTAAGGCCCCTAAGCTACGGGGCCAGGAGGCCCAAAAGTGTGCTTCTGGCCTATGGGCTGCATGGATTCCCCCGGGCCTGAGTTCCACAGCCCCGGCGGCTCACCCCACTAGCATGTTGAGTCCCCGCCTCCTCCTAAGGCCACTGTGGGCCCCGAAGGTCCACCGTCCAACCCCACTTCGGGTCTTCGGCCGCCCTCCGGTGCGGCCCGACGAGGCCCTGTTGGACACGCCCCTTAGTTACCTCTTCTCCGAGGCTTCCGTGCAGGCTCACTCCTAGATCTCAGCGTTGGCTTGCCCCAACGCTGCTCTCTGTGCTCCTGCCTCCAGTTCCTCTGTAGGTGCTGCCGCCGGTCCTGCTGCAGGTGCAGCTGCCA
>NW_005842043.1:435993-442236 GCF_000455745.1 Alligator sinensis
TGTCGGTGTCGCTCCCAGCTTCCCTGCCACCTCTGCGGCTGATGTCGCTGCCGGCTTTCCAGTTGGCTCTGCTGCCGGTGTTACTGCCGGCTTCCCTGCCGGTTCTGCTGTTGACATTGCAGCTGGCTTCCCTGCTGGCTCTGCTGTCAGCGTCGCTGCCGACTCTGTCGGAGCCTCTCCTTGCTCTGCCCCTGGCTTTCCACACTGCCACGTGTGGCAGCTGATCCCCTCCCTGTGAGGGCTCTCCCCTCCAGCCTCCACTCATCAGCCACCCCCCGCATTGTCGGAGCCGCTTCTTATCTCTGCCGGGCAGCGTCTCTTGCCCACGCTGCTCAGCCGCAGCTGAATATACACGCGGCTAATCACCCTCAACGGCGGTTTCACCGCGCACATCTCCTCCGGCTCTTCGGGCTCTGCGAGAGGTAAGTGGGGCTCTTTTGGCCTGGGGCCCTCCTGCAACCCCAGCTTGCCTGGGACACAATGTTATAAACAGGAAGCAAACATAAGCCCCTGGGCTATAACAATACAAAACACCAGGGTGTGCTCTACCCCTTTAAAAGCATCAAACTTCGTCCCCAGCACTAAGTATCTAGTAGGCACGGGTACCTGCGGAGCTCATGGAACCCCATTAGCCCTAGGTGCAGCATATCAGGCAGTTAGCGTGTCACTGGGCACTTCCTCCCTGGAGGCTCCTTCCCCTCTGGCTGTTAGCAAGAACCTGCCCTCCCTAGTTCCAGCCTGGGGTTTATATGGGACCAGGACCCTGCCCCTTCTGGTCAGCTGACCATGTGCAGGTGCAGGCTAATTTGCCCTCTGGCTTGTTTTCCTGGTAACCTGCACCTGGGCTTCTGTCCTTCTCTTTGGGCTCTCTCCCCAGGCAGTTTCTGCTCTTCTAGGAGCGGGCACCTTAGTGCCCCACGACAGTCCCCACCTTGTCAGCCAGCCCTCACTACTGCAGCTAGGGAGCAGAGGTGCAGGGACAGCCCTGCTCTCTGGAGCAAACAACACAGCTCAGCCCAGGGCTGCTAAGCATGCTGGGAGACTGTGATTTAATTTGAACCAGGAAGGGGTCTGGAACAGAAGTTCCATAAACTGGTTTGACACAAATCAGTTAAGTCTGATACTACATTCAACCAGGTTTATCTTAAAAGAGTTTCAGGTATTTTGAAACTGGTTTATGTGTACTGAACTTAAGTTGTTTTACAGGTTTAAACCAGTTTCTGATCATTTAAACCATTTTGTGTGTAACTTCTGTGCCTAGCCAAAATGGCTGAAACTGGTTACGATAAACCTGGTTGATTATAGTATCAGATTTAACTGATTTGGCTCAAACCAGTTTATGATACTTCTGTCCCAGACGCCTTCCTGGTTCAAATTCAAACACAGTCCCCCAGCATTTTGCAGCCCTGGGCTGGGATGTACTCTGTACTCCAGAGAGCAGGGCTGGCTCCACTCCTGTGCTACCCAGCTGGAGCAGCGAGGGCTGGTTGACAAGAGGGTGCCAGGGAGGAACAAGCCCAGCTGGGGATGCAACCCAGTCTAGTCCACAGAAGAGGGACTGCTCCCCACCATGGCAAGCCCCAGCTGGAGTCTGGGGCCTGGAAGGGGGTTAAACACCCCTTCCCCTGCTTAAACTTACTCCTGGCTGCAACTGTAGGTTACAAACCCCAGAGGCACTGGGAAGCAGAAAGAGGAAGTGATGAGCAATCTTGCAGAGACCTGCTGCTGTAATTCTGAACTGCAAATCCCAAAGACCTCAGGGGCAGCAGGAAGAGGAAGTAAACACACAACCAGAGAGCTATACTCTAGCACCCCCTGCTTCTGGCCTGAGCCACTGCAGGCATGTGGCTTCATATCAAAGGTAAATGTCTGTTCACTTCTGTTTCAATTTAATCTGTGTGGCTTAAACTAACCTGCAAATGCTGAATCACTCAGGCTTTTTGACTGTCTATACTTAGCTTAAGAGAGCTTTTCAGAGGAAGGAGGAGTCACAGAGAGGAAGCAGGCATGGGGGTGCAGCTACATATTCATTAATGCGCCATAGTTACTGTGCATTAAGTTTAGTACTTGGCTAACCAAGTACTAAATCAATGCACAGAAATTGGTGCTCCTGCACAGTAGTTCTGGTGCACAGCTTTTTAGTGATGCTAACTGCACAATAGCCTAATACTACTGTGCAGTACCGTAATAGAATGGGTTTTGCCTTGCATGCTACTGTGCAGTGTTATTAGGCTACTGAGCAGTTAGCATCTTGTGTAGACACACCTGGAGTGTCCCATCTGCTTTGCCTCAAGGGTTAGGAAGGCCAGTGGAATTTTTTGGTTCTTAATTGGACTGTAGTTTGTTAATGTTTGAAAATAAACCTGTTTAAGAGTGTCAGAGTGTGACTAACGGTAATTTCCCAGATTGGTAGGTTATAGAACAATGTACAGTCCTCCTGATTTCAATCAAAATGCAAAGGTGCACAAAGTTAAGTATGTGCTTAATTATTTGCACGACCAAGACCTCAAAAAATTACTGGAGGGGCAGCAGAATGCTTGTGTATTGATAGATATTATTTAAGCTGCCAAAGCACAGTTGGTTAGACTTTAGTGATGCACAGATTCTCTGCAGGGATGAATTCACCTTTAGTTCAAGCCCTGACTTTTTAAATATGTTGCAGTTACCCCATGCATTTCTAGTGAGCAGCAAAGGGTTTTCTTATTTTTTAATTTAGTTGCTTCACTGCCAACATTTGAAATTCCATTGTGCTACTTCTAAAACTAAATAATTTGACTGTCCTCTTGTGTTGTGTTTTTCAACAGTTTTAATAATGGTAAGATATAAACAGAACAGTTTCTTTTTAAAACTAAAATGGCTGCATAGGAAAGTTTAATTTCTGCATTTCCCTCAGTTCGGGAGTTCCAGAAAAGGTATTCTTTTTTTTATTACATCTGTCCTTACTCCATTGTATTTCTGCTGCATCACTTGGTTTCTATGGACTGTTAAATTAACACCACACAGAGAGATGTTTTGAAATCGGTGATAAAGGGGATAAAATGAACTCAAAAGGTTACTAGTCATATTCTGTCCTCAGGTATTTGATTGTAGAATTATGATTGTCTGAGGACCTAGAGAAATAACAGGGCAGCTTTGTATCCTGGGAAGCAATAGGTAACAGGACAGCCACTGTAGATGAACTGCTGGTAGTGGCTAGACCAGCAGGATTGGGGCTACTGTTTTTGCACCCTTCCACCACCAAGATGATGCTTGGGCCTAGTGTCCCATAACCTGCCACCTTCCTCCCCACATTTAAGCTCCTGCTAGAGATTTCTAGTGGAAGATGGTCTCCTCAAGATGAGTTCTCTCTTTTTCCATTGGTGGTTAATGCTCCTAAAAGTGAACGATTTGTAAGAGACTAAGCCAGGCATGATGAGCATATTGTCCATCAAATGTGGATGATCAACTCCATTAAACTCAATGGGAATTCTTCCAATACACATCCATAGACAGCTAGCCTTAAAGGATGCAAACTCAGAGTGCCAATTTTCCAATACTATTCTGCCAGTGTAATATATTTCTGACCTCTAATAGCCAAACTATTTCAGATTTGACCATGTCCTGAGTAAAGTCTGACGTTTGTGGCAAATAATATGGTTTGTGAAGTGGATAAACGGTCCATAGAGATTTTGTCTATAATGGAATCCAGATCTAGTATAATAAATGCCCCATATACAAAAATATATCATTTAATTTTTTTTCTTCCTTATTGCCCTAATTTATTTTCCAATTTTCATGTCTTCATTGATTTTAATGATGCTCTCTGTAGACTATCGCTACCAAGCAAACGGTTTACATGTGAAAATTGGGGATATGGTAATTATTTGTTAAATCTTTTCTCTAAGTTGTTTTGGTGGGAGTTGAATCATTGATTTGTATCTGCTCCAACTTGTGCTTTAAAAAAAAGTTCAATAAACCACCATTTTTTGTGACTATCAGAATTCAGAGATCTCAGTCTTTCGGGGGGGGGGGTTTAATCCCACCAAACAGCTCTCTCCACTTTAAATGTCACTGGGCCACCCTCTACACATTACAAGTATTGTGCAATTAATTACCTCATTGTGCAATTACCTTAAGCCAAGCTGCACATGCAAAGTAGTAGGCCTGTATGAAGCAGCTAGTATTCGCTTCAGATTTGGATTCGGCCAATTCAGGGGACAGTGATTTGATTCGGTGATTCGAATCACTGTCCTGAATTGATTTGGCTGAATCTGATTTGGCAATTCAGCTGCTGCTGAATCTCCGAATCACCGAGGCCCATCCCCCATGGCTCCCCCATGGCTGCCCCGCCCAACCCAGCTCCCATCACTTGGGAAAAAAAAAAAAGCCACGACTCACTGCTGGGTGTGGGGGGGGATCCCTGCTACCCCACTCTGTGTGGGGGGCTCTGCATGAGTACCCCAACCCCCCCCCAACTGTTCCAGCCCCCACCATGGTTGCTCTGCCTGCCCCAGCTCTGGTCCTTTAAGGAAAAAAAAAGCCCTGGGACTCACCATTCCCACCTGGTGGGGGGCAATCCCCACTGCCCCCTGCTGCCCCACAGCATGCTGGGGGCTCTGCGCAAGCCCCCCGAAGCCCTGAGGCCACTGCAAGAGCAGTGAGTCCCACGGGCTTTCTCAGGTGTTTTTTTCTTAAAGGGCCAGAGCCAGCCTGGGTGGGGCACCCATGGGGGAGCTGGAGGAGTGGGGTGGGGTCAGGGGGCTTGTGACAAAGCCCCCAATGCAGTGTGAAGCAGTGGGGGGCAGTGGAGATTGCCCCCCTTCCTGGCAGCACCCAGTGAGTGGGGCTTTTTTTAAAGCACCAGGGACCCCCTCCTCCAGCCCCCTCTCCCCCACCCCCTACTTACCAGCTCCGAGGCCAGCTGCATCTCCCTGCTGCAACCACCAGGGACTGTTTGAATCATCAAAGCTCTCTGAATCTTTTCTGAAGATTCAGAGAACTTTGAATCAATTTGGACCTTTTAATTGGTCCCCTGATTTGATCCCACCAAATTGGGCTGAATCTCCTCTGAATTGAATCACCAGCCAAAGCTTCGCACAGCTGTACAAAGTAGCTATCTCACAATAAAAAGCTCCAACCAGTTATAAAGTTAGACCTCAAAAATGTGTACTAACTTTATAGCTGGCTGCTATCAATCTTTAATTTGCATGTGTAGCAGGGTCTCTCCCCAGCAGCTGGGAGCCCTTTCAGCTGACAGGACTTCCAGCTGAAGAGGTGCACCATGCCCAGCATGAAACTCCCAAGCCCTGGGGATCATGGCTTCCATGATCCCCAAGGCTTGGGGATGCATGAAATCCCCAGGCCCACATGGGGCTCTCAGTCCTGGCTGTGCCACAAGCCCAGCCAGGACAGAGTTCCACATCTGGCATGGCTCCCGGTCCCAGCTGAGTCTCATGAATCAAGACTGAGAGGTCCGCAAATGATTGGGCTCCCAGTCCTGGCTATGCCTCACATCAGTTGCAGGGACTGTTATTCCCAGCTGTGCATGGCCCCCATGGCTATGAGTCCACTCAGCAAAGGGAGCTCCTAGCCATCAGAGCCTGTTTTTGCCAATTCAGGGGGAGCCCAGAATCAGGCTCCCCATAGACCAACAATAAGGTAAAATAGGATCTAATGCACAATCCCAACATTGCGCTTCTTGCCATACACATGTAGCATTGCACATGAATGATTGTGTGGATCACACATTACATCCAATCAAGCCTTTAACTGCATGTGCTGAGGGGGCCTGGAGTATCTTTTTTAGTCAATAGTAATGACATGGGCCTTTTTACAGAAAATAATTCTGAAATGAAATAGAATTTGGATCACCAACATGTAAGAATGAATCATTACACAACAGCTCAATTTTGAGCTGCACTATGATGGTTAAGATTATTACTATACCAAATGGTAGCTAAATTTCCAGGTCTCCTAGGTAACTATTGTATTTTAAAAATTATTTGAGAAAGGAAAACAAAATAGAACTTTTCCCCATCTAAAACAAAGGTTCAAATCTGGAATAAGACAATACTAAGGAAAAGTCATTATGATTTTAATGCTGTTTCATGGCCTGTATTAGAAGTAAATGCTTGTTTCAATCCAGGCCACAGTACAAAAAAACCCAAAAAACTACTGCATCAGTTACTAACTGGCTTCCCTAATACAAAGAGAGCTAAAGGCTTAAATAGGTTCTGTGCTTTCCTCTGAAGGTGGTCCTTTCCT
>NW_005842043.1:442267-457262 GCF_000455745.1 Alligator sinensis
TATCAGTGGTATGATGTGAGGAAGTTGAAACTCCTACTGTCCATACTAAATCTGTTCTGTAGTTAAATAGAGGACTTCAGTCTGCCGGGCTGTCTGCCCAGAACCTATCACCACCCACACTTAACTCACTTTCGTAATGTTTACTAAAATCCTCAACTGCTTCTAGGTAATCTTCCTACCCCTAACCTATCCTGAGATGATCTGGACGCAGAGCATTTTCGTATTCTTATAACATCCATTACCTTAAGTTAGCAAGTATTTCTTAAAACCATACTGTACAGCCTGCTGTGAATCAGTAACAACAATGACACGTCCATGATTTTTCCATCCTTTATGAGGTCTCAAAAACAACAAAATGCTGCCAAGAAGCCCCAAAAAACTCTTTGGTGCATTATTTTCTCCAGTGTCAAATCAAACATTTATTGCAAAGATACGCCTCTTAAGAATGAAACAGTGCCACATGTATACAGTTATATTTATACCCACTTGTATTTTTGGCTGCTGCATAGGGTTATAGGTAAAGCTACTAGAAGACAGTTGCCAAAAATGAAAATAAAATGCAGAACACATTATCATCATATTTATTGCATTTGAATGCCTCTGAAAACACTTTGAAATGTGTGTATGACTACCTAATATGTCCTCTGCTATTTCTCTAACTGAAATTGATAAGCCAATTTGCAGGTGAATCAAAACTATATGGCAGAAACCTACAGCACTGCACAAAATATTCTCAGTGAACGTTATTTTGTGTCATGACAGTAATTTGACACACTGCAAAGCAAAACATATGTGAACTGGATCCTACTGCTTTTATGCCACTGGCACTTTTCAGGAGGAGAGGATTGACATTCTTAGCTGTTATCACATCCATGGCAATGTTTTAGATAGGGCCACCTATTTAATTTCTTTTACAGTCAATAAATGCAGGCTTTATACAAAAGAGATTTTGCTGTTTAGCATAACTAAAGCTTAATTAGTATATTTCCAAGAGTGATAGCAAACAGTTCATTCCACTGGCTAGATCAGGCAAACCCCCCTCCTGGGTTTTCAGCCACTTGCTTGATAGGCTTTTTCTGTGTAGCAAGTCTGAATACATCCTCCAGGTTTGCTGTGAAGCATGAGGTTGGAAAAAAAGCATTAGAATATAAGCCTCCAAGCCAAAGGGAAAAATATAAAGCTTTGTGAGCAAGCACTGTGTCCAAAGGAACAGTTGAAATGAAACACTACTAAGATCACTGCAGCACTTTGAGGAAAAAGGAATGACAGAGTTCCTAAAAGATTGAGGATGTCAGAAAACAGCACTTTAAGGGAAAACACATCTAAGTCTTTGCAATGCTGTAATGAGGTCTGCTTTACAGGTTTTGTTGTCCCTGGCCTTTGTGTAGATACATTGAGGAAGTGCAAAATGCAGTCCTAGCACTGAAAGAGCACAAAGACTGCCTCTCCTATGTTCTCCCAGGGCAAAAACTGACCCTATTAGTGTAAGTGGAAGGGAAGTAACCAAGCCACAGTCCTGCTGTCCACATTGGCACAGTGTCCTTTAAAATGGCAGCACGTGTCCTGGGAAACCCTAGAGGTACTATGCTTCCTGAAGCTGTTTTTAGGATCATAGGAAAGGAGGAGTGAAAAGGGGTCATCATAACTGGACATGGTTTTCTACGTAAGGCCTCCTCAGCACAGAAGAATCATTTCCCCTGATTTGCAAGTGACACTAATACAAGCCAGTATGCAGTTGGTTTCTTTCTGCAGCAAGAGCACACTGTTGGCTCATGGTCTACTGTAACCCCAGTAATTCTCCAAAGTACTGTAGCCTAGACAATCATTGTCCAGGCTCTGCTTGTACATGCAATTATTCTGTCCCAAGTAGACAGAAGAACTTTTAACTTATCCTTGTCAAATCTCATCTGATTTATTGTAGACTGTTTCTCCAGTGTATTCAAGTCAATCTGGACTGTAACCATATTCTCTGGAGTATCTGCAACTCCACCCAACTTAGAGTCAACCACACATTTGCTAAGCATGCACCTGATTCCCATCATCTAAATCATTAATGAAGATATTAAATGATACCAACCCAGGATAGATTCTTGGGGAATTCTACATAGTACCTCCTCCCAACTAGACATTGAGCTATTGGTGACTTCTTTTTGAGCATAATGATCCAATCAGTTATGTATCTACCTTATAGTACATCCATCTAGTGTGCATTTCTTTAGCTTGTTAAAGAGAATATTGAGGGAGACCTTGCTGAAGTTAAGGTACCACATCCACTGCTCTCCCCATACACAGAGCTTGTCACCTTATCTTCGAAGGAAATCAGGTTGGTCAGGTGTGACTTGCTCTTGGTGAATCCATGTTGGAAGTTCCTGATAACCGTGTTTTCCTCTTGGTGCTTTATATTGGGTTCCTTGGGGGGCTACTCTATGATCTTCCCAGATATGGAGGTCAGACTGAATGGTCTATAGGTCTGTAGTTCCCCTGATCTTTGTTCTTCCTTCTTTCTTAAGATGGGCACTATATTCTACCATTTTCAAGTCATCTGGGACCTCACCAGACCTCCACAGGTCCTCAAACAGGACAGCTAAAGGTTCTGAAATGAACTCCACTAATTCCTTCAGTGCCTTATGTTGTATTCCATCTGGCCCTGCTGACTGTTCTGCCATTACTTTAAGTTCTTTGTCTCCTCCCCTATCTTTGATTCCAGCTGCACTCAACATCTGATAGCTGCTGCCATTTGTGAAAACTGAAGTACAGATGCATTAAGTACTTCAATCGTTGTTGTCCCATTTGTAAATAAATTGCCTTCCACATTCCATAAGGGACCTTTGGTTTCTCTAGTCTTCCTCCCAGTTTTGACTTACTTGTAGAATCCCTTTTTATGGCCTTTTATGTCCCTTGCCAGCTGCATCTCAAATGGTGCCTTGGCCTTCCTAAGTTTTTCCCTGCATGCCCATGTTATAATCTTACATTCCTCTCTAGTACTAGGACCACTTTTTATAGGATTCCTTTTTGAGTTTCAACTCATTGAATGGATTGATGTCTAGCCAAGCCAGTCTTCTGTTACACTTCCCATTTTTCTATAGCATCAGGATAGCTTGCTCCCATGTTCTTAAGAGGGCATATGGGTGGATTTAGGATTTTGAAAAGAAGGGTGTAGAAGGCCTGGTGCATCATCATCACATAAACACAACACACATTTTTCTCCATTTAAAAAGAACGTAAGATCTTTACTAATATGCTAGGAGCCTAGGACTGTATTATTTAGTTTAAGAGCAAAGCAAAAACAAATATATCTTTATTGAAATGTGCAGTTATTTGCTATATTGTACATCACATATAAAAGCACAACAAACTAGGGAAAAATAATAAAAAATGTAGTCTCATTAAATATGCATCTCTTCCAGATTCATAAAACATAGTCTAACTTTCTTAAGCATCTTGATAGTGCATCTAACATTTCACTGATAATTATTTCCACAGATGACTTAATGTTCACCTGACAAAATATTTTCACACCTGAGTTAATATTTTTGCCTAGAGTTAAAACAGTCTGCAGGGCTATAAAATAGGAGCTACAGTACCAGAAGCAACTAGCAGACAGCAGAATTGATAAAGAAAGGGTAGCTTGATTAGTGGAATGCCAAGACCATTAAAAAGGAGAAAGGGTCATTAACATCTGTGGAATGAAGAGATTGGAAGGTATTGGGTAGATTATAATAAGCCATGAAGTTAATTGACTCCCTTACTGCTGCCTGAATAGAAATGTTGCTGTCACTGCCAGACAGATGGTTTTAAACTTTGGGTGGACCATTAATCGAAGTGTAAGGGTTGCAACTGCACTGTGGCATCCCCCAAATCTATCCATAAGAGGGCTTTCTTAAAGTGCAGCCAGTTGTCCTACTTTCCTTTACCCCTCTGTTTTGTATCCCAGGGGATTCTGCCTACAAGGATCCCCTAAAGATCTTGAACTCTATCTTTTTGTGGTCATTGTCACACAAGTTATATTCTACTTTCACATTCTCAACCAATTCCTTCCTATTTGTATCAGAAAGTTATACCCAGCTTCAGAAATTTTCTGGACTGGTTATGAACAGCAATGTTTCCCTCCTAGCTGATATCCCAATAATTACAGGCATCCCCAGCTTAATGCTGTTTCACTTAGCGCTATTTCGCTATAATGCTCATTTGAAATTGATACCTAAATTCACTTAGTGCTCAGCGAGTTTCATTATAACATTTGCAGTTGCCACCTTGGGGTATGAAAACAATTGCAATAGCCATCTTGGGTCGTCAGATACTTCCAGTTTCACTTAACTCTCGTTTCACTTAATGCTTGGTTTTTCAGGAACCAATGAAGAGCGTTAAGTGGGGGTTGCCTGTAAAGTCCTACATGAGAACCAAGTCCACAATTTGGAAGATTCCATCAATTTTGTATTTTGCTTCCTGAGGCTGTTCTTGGGATCCCCATGGTAGTGGCTAGGTATGCAGTCATTAGTAAGTGAGGATACTAATTCTGTCACTCATTGTTCATTCTCTCCCTTTATGCCCATTTGGGGGAGGGGGAGTTTGTAGTAAAATGTTTTGATTTGGTAGCTGTTTTCATCCTTAAACTGTATACTGTATTATATGCTTACATGGCAGAAAGCAAATACAGAACAAAGCCCCTTGCCTTTGGAGCAGAAGATGGTGAGGCTTGTGATGATCTTCCGTTCATATTGGCATTTTTTCCACAATCTTGAATCATGATCCCCAAGGAAGCTCTATCTCTTGCAAAGATGTTCTCTATCTGTTGATAGAAAAAAGTCCATTGTGCCAGAGGACTGCTATATCCCAGAGTCTTATATGACCTTTTAAAAATCCTACTACCAAGCCACTGAGCTTCTTGGAGATAAGGAGTGTGATATTCAACTTGACTTGATATTCTGTGGAAAGCTAGTGTAGAGAGAGGAAGACAGATCTGATGTGAGGTGGCAGTGGTGCTAAAGTTACATTCTACAGCATTCTATTCTAGTTGGGTCACATAACTGTTCACTATTTCTTTCTTAAGAGTAATGTGTAAATTTTATAATCTGACCCTAAATCTTTAGGGTATGATATGGAGGAGGCCATGTCCATATTACAAAAAACATGAGAAATAAGATTATGTCCGCTGCTCTACCCATTAATATTTTATAACAGACTGATATGAATATATTCCTCATAAGCACGATGTGTGTGCTCACTCAGCCCCAAGCATAGGGGGCATGCTGGTGGAAGGAGGTCTATTGTGCACAGCTTTACAGGAATCTGTCCTGATACCTGAGATATGCTGCTGTAAATTAGAAAAGCCTAGATCTACTTTAAATTATGCTGGATTGCATTTTGGCCTTCCAAGCAGCCATCAGCAAGGTTGATGTACAGCCATATTTGTTCCCCTGCTCCCTTCACCAGCCTGTACCAGTTGGGTTGTGACCCTTGGCACTGTAACATAGAATCAGAGTTTGAATGATGATGACCTTGGCTTTCAGTTGATGTAGGAGGATGTGTTGGGTGTTTGGGTGCAAGCCAAAAATATTCATTTGATATTACTGCTGGGTAACGTTAAAATATATTGCTTCTTGAGAATCCATGCCTGAAAAGTGATGTTTCATGAATAACTTTTATTTATTTCTTCAGTGTTACAGATGGGCATAGTACTTCCTGCCCCAAAGAACTTGCCAGCTAAATTAGACATAAGACATCAAATGATGCTGGGCAATGTAGTTTTGAGGGGGATAAGAATAACCATAAAAGCTCATTAGATAAATGTACCCGCCTTCATTCCAGGAGGCGCTCCCATGCAGCCTTCGCCCGGACTAGAGATTGTGTCTGTCCTGGGCTTGCGGGTGGACCCCACAGGCTTCCTCTGCTGATGTCAGGGGGGGGGTCCCCTTAACTCACCTGCCACGACTTGGGATGGTGCCTCAGTGGGGGGTTCCCCCTTGGGGCAGCCTCCAGGGCTGTCACGTCTCCCAGCGGGCACTCTTGGGGCTCCAACCTCCCCTACACCCCGACCACTCGCCACCTTAGGCTCTCACTCTTCAGGCCTCTTTGGTGTCTTCGGCTTCTCCCCTCTCCTGCCCACAACTTGTCCACCATGTGTCTATATCTTCCGGCCCGGTGTCTGGCCTGCTAGGACCGTCAGCCCGGCCCTTCCACAATGGCTCTTTAATATACTACTCTAACCACCCAGTGCCGGTGTGTGCCTACCCACCACCAAGCTTAACCAGAATTCCTAAACTATTGGACCGGGAGGACCACAAGGGTGCCTCTGGCCCCTGGGCCACGCAGTTTTCTCTGGGCTCGGGCCCCACCGCCCGGGTAGCTCACCCGCTGGGGTGTCAGATCCCCTTCTCCTCTTAAGGCCGCTGGGGCCGCGAGGGTCCACTGTCCGGCCCTGCTTCGGGTCTCTGCCCATACTCTATCGCCGTCCGATGGGGCCCCGTTGGCCCTGCCCCGCTGTTACCTCTTTTCCTGCCCCACTGCAGGCACTGCCACTGGCCCTGCTGCGGGTGCAGATGCTGCTTTCCTCGTTGGCATTGCACCTGTCCTCCTCGCTGTCTCTATGGCTGACTGTGCTGCAGGCTCCCCAGCCAGTCCAGCTGCTGGTGCTACAGGCAGGTTCCCAGCCGGCTCCAGCGTCAGTGTTGCCACCGGTCTCCTTGCCGGCTCTGCTGCTGGCTATGCAGCCAGTTTTCACACCGGCTCTCCTGCCAGTTACGCAGCCAGCTCTCTTGGAGCTTCCTGAAGCTCCGAGAGCAGTTTTCCCCGCTGCCGGGTGTGGTGGCTGATTCCCTCTGCATGACAGCTTGCTCCTCCAGCCTCCTCGCATCAGCCGCCCCACCTGCTCGTCGGGGCCGCTTTTTATCTCTTCCGGGCAGCGTCCTCTGCCCCCACTGCTCGGCCGCAGCCGTATATATGCACGGCTGATCACCCGCTCTGGTGGTTTTGCCATGCATCCCTCCTCTGGCTCTTCCAGCTCTACAGGAGGTAAGTGGGGCTCTCTGTCGACCCGGCTCCCCTGGGACAATAAATTATGTGTGTACAACAGCTCAACTGCTTAGTTTTAGTTTGAAATTAATACTTTATTTTTATTACTGTATTATGACTTGGAGTAAAAACTCTCAGAGGGCCAGAAACAGTATTATGGAAGTCAGGTGCCAGTGACTTATGAGAAGTTAGTACAGAAAAATTATCTGAGAAAAGAAAAAATGAAATTACATGTTGAATGGCACTGGGAAAATATTACTAATGGTGCTGCCCATAGACATTTTCAGGGCCTAGGACAAGTTGTCCTCCTTGCCTGACAGCTACATACCTTTTTGCAGTTACTGAGTTTAGTATCATGGCTTCCTTTTAGTTATGTTTCTCTACTTTCAGCAAAGTAATACAGGGAAACTGTGTAGATCATAAACTTTCAAAAAACCTTTGACAAATCTATCACAGGGTCTACATGAAGAAGCAGGTAGATACGGCATGTCTAAGCATTATGCCATATCTAATTGCCAAAAGTCAAAAACTATGAACAATTTTGGCATGTTATAAATTAAGTATGTGGTCTTCCCACATTTTGTACTAGAAGCACTAGTGTTTTGTACATTTAATGATCTTAGTCCAAATTTGTAGATTACTCAAAGTTACTTAGATTAGTCAAGACTGAAAAGATTCTGAGGGATTTCAAGCAGACCTAATATAGATAAATGAGACCTTTAATGGAAAAGGAAATACACAGTTCACAAATGCAAACGTTACCAAATTTAGACTCATGGGGGGCCTGGCCTTTTAGTTATGTTTCTATACTTTCAGCAGCAGTTAAGAATACTATTGCTTCAACAAAAAAAGATGTAATTAATTCGTTATATGTAAAAAAGTCATTCATGACCCATTTAAAATGCCTCAGCCAGTCCCCCTCCCCCCCTGAAATTCCTAGGCCAGCATTTCGAGTTGTCCCTCTCCTGTGGATAGTTCTGATTAGAGACACTGGGGGAGGCTAAGACAGTCAGTTCAGTGTTGCAAGAATGAGAAAGAAGCCCACTGTTAGACAAAGGGTAAAGCATAGGGATGGAAAAATAAAAACAAAGGCTGGCAAATAAGAAGGAGCAGAACCTTGAAGATGAAATGAGTAGTTGAATTTGGCAGAGAAAGAAATCAGAAATCATGCAAAGTTTGAAACAGAAGGATGAGACCATTGCACTTGTGAATATGGAAGGTAATTTTAGCTGAAACATGCTGAATGGAAGAGGGGTGCATTGTGAGAGTTAAAGATGTCACAAAGGAATAGGTTGCAGTAGCTGAGGCCAGAGACAGCTAAGGAATGGAATAGGATTTTAACAGTAATGAAAATAAGTGATGGATTTTGGAAAAGTTAAAGAAAGCCCAGATGTAATAATGCCAAGGATGCAAACTACAGTAGATAAAGTTTTCAAACAAACACCAGTGTTGGAAGTGAGTAACTGAAATGATGACACAGTACTAATGGTGACAGAGAAGGGAGGTAGAAGGAATCAGATGAGGGAAAGGACAACATTTTTTATTAAGTCTAATTTGTGTAGATGAATTAGTATCCAGATATTATTTTTATCCTAGGTTTCAGATGATGGACTGAAGAGAAAGGTTAGTGCTAAAAGTCATTAATGCATCATGCCAATTTAATCATGAGAGTGAATTATGTCATCCAGGCAGTGAAGAGGGAGAAGGGCTAAGGAATCAACACAGGGGGACAGATAGGGAATGGAGCAGAGGAGAAGGGTGGAGAGAGAGGAAGAAAGAAGGCAACCAAGGTTAACAGGAGAGTCTGGAGAAACAGGTGTTCATCATTACAAAGTCAACATTTACAAGTGACTACTAGCTGTCCTTAGGATCACACCCTGTTGCAGTAACTCTTGTTAAATGTTGAGTATTTAATAGTAATAATATATATAGAAGTTGGTATGTACAGAAACAAAAAATTGTGAGAATGAAGGAGTGAATCTCAGTGTCAGAGTCAGAGAAAAGTATAGGTGTCAGAGAACAGCCAAAGGTGCAAAAAAAAACTTAGGGTGGACCAGGAGCTGGACTTTAATGGCCTTAATGAAAGGTCTCAGTAGAATAGAGAAGTTAGGAGTTTTTGGAAGACAGAAAGGTATACTCCTATAGATCGTTGGTTTCTAAATTAACTCTCTAACTCAGAAAAAAAATGTGGGTTGCTGTTGTGGATAGCCCCCAGTGAGATTGTTGATCAATGTGGAACTTTATTCAAAACAGAAAATGGTATGGGTGTATAGAGAATGAAGTAGAGTGCATTACTGAAAATATAAACCAGGAATTTATCTTCATCTTGAATTTTGATCATGGCTAATAATCCTCTCCATAAAACAATATGTCTGAAATTGAAAGGTCCAGAAACAGGTGAAAAAAATGGTAAGAAACATGAAAAGCCTTCATATGAAGAGTGCTTAAATAGATTAAGGTTGTTTAGCATAAAGGAGAGATGAATAAGAGGTGACATGACAAAGGTACACAGAATAGATACACTTCTATTTATTCTTTCTCATAGAATAAAAACAAGGTCACTGGCAAAAGGAAACATATTTCAAACATTTAAAGTTACATTAAATAAGTGATATTTCTGGTTTAAAATAGTTCATACATTTATGCTTAAAGATATAAGCTACTTTTAAACAGACAATAGAAAAAAAGGCACTTTGTCCACATGCAGATTATTCCAAAATTTTCCAGGAAAAGGTTTTTTTTTACTACTTTCTTTGAAGCAGCTTGTATTAGCTACTATCAGAAAAAAAGATCTGTGGGACTAGATGGACCATTGACATGTTTTAGTGAAACAACTGCTATGTTTCTAACTGTACAATCCAAATAATATTCTTTAGCGCATAGCCATATGCATATTCATTTATAACACCATATTCCAAACTACTCAGTCAAGAAGCCTAGTGAATGTAAAAGATGCACAATATGAATTTGCTAACCAGGAATTATTCACATTTTACTTTATATTGCATAGGCTAGATTCTCTTGCCCTCTTGACTTCCTCTGTGTTATGTGACTGGTGTAAGTGGATGCAAAGTACCCAAAGAATCAGTTGGAAGGGCCTTTAAGAGTAGCTTAGTTCAATCCCCAGAACAAATGCAAATTGTGCTATTCCCAAAAAATCCCTAGCCAAACACATGAAAACCTCCAGCAAGAAGCTGTGTCTCTAGTTCTATCTTTCAGTATCACCTTCTACTGTAGCTCACCTATAAATGTATAGGTATTTACAGTTATTGTCAACTCACAGTAGATCCTGGTTCTCATTGGGACTTTTCAGTAATGTAAAATGTCTAATTTTGGAAAGTATGAAAGAAATAATCTATATATATTTATGTAACAATTTATCTGACTTCAAGTAATAATAAATCTATTAAATACATATAGCAACAAAAATGTTTCCTATTGTTTCTATATACTTTTATTTGATCATCATTTTGTTTTCTGAAGTTGCCGTTTGTGGTTTTCTAATATCTTTTAGGCTTTCTTTTAACATGCATTGATAAGTTTTCTGTGTGTTTAATCCTAGTTTTTAGATTCTGTTTTTATTCTTCTGTCATTTGAAAAATTGAATTTACTGAGATCCTTTGTATGAATCCCTATAAGAATCATGCTAACTTCCATGATAGCCTGGGTTTCTTTCTAATGGAAAAAAAAGCCCAGGTTTTTAACTTGCATATCTGGTCTAATTTTAGTAGCTGTTCATAGCAACCCTACAGGAGTAAATATGTTGTTATTTTTTATTACCTACATTAAAAAGAAAAAGAAAGGGGAAAAAATACTCAAGCCAGCATGTTAGTCTGGAAAGACTTTGATTTGTATTGCAATCTTGTAGCCTTTTAAGAACTCTCGCATTCTGCTTACCCTCCACATTGCTGCTGCCTATTAAACTGCAGGTTTTAACGATTTTTCTGCAGTAATTCTCCAAGTCACTTTTCTTCTCCCTTTCATATGGCAGCTTTTCTTCTACCAGGAGACGTCCTTTCTTTTCAGTCTTTCCTCCAAGAGCAGTGATTATGAACTCACTATCTATACGTTTGAATTACATTTTCCATTTATAGTATTCACCAAGCAATTTACTGCTCTGACTCTCATTCTAAAAAACATTAATATTTCGCTGTAATAGTTACTTGGTACAGCATGCTAAAAAAGCCTATCTGCAAACCTCCAATGCCATGTTTCATCATGATTCCAAAAGTAATTGTGTGTGTGTGATTTTTATATACAATCATATAAGCCTATGGCTATAAGCCATAGAAGCCAGATAGGCCTATGGAAGCCAGATGGAATATATGTTGTTAAATTTACTTACTTTTTTGTCTTTCATTTATCCGTTTTATTTGTCTCCTCTAAAAAAGTTAGATTTTTTCCTTTTTGAATTTACAAAACCTGTCAGACATTTTCTTTTCTCTTAAACACTTTTATTGATCCATGAATGTCATGACATTTCAAAGATGATGGCATAAACAGAATTTTCAGCATGACTGAGGCCAGAGTTGGGACAGGCAGAATGACAGATGAGAACTTAGAGGTACAAATTCAGCAGTAAAGAGAACTGGGGTGTTTCACATTCTCACTGTCACATTTCTTTCACAAGTCTCCTGCAACAGCCAACCTGGGACTGCAGCAATCAGGAATTACAGCATCATCTTCTAGTTAGAAATGCAATTTTACACATACAAAAAAAACCCTTTTGACTTGTCAAATTATGCCAATCCTATGAAGACAATTCCTACACAATTACTTTAGGGCTGACTATGATTCATTATTGCACATATAATATTTTTCTTAGAAACATCTAATATAGTAGAAGATGCTACAATGCCTTTGTTTCTAGCGATAACTGAACCCACATTTCATGGTTTGATATTAGAGAGCCAAAAATTTGACATTCTACTCAGTGCTGTGTTCTAAGCAGTAGTCAATACGTGATAATTAAGTGAAAGTTATTAACCCCAGAGGCTTAACTTGCAAGTTTTGTGCCCTGGCAAAACACTGCTGGGGGAGGCATGTGTCAAGTGCCAAAAAGCAGCTTGATGGATGGAGGGAGGGGCAGTCTTACCTGCCTCAGGGACTCAAAGTCCCTGGATGCTTCTGGTGTGCAGTGGTGTGCCCTCCCCTGCTACCACTACCAAGGCAATCTGGAGTCCTTGCTAGCTGTTGCCACTATAGCTGTGGCATTGAGCTGCTGCTAAAATAGCATAGACTCTTTGTGGAGCCACAATTCTGGTTACTAAGTGGAAGCCCAGGATTGGAGCCTCGCTCTCACCCAGTTTGACACCACTGATTAACCCCTATTATGCCCCGCTTTTTCAGGAGCACAGCATAAGTAAAAATTTCTTCTTGTACTCATCTGTTGGTCAGTGTAGGCACTGAAGTATTCAGGCTTTTAAACCCTCTAATAAAAACCTCTTTTTAATGAGAGTGTACAAATACTGATATCACCAGTAGCATAAATAGGGAGAGAGGGAAGGGCACCAGAAACCCCCTCTTCCCCCCTGGACGTCTTTGCCATGGCAGAGGAGTGCTGCACCAATAGCATAGCTGACATGGTGGCTGGGGTGGGGGAAAAGAGTGAAGGGTCACCAAGCACATCTCCCAGGATGCCTACACTACAGGGCGGCTGCTGCTGCGGCCGGGCTGATACTGACACAGTAGCAGCAGTGGCATCAGTATCAACTGCCTTCAATATACAGAGAGCCCAGGCAGATAAGATTTTCTATCCCCTCACCACCCCAACCCCACCTCAGAAGCTGAACAAGGGACTGGTGGGTGCAGCCTGGGGGGCTCTGCTCGGTGTCCTCCTCAGGTGCACTTATTTTCACATTTTGACCCTTTGACCCACACAACACTCCTATCCTGGTCTTTTTCATTAGTTGTCCCAAGTATTTTGTTGTGTCATCCATCCATTAGCCCCATACATTAGGAGCTATTTGTTAGCCGTGTGGGCTTCAAAGCCCATGATAAATGGGTGATACAAATAGTCAGGAGCTGAACAAGTTCTCTATGCTTCTGATGATCACTGACCTTATTTTTTAGAGGCCTGATCCAAATCTCACTGATTCAGTGACTTCAACAAGTCTTGGCTCCAGTCCTGATTGAACAAGCTTAATAATAAATGTGTATGAGGAAGAGACAGCCTTCATGATTACTTGTCAAACTATGTTGATATGTCACTATCTGTTTTGACCTTTTTCAAAGGAAAATTATACTGCCTTTCCCTGCTTCTTTGGTGGCAAAGAGTCATCAAGAAGATTGCAAACTGTTACTCCTTTTCATTAAATAAACATCCACAGTAATTAGATACAAAAGCAGAAAGCGAAGGCAGGGGAGAAATGTTTGTATGACTAATTCTTTCCAGAAATAGTGAATCTCCTACATCATTATAGCCTACTGTCTTTTACTGAGCAGCATAAATACCAAAGGTTTTCCATTCTTCACCTTTGTGGTTACCATGAAGATATAAACACAAAGTTACTGATTCATACAATAGTTACTTGCAGTGTTTATCTCTTGCTACAGTCATCTTTTTCTTTCCCTGACTCTTTTAGTGAAAACTATAATTTCTTATAATGAAATTAAGAGAAATATAGTAAGCAATACCAAGGGTATAAGACTTGTAAAGGAGCTTATTGAGGAAAGTAAGTACTTAAAAAGGTAATGTGTTAATAAAAATGTTCTCGCCTTTTCAATACTATACCTCTTACTGAGTAAAAGGAAGTTATTATTGGCAGATAATATTCAGACTATTAATATATCTTCCTGGTAGTTTAGTTACTACTAACCAATTTTTTAAACACTATGACTCTTTACTAAACACAAATACAATTAGAGGGAATCGGTGAAATATTGTTATAAATTAATAGATTCACAGGTGGCTGATTTACAATGTGTTCCAAAGATTCCCCTAGAACTTTTAGAGACAGAAAGTAGGAGCTCTTTAAAGGTTCAAAAAGACAGGTAGGTAGGTAACATACATTTGTTTCCCATGACTTTTGTATATTTCAAATGTATCTTTATTTATGTTTATTATTTTCAAAGCCATTGACATTTTGTTCACATTTTTTTCAGCTAATAATTCTTCATCTGATAACTGATCAACAAAAACTGGCTGTGAACGTTTGTGGGTCCTACTCTTCGTTAATTGTAAACTACACCAGTTGCATCCCCATGAGCAGCAGCATGTGGTTGCCACAGGGAAAAATGCAGTGGCAGAAATCTGTGCTGCCACTTTTACCTCGGTACACACCCCTGCGTGTGGGGTTAGCACAAGGAAAAATGCTCCAGGTGGGATAAGGGAGGCTGAGGCCAGCACCTGGGCTGGCCTCAGCCGCCTTACTTGGGACTCTGGGGGGCCCACAGGGCTCCATCAGTGGCAATCTGGGTTCACAGAGCCTGGTCAGCAGCTGGAGCATGGCTGTGGCTGGCCAGGCTCCAGTTTTGGTGGCATACACTGCTGCCACATGTGCCACCCCATCTTTTTTCTGTGTGCTTTTTTTTTTTAATATACCAGGATTTCCCAGTATCTAAATTTAGATCTGCACTGCAAATATGCAGCATGGAGAACCAAACCACAGGTATGTGGTGCATTTTGCAGCACCTCAAAAGCCTCTGAGGTGCCGCAAAATGCATGTGCGAACTTGTGTGGACACGGTCATAGATTTGTTTCTGTTTCCTGTTGAATAATCATATGTATCTACATAATGAAAAATATTTTTGCATAATTTAGTTTCAATTCCTTCACTTGCCTTTTTCTGTGCAGGTAGTCTTACTAAAATTAGTTGGGCTGCTCATAGGAGACGTTAAATTAAAGGTATGAGAGTTTTTGACCTTTTAAAATCAACTTCAGTAAAAAAACAAATTCAGTGTTTACATTAGAAGTTTTACTTTCCACATTAATTCACCCTAGTAAATTTCAAGAGCACTGATTATGAAGCAGAAACATGAAAGA
>NW_005842043.1:457272-470137 GCF_000455745.1 Alligator sinensis
TACTGTATTCTTCATGTGTTTCTGAATTCACATTCACCTGCTGTCGGAACATTTGTATGTAAAAGTAGTGTAAAACTGAGTTAAAACCTCAGGATTATCTGAGCTCTTCCCTAGCTGGATAACATCACCTAGCACAGGGGTGGGTAATTATTTTGGCTGGAAGGACACTTAATGAGTTTTGGTGAGCTGTTGAGGGCTGCATGGGTAAACATCTTAACACTTGCCCTGCCCCCCTGGTTGCCATATTGGAACTGGAAGTCTTGCCCCCTAACCCCTGAGTTTTACCACGAGACATCCCTCCCCTTGCCACTAGGAAATACTCCTTTTGGTAGAGGAGGGTTGCTATCTTGGAACCAGAAAAAAATCAAATCGTATACTAAAAGTCAAACACCTACTACTACATATTTTAATATTATTACAAAAAATATTTGTCATGATTTGTGTTTTCATACTGTATATAGAAGGATTGCATAATAACTCAAAAATAAAGCCTTACTCTTGTATATAGTGTGTAGGGTGTGGTTGGGGGTGGAGGAGGTGTATGGGGGGTGTATGGTAGAGGGTGGGGTGTGGGGGTTGTGTGTGACTGTGTGTGTGTATGGTGTGGTGTAGTAGGGTGTGGATAGGGTTTGTGAGGGGCTGTGGCTGTGTGTTGGGGGGTGTATATGTGGGGAGGCTACGGGGACAGGGTGTGGGTGTGTGAGGTTTTTGAGGTGTGAGGGAGGGTGAGGCATATGGGGATCTCCCCCACGTGGCGTGCAGCCCCCACTGCTGACAGCACCAGCTGGCAGGGACACTTGGGATACTTGTGCACTGGGCAGGTGCTGGTGTCCAGTGGCACATGGCTCTGGCCAGTGCTGCGCATGGGGTGAGGAGCACAGCCTGCCTGGCCCGCCTGAACTGTAGGGTCTCTTCACAGCACACATGCAGCTCCTGCATTTGCACTGCACTGGGGAGAAGCCCTGCAATGGAGCTGGCTGCCTGCCCCACCCCCTGCTGTGCAAGTCTTGAGACTCCACCAGAAGTGGAGGGGAGCCCCACTCCCTGCTTCCCCGCAGAGTCCTGGCATGTGCACCGTGTGGAGCCCTTATAATAGAGGTAGGCCAGACAGGCTGCACTCTTCACCCCCACATGCAATGCTGGCTGAAGCCATGCACTAACGGACACCACCACTTCCACAGGGCACAAGCGCCCTGAGTGCCCCCACCTGCTGCTGGTAGTAGGGGCTGTGTGCCATGTGGGGGAGTGGGGGGGTCCCTTCCTCACACCCACACCCTGCCCACTCAAGTTTTGCACTCATGCCATGCCCCTGGGTGCAGGCTCTGTGCTGCTATCAGCCCCAGCCCCATGCTCCCTGCCCCCACCCAGCTGCAGCTCCACCCCACCCCCACAACTTCCCTATCTGCTACCTGGAGTGAGCAGGACACTGGAGAAACCGAGTAGGTCCCCGCAGGACAGCTGCAGCAGTGGCAGCAGCATCCCTGCCCAGAAGCTGCTGCTGGCTGGGCCCAGCCTTTCCACCCATGAGGGTTGGAGCAAGGCATAATGGGGTATGTTGGGTTGGGGTTATATGTGGGTGCCTTGCTCCCACCATTGTGGATGGAAGGGATGGGCAGGGTACAATTTATTGGTTGGTGACCACGGACTGGATGAAAGTGCCTAGTGGCCTGGATCTGACCCAAGGGCTGTATTTTGCCCACCCATGACCTGTATTTTGCCCACCCATGACCTAGCATATAGCAGTCAATCTGTAGCCAGTATCCCCAGTGATGAAGAACTGACAATCTAGTGGCTGATGTGTGAATCAGAATAGAATTTGATTGTCTCTAGGAAATAAATGAGACAGATCTTTCTAGTTGTGTGATGTAATTTCAATTTAAGGACACCACTTTTTTTCTAGTGATTTGTTCTCACATTTTGTAAAACCTAAGATCATTGGTAAATGTTCTTTAGGGCATGTTTGGAGTTTCCTAATCTGAGTTGTGGTTTGTTATTCTGAATTACAATAACTGAGCTGTCCCCTTGTGTTTCTCATTTTTTGTCTACCCACTGTAGTCAATAAGCTGATGTGTAAGAATGGAAGAATGACTCAATCTTATTGATAATATGTGTTTCTTGTGCTTTACTCTGTATGTCATATTTTCTTGAGTCTCAGACAAAACATGTTTTTATTGCAGGCCCTGATGAAGTAATGGAGCTAAGGGAATGCCAACCAGATTCCACTACATCATACCTCAGGAGAAACACTTGGGTTTTATTATTGGCAGCAATGTAATAACTCTTGGTTCCCTGGCTAGAAAAATGCAAGTTTGTCCTTAATTTTTGTAAACTGAATTAAAATGCAAAAATGTTATTTTGATGGCATTGCTTTCATAACTGCAACCATATTTTAACACATTTCTCTAGCAGAGCTTAATACAAAGTCACTTGAAATCTTTTTCTCACCTTGACCTCAGTGAGCTTTGGATCAAGTCACCAAGTCAGTGTTAGCCTGAATAATAGACTTGCCTTTCCTTTTGTAATTAAACCATAATTGGTTTAAAACACAGAAGCCATGGCTTTCCTTAGGGTAAACCACATGGAGCTGACTTTATTGCACTGCACTCATTTTGAGGTATTATCATGAACTATGCATACTCATAGAAACTGCATAAGTACTAATTTTTAAAATAACACTTAATACCACTCTACTCACCTACAATGAAAGAAAGATTTACAACTAACCACAATTAAGCAAAGGTTAAAAGGGATTTGGAATTTTAAAAACACTGAATTCCTACTGTGTCATTAGTAGTTTGTAAAAAAATTACTTCTGTATCCTAATTATATGATGCTGAAAGATATAAATATTTTCCATTTGAGAGGTAATGGCATACCTATTCATATGATGTTTTTCTAATGATTTCTTCATGTTTCATAACCAGAAATTTCAGTGTCAAAGTAATTAAAAGGTCAGTAAAGCATTTTTTACCTAAATCAGAAAGAATGTTAATTATTTTAATTAATATTCAGTTTACTGTATACTTGATTAAGGTAGGAGGTCTGTGTATTTACACTTTTGTGGAACTTGGGTCCTGTCACTACTATTTTCCATTGGTATTCATGAGAGATTTTAGACCAAGGTACCATCAGGAGTCAACCAAAGTAGAACATCCCTCTTGTTTATGGGTTATAACCAGGAGCAAAACTGTAGACTTATAAAATTAAATGTATAGGTAGATCTTTTGTATTACAGCTTGATGATGATGATTTTCTTATGCTCTATTTTGTAAAGTAATCCAAAACCAAAGGCATAATGATGTGTTTATGCCCTACTCTTTTACTGTCACCTGAGAATTCTAGCACTAATGAAAGCTGATGTAGTGCACAATCCTAGTGTGAGGGACCCTGTATATAAAAGATCATTATTTCACATGTGTGTTTGTGCTGCTTGATGATCCTTGACAAGACACCACATGTGCTCCAGACTGATGCTGAGCTTTTTGGGTGAACTTATAGGTGTACATCAACTCCCAGTTGGCACATTTAGGAACTCAGTGCTCCTTCAGTCTGTTTTGTTCCAGTAGAGGCTAGTAATTGCTTGGCATCCTCATTTTCTGGGTACACATTAAAGGGGTCTTATTTTTGGAGGGCAAGGGGTAAGTACTTTCTGAAAATAAGACCCCAGAGTGTCTCAAGTTGTGTACTTAAGCTAAACAAAGCAAAACTTTTGATAATGTCGATATTTTGTTACAATGACCAGAGCATTCTCCCTACTTCTTCCTTTAGTTCTCTGCCAGACCTGTAGTAACTTGATGAGGCTTTTAATGTGCAACAGCTTTTTATAACGTGCCAGAACTTAATACAGAACTATAAATAGTATAGAGGTAGCAGTCCTTAGAGGTAAGTACTCTTTCCAAGGGTCTGGGGCCTAGCCCTGTTGCTGTGCTGCCACTCCAGGAAGTTCCTGCTGGCCCAACCAGACTGTCTCTTGGAGTGCCACACTTCCTGGACACTCAGCATTCCAAGTGTTAGGGTAGCTTGTTATATTTTATGCTTTAAAGTTGCACCTGTTCATAGAGTGGTGAATAACAGTATTGTTTGAAGCTTTCTTTTATATTCAGCCTTATATAATCATTGCTTAAGTTCTGTATAGCCTCATTGTTATCTGAACTTCTCATTTTTCTGATGTCTGCAACATCAGTTGGCCTTGCTTCTTGCAAACAGCTTATGGCCTTGAATTTGCTTGCAAGATGTTTCTTTCCTTTTCTATCACCCTGAGAATTTTTTCTAACACAGCATAGTAATAGTTTTGTTACCAACTCAAATTAACTGAACTTGGCACTAACCAACTGAATCAGAGGGATGAAATGATTGAATGATTGGATATGTTAATGAAAGGTAATAAGGGAGACCAATGGACAATGCCGAAAGTAAGACACCGGAAAAAGGCCAGATTAAGAGGTGTGCTCATGATGGATCTATTGAACAAAGGAATATGCTGACAGGATAAAATATGAACAATATGTTGACTGCAGAGAGAGACCAATCCCAAAGCAAAGAGTCATCAAAGGAGTGAAGTTGAAGAAAAGCATAGAAGTGGGCAGCAAAAAAGTTGTGTGTTGTCATCATCATAAATCCAGTCTTCAACACCTGTCCAGACCATCGCAGCCAATGACACACCCTTTGCTTCAGCAACCAAGTGGCTGTCTTTTCTGTTGAGCAAAGTAACATCTGGGATTGGGTGAGATCATTGTACAAAGTGCTTTTCTCTTTCTGAATATAGAAACTGCTAAGATAATGCTTGTTGTACCAATAAAGTTAGACTTTGATTTTCAGACACTGAGTTGTCTGTGTTCATATTTCATGTTCCATTTAAGGGTTAATTGTGCTTTAATGATCCCTTAGCACTATCTGAGAGATAGTGGTGTTAATACAAGGAGGATCTACTGTGTGACAAACTCCACTCTTCTTCATTTTGACATCCTCCTCTTATCCTTTTGTTCACATTCCTAGTTCTTAAAATAAATTGGGAACTTAAGACAAACCTCTAGGCTAGTCCCTAAAGTAAACTTAAGCTGTTTAAGAAAGAGCTGGTCAAACCATTTTGACCTTTCCAACATGAAGATCAAAATCTTTGAACAAAAATGCCAGAACACCTTAAATCTGAAGAATTTCCTGGATTCCCCAAAGACTGCTGGGAGCTCAGTGACTTCCAGAATCTGCAGTTCTGGAACCGCCAGCAGTGCATGGTGTTTTCTGGCTTCCTTCTTTGAAATCAGGATAAGAAATTTTGAGAGACTTTTTGAAAAATGATGGATAATTTTATGCTAATTTACAAGTTGTGAGGGGGACTACAGTTTCTCAATCTTCTTAAAATCTTGAAGGAAAAATAAAGGAAAGTCTTTTAAATTCACATATATTAAATGTGAAAAATAAATATGTAGATGACAAGATTGTACAAATAATAGCCAAAATAAATTGAACTTTTCTCACATACTCTTCTAGCAACAATTCCTCCACAGTGGAAAGATACTTTGCATAAATGCCCTTCAAACCTGTTGTTTAAAATAAAAATAAATAAAAAGCCATAATTTAATAGTGGCAAGCCCACGGTGGCCCATGGTGCTAGTGAACCAAAACATGGCTCACCAGCATGGTACTTGCGACTGTCCAAAAATTGGCCAAAGCCCTGCCCACTTCTCCCTGAGGCAGCTCCAGGGGACAGCCCAGCCTGGCACCTCCCACCACTCTGGCTTTCCCAGTGGGAAGCATTCCCCAAGCCCACTCTCCTCCCTCCTTCTCTCCCTCCAGGACTGCCGGCTCAGGCACCAGGCTCCTGGGGCAGGGGCTGCAGCTGCACCACTTACCCTGGGGCGTGCTCCCAATGGGGAAAAGCAGAGCAGCTCAGAGATGCGAGGGAGGTCACCTCCACTCTGGGTTGCTCAGTATCCTTACCCCCTCTCCCCCTGCTCTCTAGCTCTTGAACTTCAGTGGAGGATTGGATGTGGCTTCGAGGGTGAGTAACTCTGGCCACCCCTGTGATAAGCCCTCACAGGGGACACATCAATAAGATACTGACATACTGTACTAGAAATGGAGAGGTTCACAATACAGAAAAGTTGTGAAAGTCTATGAATGGTGTGGCTTCTTCCAGGAGTGATGGCTATTTTTCTACAATGGAAAGAAAATATGTATCCATGTATTTGTTCTTTATTTATAAGACTAACACACTGGAATCCCAAATTTAAAATAAATCACCCATTACAGTTTGGGTGCTCTATAAATGCTTTAGGTGGGATAGACATAATAATGATCACTGGATTTTATATAGCACTCGGCATTTCTTTATCCCCATTTTACAGTTGAGGAGATGAAGGCACAAGAGAAAAATTAGCTGCCCTGGGTCATCCAACAAGCCAGAAATTGAATAAAGCTTTCATGATTCCCAATCCAATGTCCCACGCATGAGGCTATACTGCTTCCCAGGCAGTTTTCCATTTGTGTAGAATGTCTTCTAAAACAGAGATCAGCAACCTATGACCAGTTTTGGATCCAACCTGTGGATGTGAGGCTCTGATGGGGCTTCTGCTGTCAGCGCTCCCCATGCCACCTGCCCACCCCCTCTGACCTGAAGTTGATCATTCTGGCCCACAGCCAGAAAATGTTTGCTCACCATTGCTTTAAAACAGACACTAAATAAAATACTTCATTATTTTTTCTGTTGCACAAGTTCACTATTAAAGTCTACTTTAGCCTATAATTTATTACTTGATTTATACCAGTGTGTGTGTGTGAGAACTATCAAATACTATTTATGACATTTTTATTTTTTCAAATAGGTTTTAATAGTTCTTAAGAGCTTCCTCTCTTCAGGATTCTGTTATACTGGTCCTCTTCTTTATGATTTTACTGGCATAATATTACTCTTATCAATTAGATATAAGGGTATTTGAGAACAATAAATACAGTCTTATTTTCATTCTTAAACATAAGAAATCTTTTAGTTTTAATTATTAAATACAGTTACTAGAAAAGAGGTTCACAGCTTTTAATGTCATCTTTAAAAAAAATAGAAAAAGTCTAACATTCAGAATGTAGGAATGATTGCATATACATTTCCAGTATCAACCTTCTGGGAATCTAAATAGAACAGACAGTAACAACTTGCTGTCTCATTGTGTGCAAAAGTGGCACAAATTGATTCAGAAATCTATTACATTTAATCTCCGTAAAACTAATACTTTTTGGTCTCTAAGGTTACTAAGATAGGTCTCCTTCATATGTTGACATGTTTTATCATATCTTAGAACTGGTCTTAAGGGTTTGCATATTACCTGATGATTATCTATGTTATTGGCCCATTCCGTTTGCAACTGCAACCTGGTTAGATTTTCTTTTCCTCCAGACAGTAGTTGATAAAATCTCAATAGCTTTAGAGCATCTTCTCAGGCAGTGTGAATCTTTCAAAAGTCATGGGATGGCAGATCTGTGAAAATTATTTGGCTTTCATATGGAATATATGCATTTTTCAGACAGGATTTTAAGGTACATTGAGCCAATGAATAAGTGACTTTTTAAAAATAATTTTCCCTGTGATATAAAAGAAGCAAGAAATCACTCAGTTTATTGAATAAAGTAGTGAGAAGAGGAAGCCATAAACAGTAACATGAGTCAGTTTGTTCAGTCTGTATCTAGTGGTATAATCTAAGTCCTTATCTAGCCATAACTGCCCTGGTTCTAGAAGGTTGTTTTATAGGCCCAAATCCGATTCCCCTTACACAGCTAGCTTTAGCTGCGTTAGTGGCATTTTAAGCCATTTATGAGAACTCTAGATCCTGCTCCCCTTTGCACAATTCTGTCTTGCCCTTTTATCTTTTTGCACTGTTGTTCTACTCAGGAAAGAGTATAACTGTGTAAGTCCTTGAAATGTCAGTTGCATTAAAATAGTGTTAATTTGCAAAGTCAAGCACCAAAAAGCTAGGAAGAGCCACAAATCCTTTAACATGCCTTGAGTGGAGGGGACTATTTGAGAAGAGACTGCAGTGATCCCTGTTTCTGACCTCATAGGAAGCACCAAAGTATAATCATAATTACATCCTAAAGTTATAATCCCACCCCCAAGTGAGTTTCACTGGCAGGAAGAGTGTCAGGCCCTAATGGGTTTCAACATTATCTATAATGTTGTATAGCCTTAATCAGATGTGAGTACAATTTGCCTCACTCTGACCTTGCAGTTGCTTTACAATTACAATTACACTTGCAATTCCATTTGGCTGGATTTTTCAGGCTGCTGAATCCACTTTGCACCATGTAAACTGTGCAAGTGGACCTAAAACTGGTGGAAATTGATTATAAAAAGGATAAGAAGAATCAAAGGCTAAGACCTGAAATGGACAAATTTCAATTAGTAATGACACATTCCTTTAACATTGGAAATGATTAACAAATTAGCAAGGCAAGTAGTGGATTCCCCTTCTCTCAATGTCTATGATTCAATACAAGCTACCTTCCTGAAAGATATGCTGTAGCCAAACACAGGTTATTGGTACAACGAAGTAGTAACTGGGTGAAATTTAATAGTGGTATTATTCAAGGGATCTGATTAATAATTCATTCTGTACTTAAAGTCTATGAATGAATGGTTTATGTTGGTGTTGGTAAAAACAATACCAGGACTATATAGGTATCTAGGTTGTAGTTTTAAGACAAGGTTAAACTGTTGCTGTTTGGAAACCTGGACAGTATCATCAACTAACTGTGCAGTTCTTCATGGAGAGATTGTTCTGTTAATTTAACAAAAGTGATTTCTTGTTATGGCACAAATTCTGCTCACCATATCTATGTAAGTAATTCTGTTGATTTTCAATTGACTGTTTGTGTGAGTAATATGAAGAGGCTGTGGATTGATATAATTACCCCTACTTGTCAAGGCAGACTGAAGAGATATTCATTCTATTTTCCTTTTCATTATGTTATCACTCGCTGCACTGACTGCCAAGTCACATAACAGTAACATAGAGTAAAAAAGATAAAAAATGTGTAATATACTTTTTAATGCTTTTTTAAAAAGTAGTTTTAATGCACAGTAGGCACACATCCCATTTTCCACCAGCACAACGAGCTGCTGTTACTTCAACAGCCAAGCACTATTGCTTCTTACAAGATTCTTTCATACTTTCCTTCTTTTTTTTCTTTTCAGTGTCCTTATCTGCTATTTTTCAGCAAAAGCTCTTCTCTCCCGTCCACTGCCATGTGCTACTAGGCTAAAACTAAACTTATTCTCAATCATTAAAAAACCCCCAAAAAGTGAGAATAAATGAACCATCACAACAACAACAATTAGCCACAAACTTTTCTGAATTCAGCCCTCATGTTATACAGTTTCTCTGGTTTATCAACCAACCTTGACTTACAGAAGTATGCTATCGGACAACCCTGCTAACTTTTTTCCAATATCACTGTGCCATATTAAGCATTAACTCACATAAAAAGTAAACCAGTAGTATACAAACTGCTTGTGAAAGACTTTGACATACCATTAGTATCAATGCTTAGCACATTTTTCCTTCTAATATAATGTTATTGAGAAACTTACAGAAAATATTCATTATGAACATAAGTGTCATAAAGAACAACATGTATGGATAAGTAGCCAGAACAAAATAATAGAGAACAGCAATGAAAAATCTCCAACTTCTTCACATCTCTAAGTGAAATTAGCTACAGAATGTGGTATAACAAACATAATACTAAACACTATGAACAGTTTATGAAAACTGAAATAAACAGTAATTATCAGTAAACCTCTAAAACAAAACATTCAACAAAACCAATCAATATAAGGTAATTTCATATTTTAAAAGTGGAGAGAAGAAACCCTGTTTGTGTTCACTCATCCTTTTTTGGGTTGCTACTAAATAGTTGCTTGTATTAAATTTGATGAACATTTTCTTTGTACAGCTAGTTCTGAGTACATATGCATAGCAGCAGGAACATAACTGTTATATAAAAACAAAATTACTGAAATATATTTTTTGCCTTGCCAGCATTCACTTCACTGTAATTTTCTACTTGGTATTCCCTGTCAGAGAGAGTTGCAAAAGCTCTTAACGTTTTGTCATATAGAAAAACAAAAACAATATGCCAAAAATCCTCAAGTGGACCAATAACCTTGCTCTCCTAGAATTGTTCTTCATCCCCAAAGAAATGGAAACTGTCAAATGATTTAGTGCATGCTTAACTTTACTTACTATGAGTAGTCCTACTGAAGTCAATGCAGTCAACTGTGTGCAGTGCCAGGAACCTCAGTACTAGAGGATCATTACTAGCCTGAGGTAAATAGCTCAAAAAGTCACATTTGTTCATATTTAAAAATTAATTTAATGGCCATGTTCATGTCCCATGCACATTCCACTTGTTGAGCCCCAGCTCAAGTCTGGGATCGTGCCCGGTATGCAAAAGCCAATAAAGATACCAGGGGTGAAAGTATAAAGAAGATTTATTGCTAGCAATACAAGGTGCAAGCGGAATAATTTCACGTAACAAGCACCCAGATTCTTAATTCTAAGCATCTTTTATACAGGAGTATTGGACCTTCATAAGCATTCTTGTTTGCTAATTGGTTATAAGGGAGTGACGCAAGGAGTTCTTTACTGAGCATGTCTCTATACCTGTGTTTTAGCTATGTATCTCATTTACATACATGTATGTTTCATTAGCATACTTTCTCCCCACCTAGGGGTGTGAATCTTAATATTTAAATCAGCTCTTTGCCCTACTCCACTAATTCTGTTTTTGTTTTCAAGTCTCCTTTATCTAAGACTGTCTTCTCCTTATCATTGCAATTGAGCATTAGTTACAGAACAGAGACTTTTGCTTGGGCTATGTGTAGTGGTTTCTAGGTCAAACCTAACATTTTCCCCCTCTGGAGCATTTTTAATTATTTTTATTATAATTGCTCCACTCAATTTGTTTCAACACAAACCTAGTATTCTCAGCTTTCTTCGTTTGTAAAATCATTTGATTCACCTTAGGTCTGAAGATAGATAAGACGACAGGTGAACATTGTATACATAGGATATTTGATTGGTCTTGTTACAAAGGATTCTTCTACCTTGGTTCAATTTGAAGCAATTATTAGTACAATTAACTATTAGGAAACATTCAGAAGCATTAGCTGTTGCCTGAACCCGTACGGAAAACATGTCTCTATTCTTCTCTTTTACAATAGTCCCCCACTTATATATATTCTGATATGTACTTTTCTTCTCTACATTCTTCAGCATAGTATAATTTTGTAAAATTTTTAAAGGGGTTGGTACTGCGATTAAGCATGAGGTAAAAACCAGGTGAGCATTGATCCCTCCCGCTAAGCAGAAGTCCGTTCTATTTAAAATTTCCCGGGCCAGATAAATCCAGACATTTTCCTGAGGGTCAAATTTTTGTTGTAAAAGGGTTTCCCCTCCTATAAGTAGGAGTGGACAGATCAGGGTGCCCCACAATAAAACCTTGAACAATTTCATAATAAGGCTTATAAAACTTAATCAAAGATTGTCAAATTATTCAAAGTTCCTTTCTTTTGAATAGGAATTTCAAGTCTCTTATTGGCTCCACCTTCCACTGTTCTCTGTCTCCGGTCCCGGAGTCTGCAGGGATTCCTTCTTGTTCTGGTCCAGCCACCGGCTTTAGGCGACTGGAATGTATCCAAGTCTTGATTCCTTCGAGCTTTGCGGCCGTCGGGGTCGTTAGAAGTACCCTATATGGGCCTTTCCATCTGGCTCGAAGTGGTTCCTCGTTCCAATCTTTCACAAGGACGTAACTCCCAGGTAATAATCGATTTCCCAGGGCAGGATACTGGTCCTGTGTCTGCAGCACGTCCCGTACCTGCTGATGGATGGAAGACAAAACAGAAACCAAGGACCATACATATTCTCTAATCATTCCCTCTCCTAAAACATGTAACTGTTGTTCAGTACCCATGGGCAGACTCAGAGGGTAAGGCTTACCATACATTATTTCAAACGGGCTTAATCCCAATTTAGAATGTGGTGCGACCCTTACTCGTAACAGGGCCAAGGGTAGGGCCTCTGGCCATTTGAGTCGAGCTTCTTGGCAAATCTTTGCAAGGTGTCTTTTTAAGGTCTGATTCATACGTTCCACCTTTCCACTGGACTGAGGTCTCCAAGGGGTGTGTAAATGCCAGCTGATTCCCAGGAACTCAGAAACCTTCTGAGTAATTTGTGCAATGAAATGTGGGCCATTGTCTGACCCTATTCCTTTTGGAAGTCCGAAGCGAGGTATGATTTCTCGTAGGAGTGTCTTGACTACCTCCCGGGCTTGGGCAGTCCGACATGGGAAGCACTCAACCCAATTAGAGAAAGTGTCCACAAAGACAAGGAGATATTTTATCTCTTGTTGCCGGGGCAACTCAGTAAAATCCACCTGCTATTCTTCTCCTGGCCCATTGCCTATTCTCTGATGTCCTGAAGTTTTTCTTCTCCCTCCTTATGGGTTATTTCTCTGGCAGACCTCACATGTCTCTGATACCTCCTTGGCAGCCTCTCTTAATCCCACTCTAGTTACATAGTAACTGATCCATCTTACCAGGGCCCTGGGTCCGTAGTGGGTACCATGATGAGTGCTCTTTACTACCACATGAACCCAGGCAGCTGGGATGATAATGCGGCCATCCCTTGCTACCAGCCACCCGTGCTCCCCCTTCTTTGCTTGAAACTCTTTTATCAATTGTTTGTCTCTCAGATTTGGCCTTGAAGAATAAACAGCTTCCAATGTTTGCAGGCAGTCATGTACAAGATCTGGTGTGTCAGCCATAGATGGCAGCAGTGTTGCTGGATTTACAGTGCGAAAAATGGCCAATTTTTTT
>NW_005842043.1:472546-490370 GCF_000455745.1 Alligator sinensis
ATAATCCCAGGCAGGCGTGCTGACGGTAGGCCTTATGCCCTTTCTACCCTCTCACCCAGGTGTTTGTTACTGGTACTTTCACTCTATGGCTTTGCACCGTTAGGCTACTGCCGCCTCAGCGATCCAGCTCCCCCTGAAACAAAAGTCTCACCGGGAAAAGAGATCCCGGGGCGCGCCTGACATTTGATAAGGAGGAGCTGTGTCTGGTCATCAGTTAGTCCGGGCAAAGCTATCTAAGGCAGTCCCATCTGGGTCACCAAAAACTGTTGAGCCCCAGCTCAAGTCTGGGATCGTGCCCGGTATGCAAAAGCCAATAAAGATACCAGGGGTGAAAGTATAAAGAAAATTTATTGCTAGCAATACAAGGTGCAAGCGGAATAATTTCACGTAACAAGCACCCAGATTCTTAATTCTAAGCATCTTTTATACAGGAGTATTGGACCTTCATAAGCATTCTTGTTTGCTAATTGGTTATAAGGGAGTGACGCAAGGAGTTCTTTACTGAGCATGTCTCTATACCTGTGTTTTAGCTATGTATCTCATTTACATACATGTATGTTTCATTAGCATACTTTCTCCCCACCTAGGGGTGTGATTTTTAATATTTAAATGAGCTCTTTGCCCTAGTCCTCTGATTCTGCTTTTGTTTTCAAGCCTCCTTTATCTAAGACTGTCTCCTTATCATTGCAGATGGGCATTAGTTACATAACAGAAACTTTTGCTTGGGCTTTGTATAGTGGTGTCTAGGTCAAACCTGACACACTGAGTGAATTTTCCTTACACTGATGCCCACTAAGTTTGCAACCCCATGCATTCAGACAGAACCCTCATTGATAGAATATAGGTGAAGTTCCCAAAAACCTTTACAAGTATCCTAGCATAAAGAAAGCTAAATTAAGTGGATAAAGATCTGGCTCTCACAAACACAACTAGTTTCTCTGCTTGTGTAATAGGACACATGAATTCAACTCTTGTGGAAAGGTAGAAAACATTTTAATTGTCATCTTTAACTGCCCTAATGTAGGACATAACTTTTATGTTAGGGTTCTTATCTTACAAGAGTTGTGTACTTGGTGTGGATTTCTTCAAAATGTATTGTTTCTTAAAAATATTTTAAAAAGGCAAACAAATATAATTTATACCTGTAGTGAGAAAATAACAAAACAAAATGCATTTACACGCAGTGTGGCTAGATACAGATATTCAAAAAGCCTCAGGTAGAATCAGTCTAAATTATGCAGTTTTCTGTAAGCAGCATAGTTTAAACTGGTAGCAAACAAAACACACGTTCACATGTTCACCCTTAAAATTAAATTAAAATCTGAAGGGGACAGTTACATAACAATGCATCTACAGGAGAAGGAAGGAGCTACTGTACATATAGATCCCAGGAAACCTCCAGCGTTATAGAGAACTGGAAAATAATAAATTCATTATAGTTGGGTTATTTCCTTGAAATAACAGTTCATGACTACAATTTAAAACTTTATTTTACTGCGTTTTATTCTTGCTGTATTAAGGTTTTATGAGAGGGAAAGTTGAAAAATAGTTAGTTTAGGATGGCAAGTAACTGACTTAAATTAGGAAAAGGTCAGGCCTATTATAATCGCATTGTTCAGGACATAATAGAAGATGTTTTTGGAGGCTGATAGCTTAACTCTTAAAATTTGCACAACATTAAAACTACACATATATAGCCAAATTTCTTAAATGTGAAGGATGATTACAGAAAGCCTAAACATATCTAAAAGTGAAAGAATATATATCACCAACAACAAACAGTCTTTATAGCATGCAGACTCACAAATAGCTGTTGCTATCCCTGACTTTTAATATTGTTAAAGAAAAACAATCACTTAATAGGAAAAGAAATCCCCAAGAGACACTTGCAACACTTGCATCTGTGTTTGCTTATGCAGTTATCTGAGTGGTGTGTGCAAACATATGACATGAATATAGGTCTGCTATAAAATGCAGTTATTTGCCACACAGAAAATTAAACAACAAGGATGTGGGCAATTAAATTTGGTTCCATTGTTTTAAGAAATTTCACTGAAAGTTCAAAGAAATGTAACATAAAAGTTAATGGAGTTTGAAAAGCCTTTCCATATTAAAAACTTGAATTCAAGGTACTTTTTCTAATGGAAATGTATCTTACCAGTATTTGGATCAAATAGACTAATGGCGTGTTTTTGTTGCTTTTAGCTTTTGGTTTTGTATGCAATAGTTGGAAATTAAAATGAGCTATTTGTTTCAAAATCACCTGTTGTGCACATATTTTTTTTCAACAAAGATTCCAAAAGGAATTGTAGCATAATAATTTTACACAATCTGTTGCACAGCTGGTTAGTGTTATACAATTAATATATTCTTAAACTAGGGGACAAATTATTAATATCATATTCTTGCTAATGAATGCTCATACATTGACTGTTCTAAGTCTACTCATGTATGTATTCTGAGTAAAGTTTGCTCTAGATCACTAAATGATTTTAATTGGATTCTGAAACCATTGGATAATAATACTTTAACTACAGTATTTTAAATAGTGAGACTGTTACACTATTAGAAAAGAAATATGAGGAATCCCTTTACTGTTTCCAATATATCCAACATGTATCAGATGCTATAACATCCCTCCACATATTTTGAACCATATTAATAGAATCACATGGTTTTAAAATTAGTAGCCTGCAGTTGGAGGGGAATAATAAAGAACAAATTGTTATTGTTAAAGTACAATAAGACTCCTAGACAGAATTCTAAAAATAGTATGTAGAAACTCTCCGTGAATTTTAGAGAAGCAGTCTGAACTGTATTTGAAAGGCAGCTATAATTGCATTGTGGCATTTTTGGCTAAGTACCAGTGTTCAAGAAGGCCAAGGCAGAAGGGCTCTAACTTTCAAGCTTTATTCTGAGCATCCAAGGTTAGGTAGGGGAACAAGCAGAATACACAATAGCCCTTGTGGGGTGCAGGGCTCGGAACCTGCTTGTACATACCGAGTCCAGCACGTAGGGAGGATCTTGCAAATAAGGGGACTCTGTGTCCTCTGTGGGCTCCCTAGACTGTGAAAGACTCTTGATCACAGCTGAATGGCTGAGTCGCACCTGACTGGATAGCAGGAACATTACAGCCACCCACCTGGCCTAGGTGCAATGGCAATGGCTTATCATGGCATGTGACCTACTCTCATGGCCACAAACCACCAGCCAGCCACCCTGTGCATGCACATCTACTACTCCCTGTGCCTGCCATGTGGGTGTGTATGTCAGATGTCTGGTTGTGTGCGTGTGTGTGTGTGTCCTGGATACCTGTATTCCCAACCCACCCCTAGCCCCCAGCCAATGCTGTAGTATGCAGTTTGGATCTGTGAAACCTTGGAGCCAAGTAGATTATCCCCTGCATGGACTGGAAGCCCTACCCATATATGTAGGGTTGGAGGGCTTTAAGTGTCCGTGCCCTGGCACTTGGCCATGGGTCTTCAGCCCCGGCTGCATCTTGGGCACCACTGCCTACAACCCAGGTTGCCCGAGCACTATCCCCCTTCACATCTCCTCCCCAACCCACTCCAAGAGGTGCACACTGGGGTGTGGGAGAATGTGGTCCACAGAAGAGACATACCTCATTTTAATCAAATGTTGAAGCTGCCAAACTTTTTTAGTGTATTTATTAAACAAAACTGTGGAACACTGCCGCTCCAGAACTTGGAACCTTCTTCTCAGTTAACATTGAGAGAGTGGAAAAATAACTGGCTGGTGTAGCCCGGGTCTCATATGAGGGTGGTAGAGGGGTGGGCAGCTGCAGGGGTTCAACTTAACAAACATAAAATCTTGGGACAGCAGGGGGAATGCTGCGTGCAAAAGTGCTGCCCCTCAGTTTAATTAAATGTTGCAGTTGCCAAACTTTTTGAGTGCATAATAAAAAAGAACTGGGGAATGTTGTCCAATCTGGAACTTGGACCTGAACTCAGGGGGCTGTCTATCAGAGCTCCTCTGCAGTGAAACTCAGAGCTAGAGTGGCTTGGCCTGGTAGGTCACCTCCTTCCCCCACAAGTTCTGAATGGTCCCACACCATTCTGGCACTGGTCTGGAACCTCTGTGAGGCCCTGAACCTACACCAGCAACTGCCAGTAGCCAGGGCTAGCAAGTTGGCCCTGGAAGGTGGGCTGAGCAGAGGTGTCCTGATCACAAGCCCTGATTCTCATGGGGGACTTTAATCTGCTGGGAAGTCAATACAGCAGTGCACAGGCAATACAGGATGTTTTTGGAGTGTGTTGGGGACAGCTTTCTGATGCAAGTGCTGGAGCAGCCAATTAGAGGCTGTGCTCTTCTTGACCTGCTGCTCACAAACAGGAAAGAATTGGTGGGGAACATAGTAGTGAATGGCACTTTGGGTAGCAGTGACCATGAGACGATAGAGTCAGGATCCTGAGGAAAGGAAGGATAGAGAGACCTGCAGAGCAAAGACCCTGGAATACAGAAAAGCAGACTTCAACTTGCTCAGGGAACTCATGGGGAGGATCCCCTGGGAATCCAGTCTGATAGGAAGAGGAGTCCAGGAGAGCTGGCTGTACTTTAAAGAAGCCTTACTGAGAGTACAGGAAGACTAGCAAGAATGGCAGAAGAATGGCAGTAGACCAGCTTGGTGTACCAGGGAAATCTTCAGTAAACTAAATCACAAAAAGGAAGCTTATTAGAAGTGGAAACTTGCACAAATGACTAAGGAAGAGTATAAGAGCATTGCTCAGGCATGCAGGGATGAAGTCAGGAAGGCCAAAGTGCAATTGGAGTTGCAGCTAGCAAGAGATGTGAAGGGTAACAAGAAGGCTTTCTACAAGAATGTTGGTAGCCAGAGGAGGATCACAGGAAGTTTGGGTCCCTTACTGAATAGAGGAGGCAACATTCTGACAGAGGATGCAGAAAAGGCTGAAGTACTTAGTGCCTATTGCACCTCAGTCTTCAGAGACAAGGTCAGCTCCCAGACTACTGCACCAGGTAGCACAGTTTGGGGAGGAGGTGAGCAGCCAACAGTGGCAAAAGAACAGGGTAGGGACTATTTATAAAAGCTGGCCATATATAAGTCCATGGGGCTGATGTGATTACAGAGCCACTGGCCATCATCTTTGGAAACTCATGATGATCAAGAGAGGTCCCAGATGATTGGAAAAGAACAAACATAGTGTCCATCATTAAGAAACGGAAAAAGGAGGATCGAGGGAACTATAGACGAATCAGCCTCACCTTAGTCCCTGGAAAAATCATGGAGCAGATCCTCAAAGAATCCACTTCTAAGAGAAGAAGATGATTAGGAACAGTCAGCATGAATTCACCAAAGGCAAGTCATGCCTGACCAACCTGATTGCTTCTATGATGAGGTGACTGGCTCTGTGGATGTGGGGAGACCAGTGGATGTTTTATACCTTGAGTTTAGCAAGGCTTTTGATACATAACATTCTTGCAGGCAAGCTAAGGAAGCATGGGATGGGTGAATGGACTGTAACGTGGATAGAAAACTGGCTGGATCGTCAGGATCAGAGGGTAATAATCAATGGCTCTATGTCTAGTTGGCAGCTGGTATCAAGTGGAGGGCCCCAGGGGCTGGTCCTGGGGCTAGGTTTGTTCAGTGTCTTTATCAACAACCTGGAAGATGGCTTAAAGTGCACCCTCAGCAAGTTTGCAGATGACACCAAGCTGAGAGGAGGAGTAGATATGCTGAAGGGAAGGGCTAGGATTTAGAGTGTCCTAGACAAATTGGAAGACTAGACCAAAAGAAATCTCATGGGGTTCAACAAGGACAAGTGCAAAGTCCTGCACTTAGGACTGAACAATCCCATGCAGGCTGCGGGCTGCCTGGCTGGGCAGCAGCTCTGCAGCAAAGGACTTGGGGTTTACAGTGGACAATAAACTGAATATGAGCCAGCAGTGTGCCTTTATTGCCAAGAAGGCTAATGGCATACTGGGTTGCATTGGTAGGTGTGTTGCCAGTAGGTCCAGGGAAGTGATTATTCCCCTTGATTAAGCACTGGTGAGGCCATATCTGGAGTACTATGTTTAGTTTTGGGGCCCCCACTACAGAAAGGATATGGACAAATTGGAGAGAGTTCGGCAGAGGGCAACAAAGATGGTTTGGGGGCTGGGGCACATGACTTCTGAGGAGAGGCTGAGGGAACTGGGCTTAGGAAGTCTAGAGAAGAGAAGACTGAAGGGATTTAATAAGTCTTCAACTACCTGAAGCAGGGTTCAAAAAAAGGATGGAGCTAGACTGTTCTCCATGGTGGCAGATGACAGGACAAGGATCATTGTTCTCAAGTTGCAGCAAGGGAAGTTTAGGTTGGATATTATGAAGAATTTTCTGACTAGGAGGGCAGTAACACTGGAACAGGTTACCCAGAGAGGTGGAAATCTCCATCCCTGGAGGTTTTTAAGACCCAGCTGAATAAAGCTGTGGCTGGGATGATCTAGTTGGGGCTGGTCCTGCTTTGACCAGGGGATTGGACTAGATGACCTCCTGAGGTCCCTTCCAAACTTAATTTTCTATGGTTCTATGAAAGTCTGTGATAAACCTCTAAGGTTTTGTCTACTCTGTTGTCCAAGTCATGGCTGAAGCTCATGTAGACATACTCAACCTACATTTAAACTAATTAGTTTGGATAATCTGGACAAATTAATCTGGAGTATAATGGAGTTCAACCTAATCTGCAAACCCTGTCCAGGATCCTAGGTAACTACTTGGGAAGCCAGCCAACAATGAAATCTATTCTGTCACAGTTCCCATATTCTTGGTACCCAGACTAATCATGCCTGTGACAGCAGTGTAAACATACCTTATGGTTTTAAATAGCAAATTATAGCAGGCTGATACAGATTATTAAATCCATATTTTTTATTTGTGGTTTCTGCTATTGGATCAGAATTAATGGGACGTGGTTTATACATTGCCTATTGCTGCTATTGCATTACAATGTTGTATAAGAAGGGCTTTTTTGTGATTTTACATGACCGTTTTCCATTGCGGTCAATATGGGTTTCCATGGGACTTTTGTCTGTTAGGGCTGCAAGATCAGGTGTCCATCCCCCCCAAAATTAAGAGCTCCTTTGCATTTGTCAAGACTTTAGATGACTAAATATACTTTTAAGCAAATTACAAAATATCTTATTCTCTTGTTCACTACTTTTCTCCAAAGTAGATGATCTGGTCTTTTATGTTCAATAGTAATTAGAAAAATTGCATGCTTTAAATACTGTAATTATATGCTTTAAATAGATCACATCAGTTAGCACCAAAGGTTGAAGAGCCATTACAAATAGAGCATTTCTTAGTAAAAAGACCAGCCAGTCTGCTGTATCCTAAGTTGCCCTTTGTTTATTGCAAGCATGATGTAGTGTTAATTATTTGTGATGGTAACTTAGGGTGTACAAGCAGATTTTCTAAAGTACTAAAATACTGTCTGTATTATAGAAGTTAAGTCTTAGCAATATGAAATCTCATTCTAATATTACTTCATCTAACCTTTAACTAGAAGTAGAGTGAGAATGCTGACTTTGTACATGAATTACTCACTTGCTTATATACAAATGATCAAATATTACTGCAATTGCAGTGTATTTAAATAAACAAGGCTCAATTATATTGCAGCCATAATGGTCCTAATTGAAAAACCTGTGAGGAAAGGACATTGGGTCAAAAAAGTTTTCTTGGATTTTGTCTGAATCACTTCATCAAAAAGGTATTGTGAGTGGTCCAAGGACCTTTAGATTGATGCCTCCTAAACACTCTCTAGAGGGTAAAGCTATCCAAATGTAATGGTTGCCTTGCCTGCTGCAGAACCCTGTTGCCATTGGCTGACTCTCCTCATGGGGGCCCATAAATAAGTAACACTTTTTCATTAATTCCTGTAAAGGAGCACCTTTGTGATGAAGGAGGCTGCAATACAGCCTCTGGAGTGGGGTCAGCATTAAAGATGGGCCCAGGAGAGCGAGCAACCCAAGGATTACATTCAGGACCCAGAGAGGGAAGTAGGCCAGAGCAGGTAGGCCTGTTTGGTCCTGGGTAAGGCCTAAAACTGCACCCTGCTGGAGAAGGGTGGTCTGGTGGGGCTATCCATGGCAGGACAGTCCCTCAGAAATGCTAGGCCAGTTACCTCCCCAGTGAAAGGCAGGTAGGGACACCTTATAACCCCAGCCCACACCATCCGGTGGGTCATTAAGACCAGAGGGTAGCAGGACCAGGCATGCATATGGAACAAGCACCTGAGCCCATGGGGGTGTAAGACCCTGGTGATAGTGAAGCCAGGCACTCTTACGGAGAGGCACCTGAGCCTGTGGGGGTGTAATACGGTAAGAGGCCCAGTGAGAGTGTGCAGAGTGCTCGAGGCCCGGTGAGAGTGTGTGATATGAATGAGGCCCAATGGGATGGAATGACAGGATGAATGTGTGAGGCCTAGCAAGGGGCTGAGCATGGCCTGGCCTCAAGTTGGAACAAGCAGCAAGTCAAGGATGACATCTGTAAGGCATGGGTCATGATACAGGCAGGTTGAAGTTGTGTATACACCCTTAGACATCGGCGTCTTAAAATGGGCAGCCTCCCACTTATTGTAATACCAGTTTACTTTACATCAAAGTCATGGCAGGAGAGACTGGGTAGACTGCCCTAGACAGGCAGACAGGCCAGTACTGTGACTATGCCTGGGTGATTGCCCCTTGTCACAATCCCATGTTAGATTTTTCTCTTAAATCTAGCAGTTCCAGTGAAGACTGGCCTTTCCCATGCTGGGCCCTATTATGCTATTATACATCCTGAGGTTCTTTGGCACAGAATTTTACTTGAAAGGTTTTCTGGAAGCTAAAAAAGGCCTGGGGAAGAAGTAATTTGAGTACTCTACCCTGAGGACCATCAAGCTACAACAGGGCATTTAAGCTATTTGTTCCTTATAAGTTCCATTGTGTTTGAGGACTGTGAGGACTCAATATAAAAAAATTACTTTTGTGTTTTTTGCCCTTGATTTCATACTCTTTGTAGCATGAGTTATTATTAACATTTGAGAATACTGTTTTATAGCTGTGATTACAGTAGAATACAGGTAAATAAAAGTGGTATTATATGTAATATTGTATGTGATATAGAAAACTATAAAATGTGCAAATCATAGTAGAACACTTAAACTGCTATTTAAGGCCCCTAAAATACAATACTAGAACATCCCATGACATCAGAACTGACTTCTGTTTGCCCGTGGAAAAAGGTAGAGAAAAAAAAAGAAAATAATTTATTTATAAATCTTTAATTGGATCCTGAATATGGCTATACCTAAATTATGACAATTTCCTCTTAAAAGTCAGGATTGTGCCCTATGTTAAAGGAAAATTATCAAAACAATAAGCCATATATACACCCATTATGTCAGTAAGGAGTTTACAATACAGCATGAAGATTACATGGAAGTTAATTCTCATCATATTAACCCTGGTCCTAGAAAAATTGGTTAGGTTTGGAAGAGTTTTGCTTTAAGGTTTTGATGAGTTTGCTCTTGTGTTTCAGATGCATTGTGGCTCAAATCTCAATACAGAACCACAGAAGCATGAACCTCATGCTGATTTCAAGAAGCAATATTTTAGCATAAGCTCATATAAGAGCCCGCTCTTATTAGAAACCACCTTAATTTAAAAAAACAAACAAACTGGTAAAGGTTTTTAGTTTCTGCAAATGGAGGAACTGACAGAGCTTCCCAATCCATGTTAAATCTTACTATGGAACAACCCTCTCAGTTTCCCAGCCGTCATCTTCCTAAATGATTCCACCTGATAACTGATATATATTTATCTAATTAATCCTTACAAACTCCTATTTATAACTCATATTGTTCAGTACATATTATTATTCCCATTTCACCCTTAGGGAAATTGGAGAATAAATATGAAATGACTTACGAGTCACTAACCAAGTTGTATAGTAAGTCATTAGTAAAGCTAGTATTTAGGTGGTCTTGGCAACCAGCTCTGAGCTTAGGCCTCTAAACAATGCTGCTTCTGATTGTATAGTAATAGATGGAGATCCATCAGGAAGTAGCTTAGACTACATGGAAACGAATGGAAGCTAATCTTCTTTGTACAATACTAGGTTCATTCATTATCTTGAGTTACTATTGCCTTTAGTAACAACAGAGTGTTTCACGAGATCTGGATATGTACATAAAAGAACATTCACTTGCAGAATTCTGCTAGAAGTTGAGTGCCTCTCTTGACATGGTTGTCATACTCAGATCCCATTAAAACCAATATAGATTCATAGATGTTAGGGTCGGAAGGGACCTCAATAGATCATCGAGTCCGACCCCCTGCATAAGCAGGAAAGAGTTAATGTCCAATCTAAATCTGCTCTCTGCTAGCTTGTGGCCATTATTTCTTGTAACCCCCGGGGGCGCCTTGGTGAATAAATACTCACCAATTCCCTTCTGTGCCCCTGTGATGAACTTATAGGCAGCCACAAGGTCACCTCTCAACCTTCTCTTGCGGAGGCTGAATAGATCCAGTTTCTCTAGTCTCTCCTCATAAGGCTTGGTCTGTAGGCCCTTAACCATATGAGTGGCCCTTCTCTGGACCCTCTCCAGGTTATCCGCATCCCTCTTGAAGTGCGGCGCCCAGAATTGCACGCAGTACTCCAACTGCGGTCTGACCAGCGCCTGATAGAGGGGAAGTATCACCTCCTTGGACCTATTCGTCATGCATCTGCTGATGCACGATAAAGTGCCATTAGCTTTTTTGATGGCTTCGTCACACTACCGACTCATGTTCATCTTGGAGTCCACTAGGACTCCAAGATCCCTTTCCACTTCCGTGCCACCCAGCAGGTCATTCCCTAGGCTGTAGGTGTGCTGGACATTTTTCCTCCCTAGGTGCAGTACTTTGCATTTCTCCTTGTTGAACTGCATTCTGTTGTTTTCTGCCCACTTGTCCAACCTGTCCAGATCTGCTTGCAGCTGTTCCCTGCCCTCCGGCGTGTCCACATCTCCCCATAGCTTTGTGTCATCTGCAAACTTGTCTAGAGTACATTTCACTCCCTCGTCCAAGTCACTGATGAAGACATTAAAGAGTATCGGTCCAAGGACCGAACCCTGTGGGACCCCACTTCCCACACCCTTCCAGGTCGAAACCGACCCATCTACCACGACTCTCTGGGTGCGACCCTCCAGCCAATTCGCCACCCACCGGACTGTGTAGTCATCCAAGTCACAGCCTCTTAACTTGTTCACCAGTATGGTGAAGGTGAACATAGGAATAGTACTTTGCACTTAACACTTACAGAGGAAATGGATCTTTACATAGTCTCTCCAACTCCTTCAAACCCCTCAGGCACTCCTTGCTGCTCTTTACCTCTCCATAGCAGAATTCTTGTCTTTGGTTCCATTGCTGCTGCTACTCCTTGGATACACCTGCAATTTGCCCTGTGCTATATACTATAAATTTACACATGCCCTCACTTTAGTTTTAAGACATAATTCACTCTCATCACCATACCAAGTCAGTTTTGTCTCTTCCCTCAATATAAATTAATCCCATGCCTCTCATCTCATGGCTATTATAAATCTTCTATTGGCTATCCCCTGCACCCAACCAACATCACTAGAAGTTTCAGCACTAAAATGTCTTTGATGCCGTGTGTTAATACACACCAGTGGAAAAGACTTTGGAGAAGCCAAAGCCATATAATAAGAGACTATAAAGGCAAAAATAAATATGGTAAGAAAAAAAAAGCACAAAGAAATGTAAGCATAAATTAGGTTTACTGGTTAAGATGAAGTGTTGTACCTTTATGTCATCTTTTCATCCTCTCTTTGATGGTATAACTAAGACACCTAAGCCCCTATATTTTTTTTTAAGTTATGATTAAAACTAGGTAGGAAATATTTTTCGTGCATATGGGTGAGCATAAACCTTGTAAAAGTTTTCCGCAAAAAGAGAGAAAGAGAAAGAAGGGCTACATCCCTCTAGATAGGGTACTCTTCTGGGTATTAGGAGACCAGGAAACAGAACATCAGTATCTCAAAACTCAAACAAGTGCCATAACACTGAGCCATTGCATATTCTGCAGGTGGGAGTGGCAGTATTTCTATTTTTGAACAGAAATTCCATTCTTATTGCAAGTGATTTGTAATTTGTCATGGAAAGTTTCAGTTTTGCAGATCAACAAATTCCTACAAAAAAAATTTAGTTATAAAATTCTTGCCCAGCCTTTGTATAGCCTCCCTAAATGGGCTGTAGCTCTGCTCAGAATCCCTGTAAGGCTACATCTTACAGTTTCTCTCACACATTGCAGCATCTCTCCCACACACACTCCTGCTCCTGGCATACCTCCCTTCAGTGAGATGTTCATCGATGGCAGACGTATGGATGTTTTCTACCATGCTTCCCTAGAAGAATCCTCCCTGAAATGCTTTTAGGGCTTTTTTGTGCTACCTCAGTATAAAGGGGCTGGAGCAGAATAAGGATATAATCAACACTGTGCCTTTATAAGTGACTTTACTGTATATATAATGTGATCATTGTAGCCACTTTCCAGATTGAAAGTACAAATGTTAACTAGATAGTCCTCACAATGAGATAATATTATCCTCATTATAGTATTACCCTATAGATAAAACTGGTAGCAGCAGTAAACCTGGAAACCAGCAAAACTGGTAGCAGCAGCAAAATTTAAAATAGTTGGTCTCTTGTACACATGATAGTCATCACACTTCTACATGTGACGGTGATCATGATGTACACATAATGAACATGTAATTTGTGTAGCTTAATGGCATCACACATTACATGTGCACTAGTTTGTGGGGTTTTTAATGACTGCTTTGTTGCAAACCTTGATGTAGTATAGTTTACAATGTTGCAAATTGCAACCCCCTGGCTCTCAATGTTGCAAATCACCCCCTGGCTGCAGGAGAGGCAGGCAGGCTCCACAGAAAAAAGGATAGGGCTCCTCACCACTCTGCCACCAGAAGTGGTGAGGGGCCCAATCCTTTTTTTTTTTTTCTGGAGAAGCCTGCATGCCTCTCCTGCAGCTGGAGGGCAAATTGCTGGTGGCCTGAACAGTCTCTCAGCTGTGGAGGGGTGGGGGGGGGGGGGGGGACAGTCCTTCCCTCCACAATGGCAGTGCCCCCTGGGTCCACCTGGGTGGGCTGCTAGCAGCACCTGCCTGCTGGAAGCCCACTGGGTGCTGCTCCCTTGGCAGACCCTGGGAAGAGTTGGATTGGGCTGGGTGATGCCTCCAAACTGGGGCAGCACCCAACCCACTAACAGCCTACCCAGGTGGCCCTGCACAGGTGCTGCCACCATGGAGGGAAGTACTGGGACCCCCCACATCTCAGGGGCCACTCAGCACACCAGCAGCTCACCCCCACTCCCCACCTCCCTCCCTCTAGCCATGGGCAGACTCCGGCTCTGACAAAAAAAAAAAAAAAAAGAATCGGTCCCCTCACCATAATGTGATGGAAAAATTGAAATGGAGGGCTTCAATTAAAAACCCACCATTTCAATTTAGTTGACATACAATATAACCTTGGGGATTGAATCCTTGTCACATGTACAAGCACCAGTTGAGTCCTAATGCCCAAGCTACTAAATTGCATTCCCTCTCAGCAGTTCTCAAAATGCTTCCCAGGAAATTTATACCTGTAAAGAGATTTAAGAGAATCCATTACCTTTAATCTGATGTGTTTTCATGGTAGTTGGTTTAAAAAAAAAAAGTAAAAGAAAAAAACCCTGCTTGGACATGTAAATATATTAGATTAATTATGAAATGAGATAGATTTCTGTTTCATTTGTTTTGCTTTTTCAAACCATTGTATCTTATACAGAGATATGGAAACAATATTTTTACTAAGTTGAGATCTCTCTCTTGGACTTCTTTGCCTTACAGTGCTTCCTCCATTTTTTCATGCATTTCTGCTGGTTCTATTGATTAGGCATCTGTTCTCTGTATAGCCATAGTTTACTCTTGTGGAACAATGTTTAGCAGCTGTTACAATTCAGACAAGTGTTGACAGGATGAGAATTAAATTAACACCCAATAATGTTTTAACACCTGGCCTAGCAACAGCAATATCATTGAATTTCACCTTTTAGAAATTGCTTAGTGAGTTACTTTCATATTACTTTGACTTTGACCACAGCATATACTGATTGTATTTTAAAATAAAATTCTTGATACTGGAAAAGGAATTTTGCACTGTTAGCAAAATAATAATAATAATAAAGGACTTTTCTCCTAGTATCATGGTGCCAATTTTAATTACTCTTCTTCCTATTACAGCTACAAGTCCAATTTATTTAGCTAAATGATACTAAATCAATAGAAATCAGAAATCACTTTTAGTAAAATGTTGATGGCTCCAAGAAATTAAGAATTCTTGTTAGGCATCTGAAGTCAAATGAACACTTCATGTATAAAGAGGGTGATGGAATTCATACAGAAGAGAGGAGTTTTTGCCAGCCAAGTCCAGGACAATTACAGAATATATGATAAAATACCTGCCAAAATGGCAATATAGTCACACAGTGGTCAGGATTAGTATTTTTCTGGCTTCATGCAAAATCCCTGTACAACTGGTACATGGCTGAATGTGCTCAAGATATTTTGTGTATGGAGCTCTGACCCTTAAAACAATGCCTGGCCATGGGTAAAGTTTTTGGTTTACATGGTTTGCTTAGGCTGTGCTGCAACAAGTTTCAGTCCTCTGCTTAGAACCTTTTCTATCAACGTTCAGGTGAAATAATAGACTCATCTGTGATCATTTAGATCATGATAAATTGCTGTTCTACCAAAGAATCACAAAATTTATTCCAAAGAAATATGATAACCAACTGCAACCAACAATTCTGAAATCAGTTTACAGTATACATATATCAGTCTCAAATCAAATTAAACAAAATTCTACAGTACAAAGGAAATTAGATTACTTCAAATGCTTATCATCTAATTTCTCCTTTTGGTTTACAGATGCTGCATCAGTCTTTTTGCAACTTCACTAAAAACTCCAGCTCTTTAAATGATCTGCATAATCTAGATCTTTTTTTACTTCTCATATCAGCCATGAAGATAAGCAAGGAAATAAAGCAGTGCAGACAATTTCTACTAATGCCAAACAGGTGCAGATTTGATACATCTGCCAAGTGACCCTCATTTTGCATGTCAATCATTGCACTGAAGTTAAGATACAGAAACTGGCAGCAATCCGTTTCACTGCTGCTGCTGTGCTAACCTCATGCTTTTCATTGATTTCTGGACTGTACTGAAGTGCCGTGTGTCAGAGAGATGAAGAGAAGGCAGGACCAATCTCCACATGTTAATGACTAATTTTAATTAGAGAGTTATAGTAGAGAATATTTTCCTGATCAAGCAGTAAGAATTAAACCTCAAGTCAGAAGTTAATATTTCAAGGCAATATCTTGATTCGGATATTCTATCAGTTTTCTGTTTGTGCAACTATTGTCATTTTTAGAGTTGCACAGGTTTAAACTTACATATTATAGTAAAGAATCAGGTCTTCTGTGTAAAGTTTAAATAGTGCATATTGTATGATTTCTTGTGCTGACATTAGGACCTAACCAGACATCATGGTCAGGTACAGAGATTATACTTTTACTGCTGTAAGTGATCAGAAACTGGTCCATACCCATAACAGAACAGAAGTTTAGCGCGCACAGACTAGTTTAAAAAATGGCAGAACCTATCCAGTCTACTATTCCCCACCACCCCAACCTCCCAGCAAAGGGCAAATGTGTATTCTGTTCACTACCAATTTAAACCAGGCCTCTTGCAAAAAAAAATAATTTACTTAGATTGATTCCACCTCAGGCTTTTTGTATGTTTGTACCTAGTCTATGAATATCACAAGTGTAATTCTGTAACTGGACTCCAAAGAAAACTTAATAAATCCCAAATTATCATCTTGGAATAAATCCCAAAACAATGCAATCATATTTATTTGTGGTTATACTTATCACTAGCTTTGTACTGCTTCAGATAACCATATCTGAGGCCAAAATAAAATGAGCTCTGGTTTTCTTTTATTACTTCTACTACCCAGAAATTGAAATACAATGAGAAGGCTAGAATTTGTTAGTTTTAGCCCTATGTCTCCATAAAGTATTAGGAAAGCCTTTGACTGAGGCAAAGCACATATGCAAAAATATTTTAAATTACTCACATTCATAGTTACAACAGCTAATATGCACATGAGTATGCTGTAGATTTCCTCAGATGCCAAAGTGGTGATCTGATAGTAGCATAGCAGTGTGTGTTGTTTTATCCTGAGTTGTGTCCCTTGCTAACAGCTGTTGTTCACAGAAAGTGTTTGCGTGCTCTCCAAGGCTTGATCAAAATTCTTGGGTTTTTTTGTTGTCCCAGATACTCTGCCACTCTGCAGCCCTAAGAGAGTAGCAACAGGAGAAAAATAATCTGTTCCTGGTTAATCAGTTCAAGGGAGACCAAAGATATTCAGTAATATTTCAGTAAGTGCTAAATGGTTGTACAGTAAGGAATTTGTGAAGAGAAATTGTAGAAATGTAGAAAATAATGTAAACATTTGAGTGTTGAGTCCAACTCAAGCTGTGCCTGTCTCTGCCAACATACTTCTTTCCAAAATGCTCCACTAACTAAACATCTTAGAAGAGAATGGTCCCTCTAACAGCCTGCATTTAGCCACTGGAAACTTAAAAGTGAACTGCATGTAACCACAGCCCATGCAATGTATGAATGCTGATATGAGTTGAGTTGTCTCCTCTGGTATGAATCTTCTGGTTACTGAAAAAAGTTTAATTAGCCTTCCTAAAGTAAAACATTCATGGAATGGCAGCAATGGAAACACTACATATCTGCAACAGCCCAGGAAAGTACAATTTGCACTGAACTTTGAGAAGTTTTTCCATTCTTTATAGTCTTAACTATTTTTTCAATAACTGCTGAACAATTGCTCTGACTGTAAGAAAGAATGCTTAAGTAAATTAGGAATAACAGTAAGAGATGAAAGGAAGATCTCCATCATAGAATGGCGACCTGTTAGAAGAGGTGAGATACAGAAATAGGCAGTTCTTTGACAGAAAATATCCTTTGTAATGTAAGTTCAGTAATACAGAACCCAGTCTCTCAGTGCCCACAGTAATAATTAGGATTGCCTCAGTATTTACATTTGTGATCCATATCCTTAATGCATCCAATTTTATCAAACTGAAGTGAGTTCTACTAATGTCTAGTTTTCTCCAACCCTAACATAGTAAAATATTCTAATAAACAATTCAATAGTACTCCTCTTTTGTGATAACATACGCTTAGGAATCAGTGTAGTAAATGATAGTGAAAGTCCTTCAACTCCATTATCTAGTCCCTGGCAGTGGCCAAGAACTGCTTCAGAGGAAAATGTAGGACACCTCTCACCTTCTCTCAGGTCACATGACATAATTTATGTTTATGTAGAGATGCTACATTACTTTCATAATCAGTCAAAACTATTTATTTCACTTACAGTTACTGCAGAATAGCATATATACAGGCCATTTATTCCATAGATGTTTAGTGTTATGTCTCTCTAAAAAAAAAACTTTTCACCTTCAGGCTATTTCAGTTCTTAAACCAAAAGTTCTCACTTAGTAGGAACCAGGGATCCTGGTTTTCTCTGATTAAAAAAAATCCCCAATTTTCAGGTTAAAAACAGTAACCCAAAATCTACGTTTTTTCATGATTAAAATGAAATGCCACTAATACATAGATATATATAGTGGTGTTTCATTTTGATCATGGAAAAATGTGGATTTTGGGTTACTGTTTTTAACCAGA
>NW_005842043.1:490401-491327 GCF_000455745.1 Alligator sinensis
AAATAATTTTTAGGTGTAAGGGTATTGGGGTGGGGGGGGGGGGGGGCATTAATCAGAGAAAACCAGGATACTTGGTAAGAGCCCACAGTACAGAGTTAATGCTTAGGCTAGCTATACAACGCATAAAGAGTGTTATGTTCCTAAGAACAATTAGCAATATCTAGGGCACAAACAGAAGTGACAGTTTTTGCCCAATCTGGCCCCTGAAAACTCTACAGCCGTAACCAAACAGAAGCGCACAGCTGCAAAGAGCTTTAAAAGGGCCCGATCCACAAAAATCTGAACCCTCATTGCATGAAGGTTTAGATGAAGATGTTTCAAAACAGATCATCTTCTGTAACTTCTGTCTGCCTCCCAGTCAGTCACTGTTTTCAGAGTGGGAGGGGGCAAAAGGAAACAGGGAATTTGATCTGGGTTTTTTTTAGCCCATGCTGGAGGGTAGGGCAGGTGGATTGTAGCCCGCCCGAGATGGGGTGGGGGTCTCTAATTCACCCACCCCACCCTCTAGCACTGTCTGGGGAATCCCTAAAACAAGCTCCTGCTTCCTTTCCCTCCTCCCATTCTGAAAACAGCACAGGCTGAGAGCAAGGAGGGACCGTTGCTAGGAAAAACTGGCTCCATGACAACTGGCAGCCAGCAGCTAGATTTTCCTCTCTCCTGGAACCAACAGTGAACTTCTATTTGATCCAGGGGCTCATTGTAACTCAGAACAGTTCCTGCAAAACATTCTCAGTTACAGTGGTGAGCTGCAATTCTGTTTGTGCCCTATCTGCCTAGTGGCCTTATGACCTTAAGTTATTGGCCCATATTATACATAGGGGTCTACCCAATTCGAGGAGATATCTAACCAAGTGTGCATGGAGCTCACTTAACTTTTGTGGGCTAATCATGGTGCCCCCCCCCCACACACCTCTGATTGGCTGAAG
>NW_005842043.1:491370-501294 GCF_000455745.1 Alligator sinensis
AACGGGCAGCCCTCTCAGCCAATCAGCAGCAAGAGGCAGTTCCCTTTTCTCCTCCCACCCTGGCTAGCTATGCAGCCAGGCTGCAGCACCACGAGAACTGCTGGCTCCCTCTGGGGAGCCAACATTTTATTTTCAGTACTTTTTTTTGTTTTCCAGGTTTCAAAGGCTGTGCCCATCTGGCCTCAAACACCCATTTGTGCACTGCCTTGGCCAGAGCAGCTGGTGACGGATGTACCAATGCTTTATGCAGCCCCTGAGGTAGGTCTATATCGCCTCGGTGGCCGCTCCCAAACTCGTCTGCCATGACTTTGAATGTACTACGGGTGGAGGGGGGGCAGACCACTGGAGGTCCCTCAGGGGTGGGTGCTCTGCTTGACAGCTGTTCATGGGGGCCCACCTCCCCTACACCCCAGCCTCACACCAACCTCTAGTGGGACACCAGGTCTTGAGGTGGCCATCCCTCTGGTGTAGATGTTTCCTTGACCTGGGGATATTCAGGACGATGACCCATCGTCTTCCCTGGGTCTGCTATGGCCCCCTCTTCTGGGTTGTTGCTCTCTTCACGCCATCGAGTGCAGCTTGTGGTGCTGCTGTCCCTCGGTGTTGCGTACAGTGTCCCGCCCCTGGTGTTGCTCAGTCCTTGGGGCTCAAGTTCTCCGTCACCCAAGCAGGAAGATCCTGCCATCTCTGCAGCTGCTCCCTGGCCAGATCTTCCCTCACTATACAGGCACTGGCTGCCGCTGGTGTGAAGAGCCTCCACTGCCTCTCCTCTTCTCTCCGCTCCTCCCACGGTGATCCTTCTTATTTCTGCAGGCCAGTGATTGTCCATAATGTCACCAGGCAGCTTCAGCTGGATAAAGGCACAACTGGTAACTCGCATGGGCTCTACTCTTCATTCCAGCAGCATCATGCATCCTGCTGCAGGTCAGTAGTTTTCTTGGTTTTTTGTTTTTATACATGGCCCCCATCCCCAGAGCCCCCAGGGTGTGGCTCGAGGCTCTTTTGCCTGAATGCCCCAGGGACAGAGGTATTACCCAATTTTGCAACTTCCTTGAAATCCATGAAATCGAGATTTGGTAGGTCCCTTCTTATACATGAAGACAGTTAGATACATGTAGAGAGACAAGAAAACCCCCATTTGTACCTGCAGCCCCCCCCAAAAAGAAACTTACCCGTGCCACCAAAGCTAGCAACAACAGTGGACTGGCAGCTGCTACAGGAACCCCACTTTATTAACAACTGCTCAGTCTGGATTGGACCTCCCTGAAATTTTAGCCCAGTGCCAGAACCAGAAGAAGCACATGACAGACCCAAGAAGGAAGCAGGGACACTGAAACACTGGAATGCCAGAGCCGAAAACCAGGAGACAGGGAAAGGGCTGATCCCCAGACCAATGGGAGGAGAAAGAAGCCCCATCGGCTGAGTCCCAGTCACCTGAAGGGAGAAAAAAGGAAAGCCAGCAACAGTTCCAGGATGGAGGGATGTTGGCAGAAAGAGTATACTCCAGTATACTCCAGTACTCAGATGGTGTCAAGTTAGTAAGGGCCTTAAAGTGCCAGTCCCACCCAGGAAGCAGACCTAGGCAGAGCAACTCTGAGGACCAACACACGGGCATTGAAGTCCATTATAAGCACCCAAGTTTGCAGGCAAGGTCAGCCGGAAATTCTCCTTTGTTTTGTTTTGGTTTTTTGTAGGGGTTTTTGAGTTCTTTTCTTCAATAGGGCTGGGCATTGGGGAAATAGCCTGCCACCCTCAAGTCTGATTCCCACTGTTGCTGGCAGCCACAACCAGCAGTCATAGAGGCTGTAAGACTTACTTGAGTTCTTTTGCTTTGTGTTGTTCTTCAATTCTCTTCCATCTACCAAGCCTTGACTAAACAATTTTGGGGACAGCTTAGCTGCCAGTCCCTTGAGTCCAGACCATAAATACTGATGACCTAAAGATGCCAATAAAAGAAGAAGAATTCACTTTGAGAACCAGGGCACAACAGATGCTTTTATATCTAGGTGGTGCTTGGATGGGGTGTAGGGGAGGTAGGAGCTCCAAGGAAGAATCTGATCCTGTGCATCTGGGCCAATACACAGAAGGTTAGACCACCCCCCAACAAAAATAAACATCAACACCAAGATGTGGTAGGTGAGAATCGTGTGACCTCTGCCGAGTGAGTGAGTTGGGGGGTCTGCACCCTCAAGGCCCAGTCTTACTGGGCACAGGGCTGCCAGGGCCCACAGCCCTATCCCATACTGTGCCAACAATAGGAAGGAAGTCTGCAAAAAAAACAAAAAAAAAAGCATGATGAGGAAAAATTGCCTAATCTAGTCAATAAGAAATGTCAAGGACAGGGGTGTTAATTAAACAGCATCCCTCTCCAGGATTTAGATATCTGGGCTGGATGAAAGTGTTTATCTCCACAGAATATCTCCAGCCATGAAGTTATAATCAGGATATTCACAACACAGTAGTGTCTTTTGGATTTAGGGCCAGTATTTGAGCTTTTTTCATAATGGCCATCATCTCAACCTACACAGCATAGAAAAGGTAGCCCTACATAGGACCATGATAAGTAAGAGATGAGCTTTAAGTCATAGCAGAGGATAATATCATCTTCCAAAATGATGCCACTGCAAGTCGGAGAACAAACAGATCTTTTCCCTCCAGTTTTACTTTTGCTATCACATGTGAAAATAATTATTTCCTTTTTTCTGATGCCTCAATCATTGAATAAATCAGGGATGCTTATATGAATAACCTTGATTGACAAGTAGCATTTGCTTTGAGGTTAGCTTCAAAGGGACATTCAGTTTTTTCCAAAGTGTGTGTGTTTTAATCCCAGCATGATAATAAATTGCACGTATCTGATGGTCCTTTGTGGTCATTTATACACAATTTGAAACACACTTATATTGTCACTACAAAAGGGAACCCAACACAGCACTGCTATCTGAGATGCACTTTATTATTATTATGAAAGTTAGATACTTTCTAGCTATAGGAGGTAAATTTATGTTTCATGTTCATTTAAACTGGGTGATTTAAAGAGCTGCTATTGGGATTATTTTAGTCCTAGGCATCCTTACAGGAAAAAATAAGTTGGTTACTTGGTTGGGAAGATGAAATATGCACACTATAATGGTTATGTGTAATGGTTATCATAAAAAGGAGGATAATTACCACAAAATGTATTGTTATTCATTTCTGAAGTACAGTGAAATCAACATTGTAAATGTGGTCACGGTAAGTGTGAGCAAGAGGTGACCCTGGGATGATAAACAAAATTAGTGATATCCTTGTTCCACTGATATGTATTGCAAAACAACAGTAGGCTTAGCTAGCCATGGTTAGATTTCACTAAATTTTTAATATTGGAAAATTCTTTTGTTTTCATTTCCCTGACCACCATCCTGAGGCTACTAGAGTATAACTTCTGATAAAAAACACTGAGGAGTAGCAAGCTTAACTTAATATACTAGTAGTTCATTTATTTACTATTAAATCAGTATAGTTTCATCTAATATATAGTTATAAAAATAAACATCCTCAACAATGGAGAAGACAGATGAAGAAGGAATACCTCACATGGGCTGCAAAAGTTGGATAAGGTTGCAGTGGAATAGAAAACTGGTTGCCTAGGTTTTCTTTGCCATCTGATTTAGTTTTCCTTCCCATGATACATGTAGCACATGGTTGCTTTGTGAGAGTGCCTGCACATTAGAAGAAGGTACCCGGAAGCACCTTCCTTTAATAGCATGTCCTACTGCAATAAGGAAGTAGAGATGTAGGCTCCTGCTAGTGATTACTGGAGGCCCCTAGCTATGGACCTACATGGAGGTAATGACTGTATGATGGTTGTTTGGTTCTAGGAACTGAGACAAGTGTGTAATTCAGCAGCGGTAATCATGAATGAGCAGACCATGCTGGATTCATTAGAATCCATTCTGCTCTCCCTGTATGTGAAAAGAGCTAGAAATGGTGCCCTCAATATAGTTTGCCTCATTTTACCTGACTAGAAAACCATGTCCAGTTTACATTCTATCTACAGTATAAATCAAGTAATAAAGTTTGCAACCTGAAACCTCCTTACTTTGATGGACAATCTTAATAGTGACCAACTGGAGTGAAGGACAGCATTCATGGCCAGAAAACTGGCAGAGTGTGATATTGACATTAAAATCATACTAAAGGAAAGAGGTAGTTCACAGAGAATGTTGGTGGCTACACCTTTTTTTGGAAAGGAAAAGACAAAAAAGACAGATGCATCCACAGTGTTGGTTTTGTTATTGAGACCAAGATTGTTATTCAAATGCTGGTATGTCTCTTTGTTTTCAACTGACAGACAGCCAACATACAACAGTCATCAGTTCAATGCCCCAATCTTTGATGCAGAGGATGAAACACAGGAAAAATTATATTCTAAACTTGATGATATATCTTCAAAGAAGATAAGACCATTCCCCTTGGCGAATTCAGTGCAAGAGTGGGCAGGGACTCTGAGATGTGGAAAGAACCACTTGAAAAGGAATGGTTGGGGAAAGTCAATTCAAATTTAATTCTTCTCCTGAGTCAGCATTCAGAACATAATCTCATCATCAGAAACTCCCTATTTTGTAAAAGCAAGAAATAGAAAACATCAAGGATGCACCCCTGTTCAAAACACTGTTACTGACTACATCATAGTGTGTGCCTGGGACCATTGTGACATCCGTATCTCCAGAGCTGTGACTTCTGGATGCATCATCATTGATACATTCCATCATATCCATCCATATCACCCCAAAACTATTTAACAATTGAAGCAGCCAAGAAAGAAGTTTAATATCAAGTTCTTGAAAGATCCTGCTAAAGCAATTATCTCCAGCAGTGCCTTATTGAGAAACTTTCCAGTTTTCCTGATGTTCTTGACACCATGATCACTGGCAGAGCCTCAAGGCATCCATGAAGCATAGAAAGAATCTCTAGGCTTCTCCACAAAGAAACACCAGGACTGGTTTGATGAGAACAATAGGGAAATTCAAGCTCTCATTTACAGAAAAAAGAGAGCCTTCAAAGCTTGGCAGAATGACATCAACTCCAAACAGAAACAAGACCTCTGCCACAGACCTGTCTTCAGCACCACAAACCACATGCACCACACATGCAGGCATTCACCACACTATTAATTAGTAGTGCAGCAGGTCTTTTTTGACACCAGGAAATCCTGGTGTCAAAAAACCCATATCAAAATACAGCAGAACAGTTCATGTGGTGGCAGCATGTGCCACCTGAAACTGGAGCCTGGCTGCCAAAGCCATACTCCAGCTGCCAGTCAGACTCCATATGCCTGGATCATCACTGCTAGAACCCTGGGAGGCCCCCAGGACCCCAGGTAAGGCTGCTGGGGCCTTCCCAGGTGCTATCCCCAGCCTCCCCTACCTCACCTCAGGCAACTTGCCACGTGCCAGGATAAGCATGCAGGGGCATTCCCCAGGAACAACTAGCAGTGACATAAATATGTAGCATTGTTAATTGTCCTTGGGGAATGCACATTCCTACTCATGGGGATGCACCCATTAAAACCAAAACCCAAACAGAAATTTGAGAGCAAAAGAACAAGTGGTGGGAGGAGAAAGCAAAAGAAATTCAGAAGTTTTCTGAGAGCCATGTCATACGTAGTTTTTTCAGTTCAACCAAAACAATCCAGGGGCAAAGTACATAAGGAGCTGTCCAAGAGTCCAAGGATGGAGCAACACTCTGTAAAGACAGCTCCATTATCACTGCACAGTGGAAGGACTACTTTCAAGAGCTTCTAAATTGAGATTATAAATTTGAAGACAAAACCATCAATGCCATTCCACAACAGCCCATTAAGGACTACCTTGCAGAGCCACCAACTTATCAAAAGGCCTTGAAAACCATTAAACAGATGAAGAACAATAAAGCATGTGGTCCTAAGGGAATACCAGCTGAAATGTATAAGCAAAGTGGAAAAAATGCTCTCCCACCATCTATATGCCATTAATCTGAAAATCTGGAGACATGAAGAAATTCGCCAGTGACTTGAGAGATTCCAGAATTGTTACCATATTCAAGAAAGGAGATAGATCAGATTGCAGCACTTACCATGGGATCACACTTCTTTCCATAGCTGGGAAGATCCTCAACTGCATTCTCCCCAATACAATCACTTTCCTCACCAAGGAGATTCTACCTGAATCCCAGTGTAGTTTTAGACCATTCAGAGATACAATAGCAATACCAATGTTTGTTGGTAGACAGTAGGGCTGTGCAATATTTCACCGGTAGTTTTGTTTTGACACTGTTTTGACTAGCTTCAAGCTCGAAACAGCAAAATTGAAACAAAAGAGAGAGCTTCGAAGCAGCCTTGAAACGAAACAAGGCAAGTCAAAATGTTTCAAAAATTTTTAAACATTTTGAGTTTGAAGCTCAAGCTGGGCTTGCCTGCAGGGAAACAGAAACTAAAGTAAAGAGATAGAGAGGGAAGGGTCGGGGGGGGGGGAAGGAGTGCTCTCATTATTGACCATGTAGCTGGCCAGTGACTGTCACCCTTCCCTGAGGTCTCTTCCAAACCCAGTGATCTGAGGGAGGGATGCAAAAACTACACAAAAGGCAGCATTGTTTGAACTGCCCTGCTTTCTGCCTTGGTGTCAGCTGAGTGAGGGCACACCTTAACACACACACACACACTCCATGAGTTTTGCCTGTCAGCAGCTAGAGGTGCAGGGCTCCAGAACCCAGACTCCCCCTGCACCTATCTCCTTGACAGCTGGCAGGCTTTGTGGCTGCAGCAGGGCCTAGCAGGCCTGGAGTTTTCACCCCTCTGTGCCCCAAGCCAGACACAGTCCCACAAGCACCCATGTCACGAGTTTTGCCTGTCAGCAGCTAGAGGTGCAGGGCTCCAGAACCCAGACTCCCCCTGCACCTATCTCCTTGACAGCTGGCAGGCTTTGTGGCCTCAGCAGGGGCTAGCAAGCCTGCAGTTTTCACCCTGCTGTGCCTGAACACATACTGAATGTCATTGTGCCCGTCTGGCCTCGAACATCCGGTCACGTACCGCTCTGGCCCAGATGTTTGGTGGTGTTCGCCTGTCCGTCCCAAATGTTCCGTCGAGTAGGTATTTACCGCCGGTGTAGTCTTCCCCAATCTCACCTGCCATGACTTTGAATCTTACTTTAGTGGATGGTCTGACCACTGGGAGTCTCTCGATGGTGGGACGTCTGTCTGGCGGTCTTCTGTGAGGCTCCACCTCCCCTCTACCTCGTCCTTACACCAGCCTTGACAAGTCACAGATGTCCTCCTGGCCAGATCCCCAACTGTTGAGTCCCTGAGTACATTCACCAGGATGGTCCTCTCTGCCACAATGTAAACAGCCTGCAATATCCTACCTGTGCCCTGAGGCCATCTTCTTTTCCCTGAGGCTACCAACCACCTCGAGGCTCAAACAACAATCAGGCTCCACAAGCCCTGCCCATCAACCTCTTCAATAGTGGGAAACATAAAAATACAAACGAGAATCACTGATACACTCTGAGGGGCCCAGCTGCCCCTTTTCCCCCAGCTCCCCCAGCCTAGTCACCAATACCTGCCCTTAGCTACTAGTGGTCTATGTTCAGACCTATATGTGGCCGTGGTAGCCTGCAGGCTACTCCACACTTCTTCTCCCTCATCGCCCCGCCTTTGGTTTAGCTGGACCCACTGTGGTCCTCCACGTCACCCTCTGGGTCGACTCTATGCCACTGAGGGCCATGTTTCACAGCCCCTCATGCTGCTCTTGCCTCCCGTCTCCCACCTGGTGCACCTCTTTGGCTCTCCCAGTGCCCTCATCAGTCCCACCTGGTCTGGCGTCTTGAAATGTGCTGGACTCTGCAGCTCCTCTGCTGTGGCCACTGGCATTGGGATCTTCCTGCTCCCCTCTGCCCTCTCGTCCCCAGTCTTGGGGAGCTGCCTCCAGCTCCCAGCTCCTTTCGCTGCAGCCAGCAGTGCCTGTCCCGCAGTGTGCTCTGCAGCATCCTCCCCTGCTGGGAGAAGCAGCTTCTGGCTCCTTTTGCCCCTGCAGGAGCTTCAGGAAGGCCTCTCCTGCTGGTGCTCCTGCCGGCATCAATCTGCCTCCCTCTTCCTTGCCGGCAGCCCGTTTTATTTCTGCCGGCCAGCAATTGCAGCTGACGTCATCGGCTGGCCTCAACTGTATAAAGGCATGGCTAATGAGCTGCGTGGGTCCCTCCTCAGGCTCCGGCTTCACCACGGGTCCTGCTGCAGGTAAGTATTTCCCTTTTTCTTTTCTTTTTCTTTCATTTCTCTCTGAGGGTTCCTGACCCCGGGGTTCCCCCCTGGCATTTTGGGGTCCTTCCTTCTGTTCCTCCCTGTGACAGTCACCCATGTCACGAGTTTTGCTCATCTGCAGCTTGAGGTGCAGTTTCCCCCAAACCCCTGCACCTATCTCCTTGAAACTTGGCAGTCTTTGTTGTCTCAGCAGGGGCTAGCAAGCCTGCAGTTTTGACCCTGCTGTGGCTTAACACATACACTTGACATGAGTTTTTTGCTTTCAAGATGTTGAGGTGCAGTTTCCCTGCACCTATCTCCTTGAAATTTGGCAAGTTTCATGCCGTCAGAAGGGGCTACCATTCCTACAAGTTTCATCAGAATCAGGCCAGAAATGACAAAGTTATAGGCTGTTTAAACTTCCTCATTATAGTCTACGGGTGAAATGTCAAAACAGCATCAAAACAATGAAACTGTTTTGACGAAACAAAACAGAACAGCGGTTTTGAATCAAAATGCTGTTCCATTGAAATGCAAGTCAAAATGGAACAGTACCATTTTGCACAGTCCTAGTAGACAGTTGCAGAAGTGCAGTGGCAGCGGCAGTGTTAGCAGCAGAGGCAAAGCTAGCAAGCATCCATGGACACTGCTGCTGGCAGGGCAGAGCTGGCAAGCTCCCACAGATGCCGCTGCCAGTGTCAGCAGCAGGGATGGCCCTCTTAGGGGGGGCACATGCCCCGCTGCGTCCCACTACACGTCACCTATGCAAGGACATTTTGGAGGCTAATCTGAAGGAATAAGAAATTAACATCAGTACCTGGGAGACTCAAGCATTGAATCATCCCCACTGATGCCATGATGTATATGACAAGGCATCGATCATTTTCAGCAAACTCATCTCACCACAGAGGCAAATAGACGAGAGAGACAAAGTGAAAGAGCTGTGACCTGACATCACCAGGGTCCACTTCTTCCTCCCAGAACTATTTGCCACATCTGCAGTCAAACATGTGGATCTCGGATTGGTCTCTTCTGTCATCTCCAGACTCACCAATGACTTCCCTATTTACTGTAAGACTGTCATCCTCATATTGAGGGACTGCCAAGAACACTTGATTAAAACTATATAAGTAAACAAATAGTATTAACTTACATTCTTATGCTGTTTTGTGTGTGTCACACAAGATCATGTTTCCTCCCGCCTTGGCTTCTCTGTAACCTATTTGTGATGATTGCTTCTTCTTTTTTATCAATCAGAAGCAAATAGAAAACAAAATTGTAGACTTTCAATCCTGCTTTTCTTAGTATCTCACAGCTCATTCCTTGTGTTTAGACATTGTGTTTAGGTTACATGGGGGGCAAGGAGAAAGGGATTTGGTGGTAGGGGTCTGCTACAGACCCCCACACGAAGGAGAAGTACTAGATTTGGGGCTCCTGAGGCAGATCTCGGAGACAATAAAAGCTAAAGAGGCGGTAGTCATGGGGGACCTAAACTACCCAGACATCTGCTGGGAGACACAGATGGCAAAGTCCCACCGTTCACGCAGGTTTCTAACCTGTGTACAGGACCTCCACCTGACACAGAAGGTACACAGTCCCACTAGAGGGAATGCCTTACTGGATCTGGTATTGGCAACGGGGGATGACATGGTAGGGGACCTACAGATCGGT
>NW_005842043.1:501331-501629 GCF_000455745.1 Alligator sinensis
GAAGGGTGGTTGTGCCTTAAGGAAATGATCCTTCAGGCACAAAGGGAGATGATCCCAATGTGAGGAAAAGGAGGGAAAGAGGCCAGGAGGCTTCCTTGGCTGACCAGAGAAATCCAGGGCAGCCTAAGGGCCAAAAGGGGAGCACATAAAAAGTGGAAACAGGGAGAGATCACCGAAGACGAATATACCTCCTCTGCTCGCGCTTGTAGAAAGGCAGTTAGACAGGCCAAAGCTACCATGGAGCTGAGGATGGCATCCCAAGTAAAGGACAACAAGAAATTGTTTTTTAGATATATAG
>NW_005842043.1:502773-502973 GCF_000455745.1 Alligator sinensis
GACTCCAAGATGAACATGAGTCGGCAGTGTGACGAAGCCATCAGAAAAGCCAATGGCACTTTATCGTGCATCAGCAGATGCATGACGAATAGATCCAAAGAGGTGATACTTCCCCTCTATCGGGCACTGGTCAGACCGCAGTTGGAGTATTGTGTGCAATTCTGGGCACCGCACTTCAAGAGGGATGTGGATAACCTGGA
>NW_005842043.1:503292-510096 GCF_000455745.1 Alligator sinensis
CTACCCTGGGGGTCTTCAAGAGGAGGTTAGATAGGCATCTAGCTGGGGTCATCTAAACCCAGCACTCTTTCCTGCCTATGCAGGGGGTCAGACTCGATCTATTGAGGTCCCTTCCAACCCTAACATCTATGAATCTATGAATCCCTAAACTCTTGGGTATTTCGCAGATTCCTGTAAAGAACTGCACATTTGACAATCTAGAATTCCCAAACCACCAAAGATGGCAAACTATAGTCTGGAAGGTCAAAATGTTCTTATAAGAATTAGTCTCAGTTCTGAGCAGAAAAAGGTTTGGGATATGGGTGGGGGGGTGTGAATGCTAATATACGAAAGTTTAGGAGAGGCCCTCCTGGGTGAGATGGTAACGAGTAATACAAGAAATCTTGTAATTGTATACAGGAGGGACTGGTGGTAATTACGCATTAGACTAATTTAAGTAAAATACAATTCATATTCACCAGTATACCAAGACCAAATGTTTGCAGTAAAACTTGTATTTTCTGTAATCCTATGGAGCAACAAACTGAAGGTTCTGTAGCAATTTTATCTACATCTTCATCTACATCAAAACAAAATGCTAAAGTTTACTAGAAGCATGTCCCTTATGTTAGCCTATTAAAACCAAATTTCAGTCAGTTTTCAGTCAATCAGAATTTTTCATGCCCCAGCACATCACCACCATAGAAGTTTGTGACATGGCAGCAAAATGATTTTATAGATAGACAAGATATACTGAAAGCTTTTGGTCTCAAGAGAAACCAGAACTGCTGCGTCAAGCCTGTTGCATTGAAACCACAGTTTAATTTCCATTAATGTTGAGCAGTACAGCCTAAACTATAATTTGTACTATATGTACCAATTAGGTTGACTACAATTTATCATATAATGATCTAGCTGAGTTTAGTCTCCAAATTACTTGACAAAGCAAATAGGTTGCCATTAGGTGGAGGACCCTGAACCACCAGACTGAGATAACATAGCTATCAATAAGTCTGAGTGAAATAACATGCCTGTGATCATAGGAGAGGGAATACAGAACAGTTAGCATTTTTGTTACTTACAGACCCAAAGTAGGCAAGAAAGGCTGGTATTGTCATTCCCAATGGCATTGTGCCAGAAAACACTATTAATATTATGTGCCTTGATCTGTGTATTTTCATATTCAGTGCATTGCACCTTTTCCTTGTTTAGACTCTTCTACCCCATCTCTTGTAGCACTCCTATTTGCCATAGATTAATCATCTAATTTACTTCACAGTCATTAGTATTTATGTCACTCAGTTGATGAGCTTTAGTTAAAGCACCCCCACCACCATTTTTCAGCTTGGAGACACTGATACAGGAGACACTCTGGGCACTTTAATTAAAGTGCAGAACTGCTCCAACTAAAGCATCCCCCCTACCCCCGCCAGAGGACATATATAAATGGTACTATGCAGGTGTACATATGCATTCAGTGCCCCAAAATATCCACAACTTAGGCTTGAGGTTTTTTGCTTCATACTAGCTTTCTAACTTATTATGCATGTTCATTAGTTAAATATTAAGATTATTTGCTTGTCCTTTACTCACATCAAACTGGACGTAGGCCTTGGCCTTTTCATTCAAGATAAATCTACATGCAGTGCTGATTTACCATCTGGGGTACAGCAGGAACTGCATTGTCAAGCATTAATTACAAGTCCAACATACAAGCTTTATCAGCTGAAAAATCAATCCATGTTACTAGCTATTGGTTTCTACAGGCAGTGATATTCTCCTAGGTTTAGGGAATGCTGGATAAGATAAGAAATGTAAACTGAGATAAATGTCATTAGTAGTTGCAGTTTATGAATAACATACCCGAGTAATGTCAGATAAGATACACAGATGGGCAGACAGACAGATGCATTTAAGTTATTCAAAGCTAATATATATATTGTTTTTATTAAAATTTCCCTTAAAAATGAAGTGACAAGTTTTCAATCAACTCATAATATTGTATATAATATTGCAATCTAAAGTAATAATACTTTAGATTATATATAAACTAAAGTAATACATATATATGCATATATATGTATATAAACTATAATATCAACTTTATAGATAACTATATATAAACAAGACACACACACAGGGAAATTTTACATTTTAACAAAAAACAATATATAGTGGGTTTGAATAACTAATCTCTTTTCTTTGTTTATTAACCAAAATCCACACTATCATTTTTCATGCATTTTTGAGAAAATAAGAAAGATCACATAAAACATTTGACACATGTCAATATATTTATCTTGGGTTTTCACAGAAAATAAGCACATTTTTATTAACTCTAGTAAGTTGTAGTGTTTCAAACCAAAAACATTCCTAACATAGCAAAATAATACTAGACACCTAAATAAATGAGATATTTTAGAACATCTCCATATTACTTAATTTTGTTGTAATAAATGATGCAGCATATTACAGGGTCTTATTTTAACAAGAAATGGTTTGAACTATATCTACATACAGGTCACATCTACACGTATTGCTATGGTGATGTTATTAGTACACCATAATTTAATGATTTCTTTTTTTTTAGTGACACTTTAGCTGGCTGGAGTCCTTGGGCTGCACTTCAAAGGACAATTATTTTTGTTACTTTTTTTGACCAATGCAAAAGTCTCTCTCTCTCTTGCAAGTCACTCTATTCTTCCACTGTGTTCAACCCTGGTAAGACTTCCCTTGGAATACTGGGTCAAGTTTCTGGAATTACACTTCAAGAAAGATTCAGACACGTTGGGAAAGTCCAGAAAAAAGCAATAAAATAATTAATTGCTTAGAAAATATGGCAGGTGAAGAAAGTTTGGAAAGGTTGGGATTATTTCGTTTGAAGAAGAGAAAAGAAAAGACAGAGGATTATTAGATAACCATTTTAGATACAAAAAGGGCTCTTGTAAAGAAGATGGTTATTGATTGTTCTCTTTGTCCATAAGTTACAGGACAAAAAGTAATGGGCATAATTTAAAGAAAGGAAGATTTAGATTAGATATTAGGAAAAACTTTCAGACGAGGAGGATAGTTAGTAGTGGGACTAAAATGGGATGTTAAATTGCCTAAAGAGACTTGAGAATTTCCATAACTGGATATTTTTAATTGAAGTTAAAGACTTCCTATTGATGTTCAACCTTTCTGGCACAGAAGCCAGATGAGCGAGGTAAAGCTGGACTGTGGGCTGGGTATTGTGTGTGGACCCATCCCTCACACCAGATCCAGCCTCTGCTCCAGGTCTGGGGTTGCATGTCAGCTTGATCCATCACCCAGAGCCATGTCATCCAGCATATGGGCTCCCCACAGGACCAAAAATTAAACAGTGGAAGAGTAGTAGTAATGTTAATTACCACAGGATTCCCAGAATTTCAGCAATTGATGATGCCACTTCTCCCCCACCACTAATTTTCTGGAGCTGTGGGGAGCTCCACAGGCTGGGTGATTTATCATGGTCATATCTGGCCCATAGGGTGTACTTTGAACACCACTGGTTTAGACAAAGTGATACTACCATGAGCACATGGTTGGACTAGATACCTTCCTATGATGCTTTCCAGCACATTTTTTTAATGATTTTCTGTCCATACCTATTCCACTACCTACCTAAATCCCACTACCTACCTAAATCCCACCAAGTTTGTTTAGAAGAATCATTCTGACAGCACAATAGGGGGAAGAAAAGCCGGCATATATTTTCCCGGCTAAAGTTTTAAGACAGGAAAGAATGAATTATTGCTAGGATCTAGTAGGATTTTCTATCTACAAAGTTCAAAAAGGAGGGTTCAAAAAAGAATCTACCTATTGTCCGTATTAGGAACCCAGTTTTTTCAAGAAACAGATGCGACGGCACCAAGAATCTGACAGCCATAGCTAATTTTTCATAAAACCAGTCAGATTAAGTCAATCTCATACTTTATGGGGAATGTAGTGTGTTTAGCTATGGTTCTGCTTTTATCTGTATTGCACCATGGTTATAAATAGTCAGTATGTCTGCTTGCCAGGAAGTAGGACTGAGAGAGAATTCAGAGTCAACAGTCATACAGAATGAGACACGTTTTGCTTTATTTTTCATAGATATATTATTTTTGTTGCTTTTCTTGGCTAACAGTACAGTAAGGATATTTATTTTCCTTATAGTGAACATAACTCTATGGTGAAGGGTGGTTTGTAACTAGCTTTTCGAAAAAAGTGCTTTCTAAAACTGTAGTTAAGAAGCCATGCCTTTGCTATTGTAATATGTTGTTAGTAACTTTTGGCTTAGACCACTCCAGCCTGTAGCGCACAATGTTTATATAAACTGATCTTGGGACATGAGCTTTACAATATCTCAGTCTTACTTCCTGTGTTCTTTTGCTAGTCCTAAAATGCCTGTAGCCTCTCCCTTACTTAAATCATTAAAAATAATTCAGAAATCTGAGTTGTTTTAGAAAATTCCAAGTTTTACTTTCTGAATTTGTTTTGAATCCCTTGCTGAATATTGTTGGCAAGTATTAGTCAGTAAGCTTTTAGTATCTGCAAATAGCTGTGAGTAATCCTCATTTAGGCATGGGTCTAACTCATATGTACTTTTGGAAGAGTGAATAGCATTAGAATGACTATTTGATAATGTATTTAAATAAAAAAATGAAACAGTATCAGTAGGCAACCTTTATTTTACATTTTAAAATTTTATATTGAAGAAATACAGTCAATAATAGCACACAGAAGTAACTGACCTAAGATATCATAATTTGTTTCTGATTTGTATACTTTAGTTTATTGTAATGTATTATGCAAATTTCTCTTTTAAGACACATGCATAATAAGCTTTTCATGTGCACATTGAAAGTGAAATCAGCTCCTAATTGTCAGTTTTAACTACTATTATAACTAAAACTTTCATCCAAACCATAGCAAAATACAAACTTTTAAATGCAGGCACCCTAAATGGGGTCAGCAATGTATTGTTTTAACTACCAGTGATTTAAAATCTCTTGATAAATCAACTGCTAATAATAAACATTACATGATAAGGAGTAATAGGTTTCAGTCTAATAAGTCCAGATTCTCAGTGTCATTTAGTGCTTAACATCCAAGGGTTTCTAACTACCTTCATGGATTTGAACCATAGTAGCTTCAGTTAAAGTTATTCTACAAATGTATTTCTCCATGGATTTTGTTGTGGCCAAACAAAATGAAACTTTATTGAGAAGACATGATTTTATGATAATTTTACCATTTAGGGCCTGAGTTTTTCAGGAACAGACAGCATGATTTTTTACTTCAACAGATGCAAACCAGCAATTTGATTTGGCCTCAGATCTAACCTATACCTATACCTAATCAGGAACCGCATACCATCTCCTTGATCTAACTGTAATATTAAAAAATTGCAATATGGTGGTTGTGAACTTCTCCTGATGTTGGCAGTTAATACCTTTTATCACCAGCTAATTCACCAAATTGAAGACTCATGTAATAAATTAAGTAAATTTGGGACAATGAAATGAGTGGCAGATATTACAGTGGACACCTGGGACATTTGCCTTATGTATACATTTACAAATGCACAAAGTGGGTATCTAGGCTCCTGGCAGATTCTCCATTTAAAGTGTCATTAATGTCTTAATGGAGCAATACATTGTAACATGCCACATATTCAAGCAATTTATCACCTGCTAACAACCAGTCAAATGGTGATTCAGACACAAAGATGTTACTTGTTATCTCTTTGCAGTTTGTTTGTATTGATTTGAACATGTGGCATATTATGCATAAGGTGTTTGGCTAGGTTCACTAGCCTCCCACAGAGGATTGCTCTCTCTGCTCCCCTGAAGAGTTGTGAATTCCAGTAATCAATTTAATCAAATCTCTTCGCTAATTAGAATTTGAAATAAAGAATTGGTAGTAATGAGGGTTGTTAATCCTCCAAACCCAAAATCCAAAAATCACAGTATTGTGGACTTGCAGTGTTACCACTAGGTATTGGTCTACCGCCCAACCCCACCTAGTGTCTGAACATTACATATATGCAATCACTCTGTCAACCAACCATTCAGGCAGAAGCACTGTCAATCAAACATCAATCATAACTCTCCTCAATCTGATGATAATTTACCTCGGAAGGTGAGAGACTCACCTTCACAACAATTTGCACCACTGCCCAGTCCTACGCTGTGCTTGTTCCTGTTAGAGAAAGTAGGTCATTCCATCACTGTGGTCAAGAATTCATTGGGTCTAGAACTCTCCCTCCTGACTCCTAGTCAAACTCAGCAGGCACCACATCTTCCATTACTTCTAAGCCAACTTCTAACTACAAATGTTGTCAGAGGGTCAAGGCCAGAGGCGGGGGCCAAAACCCCACCATCCTTTCTGCAAAAGGACACTCTGGGCAAAGGCAGAAGTTACTTTTTTCTCACTATTGGCCCCCTGAAAATGCTCTACAGACATGCCATGATACGCATGCATGGCTGCAGAGTGCTTTTAATATGGCTGATCACACAAAAAATAAATCCAATGAAGGTGCTATACTTTGGAGCAACTTACAGAATTTGTGTCCCCTAGGATTAATTTTTCATGCAATCAGGAACAGACTGCTGTAGCAGGAAGGAAAGGGGGAGGGGGAAGCCAGCACCAGTGAGTTGCCAGCTGGAGTTTGCCCAGTCCCAGCTGGAGGGGCAGGTGGATTAGAGCCCCCCTGCTGTGTGCCCCCATGTCTAGCCACCCTCCCTCCAGCTCAGGCCAGAGAGACCTCAGCCAGGGCCTTGCTGCTTCTGGTTTTCCCATTCCCTCTACCCCCTCCCTTCC
>NW_005842043.1:510127-532485 GCF_000455745.1 Alligator sinensis
GAGCCTTGGAGCTAGGAGGGGGGAGGGGCAGAACTGGGGAGAGGGGTGGCTTCTCAGCTGGGAGAGGGGTTGCTCCTTGGCTGGCTGCTCACCTCTAGGCAGGCTTGATTCCCTCCCCACAACCCAACAGGTGAGTGTCTGATGGGTTGTGGAGGGGCGCTGTAACTCATGGCACCTTATATAAAGTGCCATGAGTTTGATCAGGGGCCTGCATGTCTGTCAGCACCCTCTGTGACTCATGCAGAACTATGCTGGCCTGGCCTCAGCAAAAGATTCACAACTCACCCCATCCCCCTTTCCTCAATGAGCCTTCAAGGCTGCCTCTTTAAGGAGCCATTTAGCACCTTTCCCCTGTGAGATGTTGAATATAAACAAACATTCAACATGCCATGTTTTATTTGCACACAATAGGAATGTATTAGGAAAAAAAGAAAACCGCATCCACAAAAGCACCTCATATGGTGTCCTGGGAGAGGAGGCTGAGCCCCACTGCTCTGCACTCCCCTCCCACCCCCACCCCACCCCCTCTCCCCATGGTTCTATTCCCCTCTGTGCAGGGGTTAGGGAAGCAGTTCCTTCAACCAGGGGAAGTTCAGCTGGTGAACTCACAGGTCACTTTTTCATTAACAGCACAGCTGGAAAGAGGAGGAATGGAGTGATAGCCCCTGCAGCAGCTCTCCAGCTGACAGAGAAAATTCCCAGGGTGCTTTTTTCTCCTTAGGATATCTTGCTCTGTGACTATGAAGCAGGTCACAAGGAGTGCCAGTTTTCATTGAGCAACATTACCTGTTGCTTGACGGAAATAACATCTGCCACGGGCCTGAGGCTGCCAAATTGGAATTTCTCAGTGACTTGTATCCATGTTAGTAATCTACATATAGTTTGTATTTCATCTGCAAAGGTTCAAATGAGTAGAGAATTAGACCTGTCATTTTGTACACTGAGCAGCCAGCACATTCTCTTAAATATCATACAGTGACATAAATTGGGTTGCGAATTCTTGAAGTCTCTGATTTTATTCTGTAAACTTCATTCTCCATAACTTTTTTTTAAATTCATCTTATATTAAAATATTTAGCACTAAGTTTTAGAAATCCTAGTGCCTCCAGTGAGATGCTGATCCGAAGGGGGGGGGCTTTGAACATGGTGTGAATTAGTAAAAACATTAACTAAAAATAAGTGCTTAATTTAAGGGTTTTGTACTCTCTCTCTCTCTCTCTCTCTCTCTCTGTAGTCTTACATTACACACACACACACACACACACACACACACACACACATTGTATTTCTTCATATAAAACATGTCCTGGATTAAAATATGAACCTTGTTTTTAAAAGACAGAATAAATTAAAAAGATCTTTCCTTGGAATAAGTGAATAGCAGCAGCTTAGGAAACCTGCTCGTTGTTCTACTTCATGTGTTTTGTACAGATTTTTACTTTCATTTTTGCCTGGCAAGGCAGGAACTGCTTTTACCATATTTCTTGCAACTAATGCACACTAAAATTTCCAGCTGCTGCTTTTTTTTTTTATAAATGGATACATTTTGTATGTGAGAACATATGGTATATTTATTGTCTAGTCTTGATGGACAGCTTTAATTACTTTTTACATGATTAATATTTTCATAATATAGATATGAAATATAAGTAAAATACAGTTTAGATTTAACCAAATTCTACCTAATATACATAAATATAAAGCATATAAAATGTAGTGTTGAGGTGATGCTGTTCCCATGATGGGCCAGAAAACATGCAAGAGGCGAGAATTTTTGTGGGTATTATCTTTTATTGGACCAACTGTATGAGCTAAATAGCAGGTGGGAAACATCTTGTGTAAAACCCCATATGCAAATATTTTGTTTACATATGGAGCTTTACACAAGCTTTTGTTCCATCTGCTACTTCCGTCTTCAATGCCTGCTTCTCTTCCAGAGACCTGAGGAAGGGTGATAGCTGACAGCTTGCCAATATCTATCCCAAACATGCAGTTTGTCCAATAAAAAAAATACCATCCACAAAAATTCTTCCCTCTCAAAGTTTGCAACACTTGTAGAGAACAATTTTCTCTCTCATAAGCTTGAAGAAATGACTGTGTCATCTATCTTGGAGCTAGTTCTGAACAATAAGAAAAAACTGGTTGTAAATGACAAGGTAGTTGAAAATTTAGGAGGGAGAAATTCATGATTCTAAGGAAAGAAAGGGATGAGAACAAGTACACTGAAATTCAAAAGGACAGAATTCTACTGACTTGTTGTGGCAGTGATAAGCCCCCACAGGCACTAAGGGTGCTGGGGGCAGCCCCGGGCACTCCTGGGGTAAATAAGCAGACTCTCTGCCCTGGTAAACTTACCTCTGGGAGCGGGACCAGAGCCAGAGCTGCAGCCATGGGCGCACAAGCCAGCATTATGCCAGTTCTTCAAACAGCTGCTCCCCAGGCAGGGTGGTACCCAGCTAATTGCAGCTGCTAATGCCACCACCGTGGGAAATTAACCCCACCCTGGAAACTGGAGGGGGAGGCAGGAGGAGAGAGCCAGCAGGGAGCTCGCCAGGCAGGCGGTCCCTCCAAATGCTGGCAGAAGCAACCTAGCAGGTGCTGCCCCACATTCAAGGCATGGGAAGCAGTGTCCTCCTTCAGGCTGGGGATGGTCTTTTGCCAGCCACATTAATTTCATAGTTCACAGGAGTGTCCCTCTCTCTTTGTGGGAAAAAGATGCCAGAGAACAGGAGCTCAGCCCAATGGGATCAGGGTCTGAGGCTCCTGGCACCTATACATACAGGCAATGGACCAGCACTGAAGCTGATGCTGGACCCCTTTAAGAGGGGGCTTACTGGGAATGGCAGAACCATGATCAGAACACCAGAGTGGTTGGCAGGTGGACGGGGTGTAGGGGAGGTGGAGCCCTGAGGAACACCACGGCACAGCTGTGAGTACCCCTGTTGTTGGGTCACTTGGGAAGAAGAACATCACTGAACCCCTCCTTCCTTTGGGTAACAACAAGTAGTAGCAGGCAAGTTGGAGGACCCTGACCAAGGGGGCAGGAATTTACTCATAGCATCCACTAGAGTCGTCACAGCGGTGCATTGGCTGGGAATAGAAATTCCTACACTAGTGGAAATATGATCCCAACCCGGGCAGAAGTAGTCATGCAGGCATTGGCTGTAGCCTGTGCAGAGCTTCTGATGCAAGCCATCCAGGCGATAGGGCAGGTGCTTGAAATACAACAGCTACAGGGTGCCCACCAGCAGGAGTGCATGAAGCGTAATGCTGCCCCATTTAAGATGCCACAGATGACACAGGATGATGACCCCGAGGCCTACATTGAGGCATTCAAGAGGGCAGCCCTTCAGACCGGGCTAGACGGCACTCAGTGGGCCCACCAGTTGGGTGCCCTAGTGGTAGACCAAGCCCAAGTGGCCAACCGGGCCCTGCCAAGGGAAGATGCCTGTAACTATGATACGGTGAAGGCCGCAATCTTGTACCAGCTCAACATTTCCCCTGAAAGCCATAGGCAGGCCTTCTGAGCCCAGAAATCCAAGGAAGTCAAGAGGCCTCACAGCTTACTACAGAACCTGCGAGACACGCTGAATAAATGGCTTCCCGTGGGTCAGTTCAACTGAGATGGGGTCGTAGACCAGGTCCTGTTGGAACAATTCCTTTGGGACCAGGAGGAGGACACTCAGGTATGGGTGAGAAGACACCAACCACAGAGCAGTAAAAAAGCCCTCCACCTCACAGAGGCTTTTGCCAGCTCAGAGAACGAGCATAGTTGGGCACGAGGCCTCCATCCCCCAACTGAGAGCATGACTCGAGAGGAGGAAAAGAGGATAGTTCCTCAGAAGGGGATGATGAGGGGTGTGCCCACCTCCGCTCTATTGTGCATTCCCAAGCTGCCTTCGCCCGGGCAGTTGATCTTACCTGCCAGGGACTCATGTTCAGGCCCCAGAGGGCACCTCGGCTGTCTTCAGGGTAACACCCTAACTCACCTGCCATGACTTTGAATGGTTCATCAGTGGAGTGGGTCCCCCTTGAGAGTGCCTTCCGAGCCGTCACGCATCTCAGCAGGAGTTCACAGGGCTCCAACCTCCCCTACACCCCAACCGTGTGCCACCCTTAGAGACGGGCCTCTGGGTCTATTCACGCCTGGCCCCACTGGTGCCTTTCCTGTCCACGGCGTTGCCTCTCGATGACAACCACCCAGGGTCCTGTTTGAACTCTGGTGAGGGTCTGGGAACCCTCGACTTTTGGGCTCATCTTCTCTGGTGCCCTTAGAAACTGCTGGCGGTAGGCCCAGTGTGTCTGGCATGGTTCCATTCTCTCCCCTTTCACAGGGACCGAGCCCCACCTCATCTGGTGCTATGGACTCTGTTGATCCACCTTCCTCCAGGGGAACAAGGTAGACATGCCCCGAAAGGGCAACCACTATACCTATATCCTATACCCCTTTTCCTGAAACACCTGACGTGAAGCAAAGGAACAAGGCCACCATCGTGACTACTAGTGAATGTGTGACCTAAAGGAAAGAAGGGAGGGGGAGCGCCTAAGGAAATGGAGCACCCTCAGTGGGATCTCCGTACACCCTAACTCCCCTAATGCCCTCAGGCTAGGGCACCCTCGGGGTCAGTACCCATGCTTTCACCCCAGCTGGGATCTCTCACTTTCTCTCTCCCTGCGCTCACCTCTGTTCGGGGCGGTGGCCCCGTTGCCTCTAAATGGGGCTCTCACGCTGGCTCCCTTGACCCTACCCGGCTACTCCGGCTCGGGGTTCCCCTCCACTGCAGCTGTCACTACTGCAACCGGCATCCCTGCTGGTTGTCCTGACAGCATCTTAAATCCCCACCGCTCCTCAGCTCGGGGATTCTCTGCCACTCCTGCCATTTCCACTGTTGCAGCAGTCCCTGCTGCTGCCTTTGCCGGCCTCTCTGCCAGTGTCTTCGATCCCTGCCAGTTTTCTCTGGCTCAGGGACCCTCTGCCGCTCCTGCTGTTTCCTCTGCCACAGTAGCCACTGCTACTGCCTTTGCTGGCCTCTCTGCTGGCATCTTTGATCCCTGCCAGTCTTCTCTAGCTCAGGGATCCTCTGCAGCCCTCGCTGCTTCCACCACCACTGCCTCTGCTGCCGCTGCCACCGTTACCACTGACGGCTACCAGCCACAGTGGCTGGATGCCTTCTGCCCGGTGGTTCCCCACCAGTTCTCTGGTCCTCAGCATCCTTCCTGCACCTTTGTGGCTCCCTTTCTTGTCTGCCAGGTGGCATCTCCTCATGACGTCACCCGACCCCAGCTGTATATGGGAGCGGCTTACAAACTATGTGGGCGGTTTCTCACCGCATGCTTCTTTGCTCCTCCCAGCCCCTGAAAGAGGTAAGTTGTTTTTTTCCTCCTTTTCTTCAGTAAGGGATTTGCCTCTGGGTGAGGCTTCCCCCCTTTCCAGTACTGTGCCCCTGGCACAAGGGATGTAGTCTGCTACCGTTGTGGCTGGACCAGCCATATAGCAAGTGAGTGCAGACTGGCTTTTAGTGAACTAGGTCGTGGATTGGCAACATCCACCACACCTAGAGAGAGATCAAGGGAAGCTAACCTAGGTGAGCCCATGGATTGTAGTTTTAGTACTACCTCACAGGAGGGAGTCTGAGATGGCCAAGTCATGACGGCCTGGATCGGGGATCAGGCTGTGAGAGCAACCCTGAACACAGGATGTTCACAGTCACTACTCTGTGCAGATCTGGCCCCAAAAACAGGGGTGAAGGAGGCCGGACCTTTGGTGATGACCTGCATCTTGGGCGACAAGATGTGCTTCTGGAGTTGCTACCTCCCCCTGAGAGTAATGGACTTCTGAGGTGAACTAAGGGTCAGCATGGCTCCAGCACTGGCCTGCAAGATGATCTTAGGCTGAGAGTGGGGACCATTTTACATAGTACTAGAACATGTAAGAGTGACCGAGGAGGGGAGAAAGCGATTAAGAAGAGGTGAGGGCTGGGCAAGAGAAACAGCCTCCCCACAGGATAGACCTGTCCAGGACAGCATTGACATGGAGCAGGTAGCAAGTGTGGTGCAGTTTTGTTGAGCACAACAAGAAGATTCAGAGCTGCCATGGCTAGTAACAGAGGACCCAGGAGAGGGGACATCCAGGAGCCACCCTGACTTTGAGATAATGGGGGGGCTACTGTACCGGGTCCAGAGAGGTCAGGAGGGGATGGCAGAGAGGTGGCAGCTAGTGGTCCCATCCCCATTCCGCTGGCAAATTTGGAGACTGGTCCACTAGGCAACCATTTAGGGCATACCAAAACCACAGCAAGACTGGTCTGAGATTTCTTTTGGCCCTGTCTACAAGAGGATGTGGATAGGTGGGGGGGGGCCTGCCCAGAGGGCCAGAGAGCCCAGGAATGGAGACCTCAGAAGGCACCTTTGCAACCCATGCCAATAATTGAGATGCTGTTCTCCCATGTAGCGCTGGACATGGTGGGTCCCCTCCCAAAATCTCATGGAGGGTACCAATACATATTAATCCTGGTGGATTACGCCACACGTTTGCCAGAAGCAGTTCCACTTAGGTCCATTGCAGCTACCCAGGTGGCAGAAGAGCTCCTAAAGTGGATAGCCTGTGTGGGAATCCCATGAGAAATACTCACCAACCAGGGGACAGATTTTGTCGGGTGTAATGAAGGCACTTTGTAGCACCCTGGGCATAACCCATCTGAAAATGTCTATTTACCACCCCCAGAATAATGGCTTAGTGGAGAGACTTAATGGGACCATCAAAAGGATGCTCGGGCATTGTGCACAAGAGAACCCACATAGATGGGACACAATATTAACCCCACTATTATTTGCCCCGTCAGATGCACCACAAGAGTCTACACAGTTCTCACCCTTTCAGCTAGTGTATGGCCACAGCCCCAGAGGTCTGTAATAACAGATTGTCCAAGAAGAATGGAAAAGGCCAGTGGGACCAGGAATGATAACAGAAAGGTATCGACAGGAACTACAAGATTGCATAAACAAGGCCCAGCGAATTGCTTGCCAGAATCTTTGAGTCATGCCAGAATGGCAGAAGATCCAGTATAAGCAAAGAATGAAACCCAGGACATTCCAACCTGGATACATGGTATTAGTATCACTTCCAGCTTTGAGTAAGCACCTCTCAATGTGGCAAGGCCCATTTAAAGTGACCCGTCAGGTTGGTCCAGTAGATTATGAGGTGCTCAAGACCAGACACTGCCATGAGCACCAAATCTACCATATCAACCTCCTCAAAAGAATGGAGGAGGTTCAAAAGAATGGATGGCACAAAACAAAGAAGAAGGGGAAGAGTTGGGATCCCCCTGCCCTGAGTTAGGGGGTAGAACCACACAGAGGGTGCAAGTGCAGCTGGGGGGAGATTTGAATGCCGAGCAATAGCAGGAACTGATGGGGATGATAGAAACTTCCTGGGACATGTTCCAAGAAACCCCAGGACAGGCATGAGGAATAGAACATGAGATCAGAATGCCACTGGGCGCAATAGTCAGGGGATGATGGAGGCCTATACCCCAACAATTAAAACAGGAAGTACTGCAAGAAATAGAAAAGATGCAGAAGCAAGGAGTAATCTGGCCTTCCCAAAGTCCTTGGCACAGTCCAATTGTACCAGTGGCCAAACCAAATGGGTCACTCCACCTGTGCATTGACTTCCAAAAATGTTATGCACTAGCAACTTTTGACACCTTCCCCATGCCCTATATTGCCCACCTTGTCAAGAAGATTGGGAAAGTGAAGTATATATCCACAATCAACTTAGCCAAAGGGTACTGGCAAATCCCGATGAGACCGGCTGACTATGCCAAGACAGCTTTCGGAACACCCTGGGGCCTATTTGAGTTTGTATGAATGCCCTTCGTGCTGAATGGAGCTGCAGCCACCTTCCAGAGGCTTGTGGATTCCCTGCTGGCACTACATGCAGCATACACAGTGGCATACATTGATGACATAATCATATTTATCTCAGATTGGCCCCAACACCTTGAGGCCTAAGGGCTGTCCTGGGAGAGCGCAAAGTGGCCAGGATGACTGTCAACCCCAAAAAATGTAAAGTGGCGGGTAAAAAGACCAAGTACCTGGGGTTTTCTGTAGGTCAGGGGACCATCCAACCCCTTGCAGATAAAGTGGAGGCAATATGCCATTTCCAAGAGCCACACAACTGTTGCCAACTCCAATCCTTCTTGGGGTTCATCAACTGCTATCACAGGTTTATACCATACTTTGTGGAACTCACCACACCCCTCACAGATGCACTCAGAGGATGGGCATCAGGAACACTAAGATAGACGTCCAAAATGACAAAAAGCTTTGAGGACCTGAAGGAGGCTATGTATCATGATGTGGTAGTACATACTCCTGACTTTTCTGCCCCTTTTATCTTACAGACCAATGCATCTGATGGGCTAGCAGTTCCTGGTGATGACGGATCATGCTCCACTGCAGTAGTTAACCAAAACACAGATAGAAAATACCCGCATAACCCGCTGGGCACTTGCTCTTCAACCTGTCAGGTTCACGGTAGTGCACCCTCCTGGCAAGGATAACCTCGTAGCGGATTTTCTCTCTAGATATATCAGCTTGGAGGATCCAGCCGAGGAGGCATGCCAAGCACATGAGAGGAAACTCCAGACAACTCAGGATGCCCTACAAGATATCAAAATGCCACAAGGCAACTTAAGGGTGAAGCCCCCACAGGCACTAAGGGTGCTGGGGGAAGCCCCGAGCACCCCTGGGGTGAATAAGAAGACTCCCCGTGCCCCGGTAAACTGCTGCTCCCTGGACAGGGTGACACCCGGCTTATTGCAGCAGCTAATGCCACCATTATGGGAGATTCAAAAACTCCACCAGAAACCAGAGGGTGGGGGGAGGAGGAGAGAGCCAGCATGGAGCTCATCTGGCAGGCGGTCACTCCAAACACTGGCAGTAGCAACCTAGTAGGAGCTGTCTCGCATTCAAGGCATGGGAAACAGCATCCTCCTTCAAGTTGGGGATAGTCTTCCCCCAGCCACATTAATTTCATAGTTCACAGGACCGTCCCTCTCCCTTGGTGGGAGAAAGATGCCAGAGAACAGGAGCTCAGCCCACTGGGATCAGGGTCTGAGGCTCCCAACACCTAAACATACAGGCAACAGACCAGCACAGAATCTGATGCCAGATCCCTTTAAGAGGGGACTTGCTGGGAATGACGGAACCACGATCAGAACACCAGAGCAGTTGGCGAGTGGACTGGGTGTAAGGGAAGTGGAGCCCTGAGGAACACCGTGGCATGGCTGTGAGTACCCCCGTTGTCAGTCACTCGGGAAGAAAAAACACCACTGAACCCCTCCTTCCTTCAGGTAACAACAAGTCATGGCAGGAAAGTTGGGGGACCCCGACCAAGGGGGCCGGGAGTTACAGTGTCCACTAGAGTCGCCACACTTGTATACAGTGGTAAGGTCCTATGCATAGACATTTTCTGTAAGTAGTCCAAGAGGGCTGGCAATTTCTGAAGGATACATAGGAGAGCATAATGGTCACAATATTCCATTGCAAGGGAAAGATAAGAAGAAGCACAAGAGACTAATATGACTACACGAGGTGGTTCTTAACTATCTAAAGTTAAGATCTACAGGTGTGGCGGGATCCCACCCCAGAGATGGCTATGACACCCCTGAAGCCACCTCAGCCCTTGTCATCTCTACTTTCTTTGCACAATCTCCCCTTCAGCTATCCTACCACACCTTGAAATATTTATGTCTTTAGAAATAGGGAGGCTGCCCCAGGGCTCCCCAAGCAAGATCTCGTACTAATGAACACAAGTGTCACTGATCATCATCATAAGAACTAATTACATGGTCTCCTCATCTCCCCTTTTAGCCACATCCAAGCCTTGCAGATGTTAACAATCACTCATTTGGCATTGAGCATTAAGCCCCATAGTCAAATCTGGTCAATCTCCCATCAATGGGCCTTTCAGGCCCAGTGTTAACTCCAGTCCATGTAGAACTCTAAACCCGGAACAGTCCCCACCACTGTTAAGGCTTCTAACTCCAGTGCCTTTATCCATCCAAGCCCCTACTGTGCTCAGCAATCTGTACCTCAAGTAATCTCAATCGCTCTTGGGTTTAGGCCTGCATTCTCTGCCCTTCCTGGGATCAGGTCTCTCAGGCCTTCATTCCCTGTCCCTCCTGGGCTCAGGCCTGATTATCTCCAACAAACTCCACTCCCCGCAGGCTATGGGTCCCTGACTCTGGTTCTTACCCATCATGGACTATGGGTCCCCAACCCTGGTTTTCACCCCTCACAGGCTATGGGTCCCCAACCCTGGGTCTCACCTCTAATGGGCTATAGGTTCCTGACCCTGGTTTGACCCTGAACCCAGTCCAGTTTTCCCCAGTTCAAGTCCAGCTTACCATGCCCTTTCTGAGCTATGGGCCCTCCAGCACTAGCTAACTGTGGCACAATTCCTCAGCCTTTTCCCTATCCCTCAGGCACTGGCTCCACTCCAGAGCCAGTTGAGACACCCACTACCCCTACAGTCTTAATCCCTAAACCACTGGTTTTGCTTACCCCAGCTCAAGTGTTAGTCAGGGAAAGTGGGATAGTTTAGGAGCAGTCCTTCTTCTTAGGAGCTCTTCCCTCCATGGCCCCCAGGGCTAGATTGCCTGCCCAGCTCAAATCCTGGGCTTATATCCTGTAAGCCCTGCCCCTTTTATGTCACATGGATCACTTGATTGCCCTCTTCCTCACCTAAATCCTGCTTCTCCTGCACGCTGTCTTCCCTTAAAGTAGCAGTAACACCAAGCTCCCTGCTACAATAGGTAGTGTCACTGAAGAAGAATATGAAAGAACAGCACAAATATTTAGGATCAGGAAAGGGAGGTAAAATATCAGTTAGAACTGGTATATAGACCTGTCATTTTTACTTCAATCCTCAAGTTATAATTTTTTTGTAATTTTTTTTGTAAATTTTTGTTGCCATAGCATTACTGCGGGTGGGCAAAGTGTGCCAACTTTGGAGCAAAACTAAAAATATCCCCCACCCCTATGGAATCTGTGCCCTGGCAACAAGAGCCATTGCAGCAATTGGTCCATGGATACTGCACAGGTGCTGCTTTAATAGCAAGAGCTGAGGCAGGAAGAGCATGAAGCAGCAGCAGCAGGCATGGACTGTTTTAAGTAAGACTCCTACACCTCTACTCCAGCCCCCACTGTTGAAACCCATGTGCATGCCTCTGACCTCAGAACTAAACCCTCCCCTGCTCTTGGAAGTATGGTCCATCTCTTCCCCACCCCACCCCCCAACCAGAGTGCAAACCCTGCTGTTTATGCCAAGAATCTGGGGGATGAGGGATGATCCCTAACAGTCATTTTGGATTTGTTAAGAACAAATTATGTCAAATCAATTCAATTTGCTTTTTTTGACAAGGTGATTTATTTGCTAGATAAGGGGTATACAGTGGATATAATATACATAGATTTAATAAGGCAGCAAGCACGGAGAGCCCAAGGACCTCCAGTAAGTGTTTAAAGTGCATTTAAAATGCGGGTTCAGCATTCACAAATATTTGAAACTGTGAATGCTGAACCTGTGAATACTGAGGGTTTCCTGTATATGTAAAGAGCTACACATAGAGTGCATCTACACGAGATGTTTACTGTAGTTGCCTAATTAGCTCTGCAGTAAAGTCTCAGTGTCTACATGTGTGGCCCTATTAGGCTGCAGTAAACTAATAAACACCACCATAAGTTAATATTTGTCAACACAAGTACTATCCTATGGTGGCATTATTTAGTGTGCTACAATGAATGTGTAGATGGGGCTGGTTGGGGCATGAGGATGCTTCAGTGTAGGGACTGGCTGCTGGTTAGTCCTGCACTGGAGTACCCTCATGCCCCAGCCAGGCCCTCCACAGCACACTGAAACAGGTCAGAGAAACCCTGTGCTGGCAGGCTGATTTCCTGGGCCCCCTGAAAGCCAAGGCTGCTCTGATCTGGCTTAACATGCTGTCGTACCAGACACATGTGTAATTGTGGCCCCCAGAAGCAATAAACTCTGGCACGAGCTTTTTTTCAGTCAAATTTATTTCAAGCGTAGACACACTTGAAGGAACACGAACAGATCTACAAAATTGGGAATAACTAGTTGGCAGTAGTACTACCAAGAAGGATCCAGACATTAGAGTGGATCATAACCCAATGTGAAGCTTTCATAAAAAAGACAGATGCAATTTTGGGGTGCAGTAACACAAGAAGCAGATGCAAGACATGGTACATGATAGTACCACTCTTCTCTACATGAATTACTGGGTGCTTTGGGCACTGTATTATAAGAACAATGTAGAGAAACAAGATAGGACTGAGGGGTTAAATGATAAAGATGATAAGAAATGTGGACACATGCTGTATAAGGAATGTCTAAAGGAACTAGATTTGTTTAGTTTGAAGAAGAGGAAGTAAAGGTGAGATTTTGGTTTTGAATATTTGAAAGGGTGCTATAAAGAAGAGGAAGAAACATTACTTCATGTACCACAAAGGGAGAGACATGTGGCAGTGGGTTTAAATTTAAACAGATTCTGTTCTTTTGAATCAGAGTCTGTGGTACTTCTGATATAAATCTATGGCAGGATTCATACATTAAAGAAGAACAGTATGTGAAACCATTTTTGAGGCAGTAATAGAAACTCCAGATCAAGAAACTGAATCTGAGAAAACCATAATCTATATAGATATTAAAAATGATCTTCTGCACAGTTCAAACGATCTTTGCCATGCTGCTACAGAGAGAAATCAATTTTACTTTTAGCCACTAGGTGGTTGTTTACTAACAAGGAACATTCATAGATTTCATAGAGATGACATATTTTATGTTAAATTTGAAAAGTAAAATTTTATATATTAAATAAATTTTAAAAGCAAAAATTAAAATCTGGAATTAAAATTAAATGTTAAATAAACAAATAAAAATTCCCAAAAAATTAGACTCAAATGTTAAAGTTCAGTTTATAGTCTGATCAATCTGCCAGCTTGCTTACTAGTCCTTGGCCTTTCCATTATCTTTCAGAAATTAAAATTTAAACTACCCAAACTCCCTCTACGTCATCATTTTATGCTGCTACTTACTATTTATATGTTATGCCTCAGTTGTGATCTATTTGTAGATTTCAGTGTTGTCAGATTTCAAGATTTTTTAATATAATATCACATTATATTTTTTGAGTTCAAGTCTGATCCTTCTCATACTTCCAGATAAGTAGAACTACTAATTTCATGTTACCCAATACACAGAAAGGCTTGGGAATATGTTTAGAATTCATTGCAGATTTGGAACCATGACTCTGGGGTTCTGTTACTGTCTCATTATGAAGTTGTTGTGTGAGCTTGGGCATGTAACATAACCCATCTTTGAATCTGTTTTCATGGGCTATATCTTTGCCCAAGCTAAAGCTGCTTTGTAATACAATACAACATGAAATTCACATTAAATGGCTACATGTGGATTTCCTTGATATAAAATGATCCCTGGGGAGTGTATATGAGTGTGCAGTAGGCCCCTTATGGAATGGGGGCATAGTCTAATTTTTTTTCCTATTGTTCACTTATCCCTTATGGACTATTACAGCTGGCATGCCTGGTTCTCATGCTGCTTTAAATTGTCCCTCTACCCTGAACCCATTGCATGGAAATCAGTTTGCTGCTGCAACTTTTTGCTGCTATTCAAAACCACTTGGAGATCCTTGAATGAAAGTCCCTGGAAGGTGCTACTCACCATTCTTGTTGAGAGATTATGTAGCATTCCCATGTGAAGATCAGTTAAGTTTTTAACCACAACTCAATTATTTTACTAAAAACCTTAATTTTGGTCCCCAATTAAAAATAAATCCTTAATGATATGTGTTATTTAAGGAACATAAATTTCTTCTGAATGCTTGAAATAAATCAGAAAGGCCACTTTTGGGGAACAGCCTTATCAGTGGCCTTATTTTCTTCACTTACACAAAGAGTAGCCAGTGTGCAGTATATGCCCCAAGTGCAACAGAGAGCTTCTGCGTGTGTCATGCAGCAGATAGGGGAAGGGATCAGGCAGCACAGGAGCACATAAAATGAGAAGCAGAGAGCATAGCAGCAAATCAGACAGGTGAAGGGGATCAAAATAGTACCTGGGGACAGTGCAGGCCTAATTTGTGTCTGGTCTGCCAAAAAGGTTATCCCCCACTGACATAACATTCATTTACTTACTGACTGTAACAGGGGGCCTTCTCAGGGCCAATTTGCCTTTGGCCTGCCCACCTGTTTCTGGGCCAACCTCCTGCCGCCTCCCCTGCCATGCCTTGTTGTTAACTAATTAACAATTTTAATTAGATGGGAGGCTGCCCATTTTCTTGCCCTGATGCCAAGGGGTGCTATCTGTGGCTCCATACCTCCCCTACACCTGAGTCCATACCTCGCAGATGGTATCCACAGATGTTAATCTTGCTGGACCCACACTGGCCACCTATGTGCTACATTGGTCTGCATAGCACACAAGGCGCAATACCGGCTGTTACTGCACCATCTTTTAGTACTTCCAAAAGGAAGTATTAATGATAGCACAGTAACAATGGCACCATAGCGGCATGAAATGTCTTGAACGAAACATATCATCAGAAATTAATACGTATTAAACTACTTGGGGGCATCTACACATACACATAATCCAGGACCAGTTTACTCTAACTTAAAGTACTCTAGAGTAAACTCTCCTCAGCACACATCTACATGTGCAGGGACACAGGAGCAGATTTGCTGCTCCTAGCAGCAAACTTCTCCTGCTCCCTGTGGCCCTGCACTGGGCCCCTGCAGCAGCCAGGGGGAGCTCTAGGCTCCCCCTGGGTGCTACCCCAGGGGCTGGCAGGGAGCACAGGACCAGGAGACAACTGTCTCCTGGCAGGGATTGGGACATTGTTCTTTGCCTCTGAGAGCTGCCTGCTGCCAGGGTGGACTTCACCACCAGAGCCCAGGCAGGGACAATGCCCCCCTGCCCTCACAACAGGGAGCCCAGGATGGGAGATCCTTATTCCCCATGACCCCTTCTTCTCATTCCCAGCACTGGCCCCGCAGCAAGGGAGCTGCTGGGAGAAAAGAATCTTCCAGTGCTGGCCCCATGACAGCAGAGATAAGGATCTCCCAGCCCCTGCTCCCTGATCACAAAGCGGGGGCTAAGAACTCCCTGCTGCTGGGTCAGGGAGACATAATCCCCACCCCAGCTCCAGTGATGGACCCCATCCCAGCAGCAGGCAGTTCCCAAAGGCAGGGAGAACTCTCCTGCCCCCGCTGCCCGGCTGACCAGACGCACATCCTCCCGGTCAGACGTCTACACATGCACTACTGTGCAGTAAGTAACTGAGAGTAAATTTGTGACTTGCATTTGCAGGTAGCAAATTTACTCATGATTAGAGTAAATTACATTACATTGGACATGTCTACACATGCACCCAACTGCACAGTTGTTCCTGTGTAGTCCTGGTGAGGCACAGGTCATTTCTGACCCTACTGTACAGTAGCAACAAGCTAGTGTGCAGTAGTCTTGGTATCACAATTCATGCCTGCTGACTCCATGTTACATTGCCATAGCTCATCACTACAACAATGTAGCATCTCATGTACAAGCACCCAGTAAGCATCCATGTATGTAGATAGTGATGCCTACTCTGCAGTAATTAGCTCTAATGTAGAGTAAAGCATCTCATATAGATGCTCCCCTTAAGTAGCAACCAGTAAAATTTCAGTGAATTATTTGAGGATGTATTGTTTTTTTAAATACACCTTCCCTTTTCTCACCCAACAAAAATATGAAGCATAGTTCTACCCTCCACTTATTCCCCACAGGTGTGGCATATATAATGCCTTCTCACAGGTGACACAAGAGTGTCTTCCCACTCCTCCATAATTCACTAGTCACCAAGCATATTCTTTTCATACCACAATATTCACCGAACCCAATCCTCCAACTCATAACAAAAAAATATCCTTGCTCCCCATTCATTTTCAGCATCTCTCTTTCAGACAGAGGCACAATAGGACTGCTCTATCCCCTGGGCACCTGCAGTGCATGGAGTGGTGGCTGGAGCTCGGCTGCTACCAACAGTATAGGGGCTTGGGGAAACAGAACCCCAAATTCTTGAAAGCAAAACTCATGTCATGTGTATGCATTACAACACAGGGGGGTAAAAACTGCAGGGATGGTGGCCCGTAGTAAGGCCACAAAGCCTGCCAAATTTTAAGAAGATTGGTGCAGGGGTTTGGGGGGAACTGTACCCCACATTCTTCAAGGAAAACTCATGTCATGTCTATGTGTTACGCCACTGGGGGGTCAAAACTGCAGGGGTAGTGGCTCCTGGTGAGGCCAAAAAGCCTGCCAATTTTCAAGAAGATCGGTGGAGGAGTTTGGGGGGAACTGCACCTCAAGCTGCAGACAAGCAAAACTCATGACATGGGTGAACCTGTGTGTGTTAAAGCACAGCAGGGTGAAAGCTGCAGGGTTGGTAGCCCCTGCTGCAGCCCACTGCGGCAGCCACAATGCCTGCCAGCTGTCGAGGAGGTTGGTGCAGGGGGGTTCTGTTAGTTGAGTGAGGGTGCACCTTAACATACACAGTGTCACCCACCCATGTCATGAGTTTTGCCTGTCAGCAACCAGAGGTGCAGGGCCCCAGAAGCCAGAACCCCTGCACCAATCTCCTCAACAGCTGGCAGGCATTGTGGCCGCAGCAAGGGCTACCATCTCTGCAGCTATCACCCTGCTGCACCTTAACACACACTGTGTCACCCATGGCACAAGTTTTGCTTGTCTGCAGCTTGAGGTGCAGTTCCCCCCGAACCCCTGCACTGACCTTCTTGAAACTTGGCAAGTTTTGTGGCCTCACCAGGGGCTACTACACCTGCAGTTTTCACCCACCTGTGGTGTAACACGTAGACGTGACATGAGTTTTGCTTTCAGGAATTTGGGGTGCAATTCCCCCCGAACCCCTGCACCGATCTCCTTGAAACTTGTAGAGCTTCATGCCCTCAGCAGGGACTACAACTCTATCACATTTCTTCCAAATAAGACAGACAATAACAAAGTTATAGATATTTCATTGTTTCCCCATTATACCCTATGGCCAGATCCCTGAAGTGGCTCCAAAGCTTTTCTGAAGCACTTTGGAAGCTCCAAGCTGCTTCAGAAACTCTAACAAAGCCAGTGCTTTGATTCAGACATGCTGCTTCAGATGCCAAAGCGTCCAAAGCTTCTCTGGATCTGAAGCTCTGTCTGAAGCCTCACACAGCCCTAGTGCCCATATTTAAGAAAGGGAAAAAGGAGGATCAGAGAACTATAGACCAGTCAGCCTCACCTCAGTCCCTAGAAAAATCATGGAGCAGATACTCAAGGAACCCATTTTGAAGCACTTGGAGGAGAAGAAGGTGATTAGGAATAGTCAGCATGGATTCACCAAGGACACGTCATGCCAGACAAACCTGATTGCTTTCTATGATGAGATGACCAACTCTGTAGATGAGGAGAGACCAGTGGATGTGGTATACCTTGATTTTAGCAAGGTTTTTGATATGGTCTCCCGCAACATTCTCTCAAGCAAGCTATGGAAATACAAGCTGGATGAATGGACTGCAAGGTGTATAGAAAATTGGCTGGATCATCAGGCTCAGAGGGTAGTAATCAATAGGTTGATGTCTAGTTGGCAGCCAGTATCAAGTGGGACCAAAAGAAAACTCATGCAGTTCAATAAGGACTTATGCTAAATGCTGCACTTAGGACAGAACAATCCCATGCAGCAGCTCTGCAGAAAAGGATCTGGGGGTTATAGTGGATAATAAGCTGAATATGAGCCAACAATGTGCCCTTGTTACCAAGAAGGCTAACAGCATACTGGCCTGCATTGGTAGGAGTGTTGCCAGTAGGTCAAGGGAAGTGATTCTTCCCCTCTATTCAGCACTGGTGAAGCCACATCTGGAGTACTGTGTTCAGTTTTGGGCACCCCACTACAGAAAGGATGTGAACAAATTGGAGAGGGTTCAGGAGAAGGTAACAAAAATGGTGAAGGGCCTGGGGCAAATGACTTATAAGGACAAGCTAAAGGAACTGGGCTTATTTAGTTGAGAGATGAGAAGACTGACTTTTGGATTTAATAGCAGCTTTCAACTACCTGAAGTGGGGTTCAAAAGAGGATGCGACTAGGCTGTTCTCAGTGGTGGCAGATGACAGAACAAGGAGCAACAGACTCAATTTGCAGGAAGGGAATTTGGGTGAGATATTAGGAAGAACTTAGTCATTTGGAGGGTTGTAAAATACTGGAACAGGTACCCAGAAAGGCTGTGGATTCTCCATCCTTGGAGGAGAGGTTTTTAAGACCCAGCTAGAGAAAGTCTTGCCTGGATTATCTAGTTGGGGATGGTTCTGATTTGAGCAGAGGGCTGGACTAGATTACCTCCTTAGGTCCCTTCCAGCCCTAATTTTCTATGATTCTATATTTTCATAGATTTCATCATCATTAGGACTGGAAGGGACCTCGTAAGATCATCGGGTCTAGCCCCTTGCCCAAGGGCAGGAACTCAGCTAGGGTCAAAGGATCCCAGTAAGATAAGCATCCAAATGTTTCTTAAAAGTGTCCAGAGTAGGTGCTTGCACCACCTCTGGGGGGAGTCTGTTCCAGGCCTTGGGGGTTGGACAGTAAAGAACTTTTACCTTATGTCCAGTCGAAAATGGGCTTGCAGGCGTTTGTGATGGTTGGAGACCTTGTTGTCTCTTTGCCTGCTCACCAGAGCACCCCTTCTCCCAGATCCTGATGCACACCCCTTATTTACTTATAGGCTGCCACCAAGTCACCACTGAGCCTGCGCTTATCCAGGCTGAAGAGTCCCATAGCTCACAGCCTCTCTTCATAAGGCCTGTTCTCTTGCCTTCTGATCATGTACATGGCTCTTCTCTGGACTCTTTCAAGCTTCTCCACGTCCTTCCTAAATTGTGGAATCCAAAATTGGATGCAGTACTCCAGCTGAGACCTCACCAAGGCCAAGTACAGTGGGAGGATGACATCCTGGGTCTTGCTCAAGATGCATTGGTAGATGCAAGGCAGAGTTTTGTTTGTTTTGCCAACTACAGTATCACATTGGTGACTCATGTTCATCTTGTGATCAATTATGACCCCCAAATCTCTTTCAGTCATGGTGCTAGTTAGTGTAGCATTGCCCAGTCTATAACTGTGATGCAGGTTCTTTTTCCCCAAAGTGGAGCACCTTGCATTTCTCTGTATTGAATGCCATCAGGTTTTCATCCGCCCATCTTACAAGTCTATTGAGGTCGGCCTGGATCACCAGCCTAACCACAAGTGTGAATATTCTTCCCCAAAGTTTGGTGTCATCAGTAAACTTAGCCAATCCACTTCTGATACTAGTGTCCAGATCATTTATGAAGACATTAAAGAGTACAGGTATAAGAATGGAGCCATGAGGGGTATCACTAGTCACTGAGTGCTATGTTGATTCAGTTCCATCAACTACCACTCTCTGGATCCAACCTTGGAGCCAGTTCCCCAGCAAATCAGACTGTGGAGTAATTGAGGCCACAATTGCCCAATTTTTCCATGAGGACATCATGGTTCATCAGCTCAAAAGGCTTAAAGTGCAGCTATATGTTAGCTACCTCTTCCCTTTTGTCCAGGTGCTATGTCACCTGGTCATAGAAGGAAATGAGATTGGTCAGGCAAGACGTACCCGCAACAAACACGTGCTGGCTATCCCTCAGAATGTTGCCTTCTGTTAGCCGGTCAGGAATGGTTTCTTTGATAATTTTTTCCAGGATTTTCTCAGGGATTGAGGTCAAACTGATTGACCTGCAGTTTCCTGGGTCTTCTTTCCTCCCTTTCTTGAAGATGGGCACCACATTGGCCCTCTTCCAATCTTCAGGTACTTCACCCGACCACCATAAGTTCTTGAATATCCTTGCCAGTGGCTGCGTTATGAAGTATGCCAATTCCTTTAGCACTCTTGGGTGCAATCTATCTGGACCAGCTGATTTGTGGTGTCCAACCTCTCAAGATGCTCCCTCAGAAGATCCACACCAATGGTGGGCATATATTCATCCTTACCCTCATTATCCATGTATCGTGTTAGGCAGGGTGGTCCCTTTGGGCTGGTGAAAAAACAATGCAAAGTAATCATTAAGCAGATTGGCTTTTTTCTGGGTGATGGTAGTCATCTCCCCCTACTGGTTTAGCAGGGGTCCAGTGTTACCATTGTTTTTCTTTTGACTCCCAACATATCTGAAGGACTTTTTATTGTCCTTGATTCAGGTGGCCAGGTGGAGATCAGTTGCAGCCTTGGCTTTCCTAGTTTGCTCCCTGCAGGTGTGGACCAGTGCAGTATACTCCTCCTTAGTGGTGTTTCCTGTCTTCCATCCTTTATAAGCCTCTCTTTTTAGATGTAGGAGGTCCATGAGTTCCCAGTTCAGCCAATGGGGTTGTTGAGCCCTTTTACCACCTTTGCTATGGGTTGGGATTGACTCCCTTTGTGCTTCTAGGATTGCTTCCTTAAGGAGCAACCACTCATCATGATCTTCATTGGAGAGTGCTGAAGGAGCTGGCTGAAGTCATTGTGGAACCCCTGGAGAAACTCTTCCACAACTCATGGTGCTATGGAGAAGTCCCCGAGTACTGGAAGAGGGCCAATGTTGTGCCTATCCACAAGAAGGGCAAAAGGGAGGACCCAGGTAACTATACATAACTTCTATCCCAGGGAAAATCCTAGAAAAGTTCAAAGAGTCTATCTGTGACAAGCTTGCAGAAGGTAAGATTTTGAATGACAGCTGGCATGGCTTTGTCACAGGCAGGCCTTGCTTTACCAAACTTATCATCCATGACCGGGTAACTCACCACCAGGACATGAGAGAGCATCTTGATATTGTATACCTTGACTTCCAAGGTATCCCATGATGATCTAGTATCCCATGATGTCCTCGCAAGAAAACCGGAGGATTATGGGCTTAACTCTGAGACAGGTGGGTGAGAAACTGGCTGCAGGATAGGACCCAGAGAGTCGTAGTGAACAGATTTATGTCATCCTGGCAAGAAGGGGGGACTGGTGTCCTGCAGGGGTTGGTGCTTGGTCCAGTACTTTTCAACATCTTTATCAATGATTTGGGTGTGGGGGTGAAGAGCTCACTGGCCAAGTTCATGGATGACACCAAGTTATAGGGGAGTGTAGTCATGCTTGAACATAGGCTACAGATACAGGTGAACCTAGACAGGCTAGCAAGTAGCACTGTGCGAAACAGCACCATTTTATTTCTACTTGCATTTCAATGTTTTAATGGAACAGTGGTTTTTTTTATAATTTTGTCTTGATTTGAAACTGCTGTTCTGTTTCGTTTCATCAAAACAGTTTCGCTGTTTTGACGTTTTGCCCATAGACTATAATGGGGAAGCTCAAAACAGCCTATAACTTTGTCATTTCTGGCCTGATTTGGATAAACCTTGCAATAATGGTAGCCCCTTCTGAGGGCATGATGCCTGCCCTGTTTCATGGAGATAGGTGCTTGGGTTTCAGGGAAACTGCACCTCAAAGTCTTGAAAGCAAATAACTCATGTCACGCGTATGTGTTAAGCCACAGCAGGGTCAAAACTGCAGGCTTGCTAGCCCCTGCTGAGGAAACAAAGCCTGCCAAGTTTCAAGGAGATAGGTGCAGGGGTTTGGGGGAAACTACACCTCAAGCTGAGGACAAGCAAAACTTGTGACATGGGTAACATTGTGTGTGTTAAGGCACACCAGGGTAAAAACTGCAGGCCTGCTAGCCCCTGCTGAGGCCACAAAGCCTGCCAGCTTTCAAGGAGATAGGTACAGGGGCTTCTGGGTTCTGGGGCCCTGCACCCCTGGCTGCTGAGTGGCAAAACTCGTGACATGAGTGCTTGTGGGACTGTGTCTGTCTTGGGGCACAGGGCGGGGTGTGAAAACTGCAGGCCTGCTAGGCCTCACTGCGGCCACAAAGCCCGCCAGCTGTCAAGGGGATAGGTGCAGGAGGAGTCTAGGTTCTGGGGCCCTGCACCTCTAGCTGCTGACAGGCAAAACTTGTGACATGGGTGGGTGACACTGTGCATGTGTTAAGGTACACCCTCACTCAACTAACTCCAAGGCAAAAAGCAGGGCAGTTCAAACAATGCTGCCTTTTACGCAGTTTTACCATCCCTCCCCCAGAGCACTGGGATTGGAAGAGACCTCCGGAAAGGATAACAGTCACTGGCCAGCTACATAGCCAATAATGAGAGCACTCCTTCCCCCCACCTTCCTCCCTCTTCCCCCTCCCTCTCTTTACTTTAGTTTCTGTTTCCCTA
>NW_005842043.1:532642-540267 GCF_000455745.1 Alligator sinensis
CCCTACAGGCAAGCCCAGCTTGAGCTTCAAAACGTTAAAAAAATTTTGAAACATTTTGACTTGCCACATTTCATTTTGAGGCTGTTTTGAAGCTCTCTGTTGTGTTTCAATTTTGCTGTTTCAAGTTCAAAATGAGTTGAAACAGCATCAAAACAAAACTGCCGGTGAAATTCTTCACAGCCTTATTAGCAAGTTGGGTGAATCAGAATCTGATGAAGTTCAACGCTGAGAAATGTAAAGTGCTCCACCTCTGGATGAGCAACCCCCGGGACACTTACAGGCTTGGCAGCACCAAACTGACTAGCACCACAAATGAAAGGGACCCCACAGTATGAATATGAGCTGGCAGTGCAATGCTGTACCCAGCAGGGCAAATAATACTCTGGCATGCATCAATCAGTGCATCTCCAGCAAAATCAAGGAGGTGATTCTTCTGCTCTACTCAACACTGGTGAAACCACAGCTGGAGTACTGCATCCAGTTCTGGGCACCACACTTTAACAGAGACGTGAACAAGCTTGAAAGAGTCCAAAGAAAAGTCACCTGTATGATCAATTTTAAAAGGCAAGTCATATGAGAAAAGGCTGAGGGATCTGGGACTCTTCAGCCTGAGGAAAAGAAGGCTGAGAGGGGACCTGGTAGCAGCTTACCGCTACACTAGGGGAGTACATCAAGGGCTCGGTGAACAACTGTTCACCAGGACACCTGAAGAGAAAACCAGGAGCAATGGCCACAAACTCTTGGAAGATCAATTCAGGCTCAATATTAGAAAAAACTTCACAGTTAGGGTGCCCAGACTGTGGAATAAGCTCCCTCCAGAGATGGTGCAATCACCTACTCTGGAAATCTTCAAGAGGAGACTAGACAGTCACCTTGATGGGGTCACCTGACCCTGAGTTATCTTTCCTGCTTGATGCTGGACCCAATTATCTTTCTGTGTCCCTTCTGGCCTTACAATCTATGAATCTGTAAAACTTCCCTCCCTGTGAAATCATGGCCTCTTGGGGCCTCAAGAACAAGCCTCCTGAGCTTATGAAAGTTGGTTTTCCTAAAGTTGAGGACTACTGCATTGCTGCCTGACTTACCAGCTTTGCAATGGATAGTGAAAGTGATCAACTCATGGTCACAGTCACCCAGCTTCCCTTTGATTCTTAGGTCACTGATTAGATCATCCCCTTTCACCAGTACCAAGTCCAGCAGCACCTTACCTCTTGTTGGTCCATAAACTTCTTGAGACACATAGAGCTCATCTACACATGTAAGGAAGCTTTGAGATTGATCCGATTTGGCCAAGTGCTCTTCCCATGAGATGTCCAGGAAGTTGAAGTCTTCCATGACAAACATGTATTTATCTGTATAATGGTTTAGCTATAGATCTACTTACCTATAGATATATATACACGTAGACTACAGGTGTGGATCCAAGGGAGTTTAGGTGCATGGTCACACCTGCCTTGCACAACGTAGGTCACATGCCCAGACCTCCAGTTCCCTGCTGTCTTATGCCTTGGTCCCTGTGGAGTTGGACATGCAGATGGAGTTCTGGGCTCACTGAAAATACCTGGGGGGGGGACCAAGCAGAGAGCAGGTGAGGAAGGGGGCAGGGAACTACTCACTGCAACCATTGTTCCCATCTGATCTGGGGGTGAAGAAAGCATCAGGGCTGCTCTTTCCCCGCTCTATTCATAGGCTGCTGAAAGGGCTGCATGGGGTACCAGGATCAACAGCAGGATCAGTGGGTTGGTCCTTACTCTTTTCCCTCCCCTGCCCTTTCCCCTCCACCATGTTTTCCCCATTGTCTCAGGTGCCCCAGCTATGGGGAGCAGTGCACAACTCAGCTGGACTGGGCTGAATTGGGCTGGGATGGGAACAGTGGCTGCAGTCCCCCTTGTAGCACTTGCTCCTGACTAGCAGAGGACACCCATAGAGACAGGGCAGAGAACACCTGTGCCTGGAAGGAGGGACTTGGCTGCTGCAGTTGTCCACAGGTCAAGCCTAGCTCCCTATGCTACCACTCATAGAGGCCCCCAGCTACAGTGGGGCAGGAGTGGCCCTGGGGCTTCCCCTGCCATCAGATCAGCTGGGGTCAGAAGTGACAGGTCCCCCCTTCCTGTTCCAGGAAGCAAACCCTGCTGGAGAGGAGAAAGGAGAAATGCATGGGGATGGAGTCTAACCTGCTTCAGGAACTCAAAATATCCCTGACAGTTGCTGCTGCATGCAATCTGTCCACCACAACAGGGGAATAGGGGGCTTCATCCACCCCTATGGCACAAGGTGCATCTCCCTCACCTCTGTTGTTTTCAAATCCTAGATCTGCCCATGAATGAATGAAATAAATTTGAAAAAATACAATTTGTAATGCTAGTTCAATAATATTTCGTGTTTCAGGATAAAAGATATTAAGTTCCTGGTCTTATGAAGTTGTGTTCATTAGAGGAGCAGGGAACCAAAAGATTTGGTGAAATTTCAGAATGTTTTCTCAAAGATAGAAAATACCTCCAAGCAGTATAAAACACAAGTGAAAAAGACCATCTCCCCCACAATTCATACCACTAGGAAAAGAAGTGCTGGGTAGGCTCATGGCTAAGGTATTCATAGACCAACTAGAAAAAAAAAAGGGGGAAGGGGAGTATAAAGCAAGATGAGCCAGTAGATTGTAGAAAGATTGAGGTTATTAACACAGCTTCCCAAACAGATAAGGAGGAAAGCTAAGACTGCTTGGGATGGTGAACTACATAGAAATATTTGTGCCTAATATACTGCTCTGAACTTGAAGCCTGGAAGTGCTACTGTGCATGGTCCTGCTTTCAGCAGGGGATCGGACTAGATTACTTCCTGAGGTCCCTCCCAAGCCTAATTTTCTATGATTCTGTGATTCTATGAAAGCCCTCTTTGTGGGAAGAGCTGTCAAGCTGTACTGAGGGAATAGCCTCTCCAACATGGTGCACAGAGCTGTGCCACAGGACCAGGATAGTGGGGTTGTAAACAAACTTTATGCTTCCCCAGGAAGCCACAGGGCACAGCTGGGACAGGGAGGGGAGCCCAGGGACACTTATTGGTGTGGGCTCCCCAGAACTCAATATGGTTGGGGCCAGGCAGAGGGTTCCTAGCTGATCATGGGCAGTTGGACATGGGCAGGGAAGGGAGAGGAGAGGAGGGAGAGACCCACATCTACCTGCTCAACGGGAGGGATGTGGTTTGCATGCAGAGCATGGTGCTGAACACTCAAGAGCACAACGTGGCCATGACCACAGAGTCCAGGCAGTGCGCAGTAGCAGCAGTTTGCAGATGGCCAGCCTGGTGCTGGTGCCACTGGGGAGCTGTGCCAGGACTGGACATCTGCAAACTGCTGATGCTGCACCTGCCTGCACCCTGGGGACAGGGTCATGCACACTCTGTACACATGCTGTGCCCCTGAGCTTAAAATAAAATTAAATTAAAAAAAAGAGAAGTATTTTTTCAGGAAGACTTTTGGCACTCTCACACCACACCTTTCAGTAACCACTGGTCCAACTGTAGGAATTACATTATTGAAAATGGTGGCCTCCACATGTGTGTCATTTTGTGAGGGTATGTGCATAGTGCCTAAGCATAAAAGCTTCTGCATCATATACTACCTACTTATGTATCCTCTGAGTATGATATCTCATTTCAAAACGTTTAACTGCTTAAGTGCAGTCACAAATTAAATATTGTAATTATGACTTTTTATATATCAGATTCATCATTCTGCATACTGGTCCACATTTCATTCTGAACTGGAGAACAGTCTTCCCACTAGAACTTAGTGGAAATGTATTTGAATACATCTCCAAAGTAGATGTATTTTCATGATTGATAAGTGGACAGCTGAGAATTTAAGGACACTCCAGTCACAAAGGCTAAGTTACTTCTGTGAAGTCATGGTTAAGAATCAATCTCTTATTTTCCAACTTTGCTTTCAATATGCTTATATAATGAGACATATTCAACTAAGGGCTCTTCAGTTCCCTCCGTTTTATTTATATACCTACTTATATAACCACGGATGAATAGTGCCTGATCAAGAACTATGATTGGCTATGTTTTATGCGAATGTCACATTCCAATTTACTGGTTCTTAGGAATGGTTGGGACTCATTGCAAGAAATAGCTACATACAAAACTAAAGAATTTTTCAGTAAAATTAAGTTAATTCAACCTATATGTACAGAAATTTCAAAGAGCAGATAATGTTAACAAAATGGATTGTTCGCATGTATAATCACAACATATAGAAGCTATACAACAATATCTTTATTCTTTTCCTTCCCAGTTTCCATAAAGCCTATCTTGAGATGCACTCTGAACGGTAGCATCTTTAGTAAACATAAACCCTTGGCAGGAGACTTGGGTGGCAGAGACACTTTCTTAAGCAAGCAGTATCCTATAATTCTTAGGGGAAGGGAGGAGGTTCCTTCTCTCTCCAGGGAGCAGTAAATATTACAAGTGCTTTGCTTTAGATGTCATATTTTGCTTTTACTCATGTTAAGTAGCTCTTTAATCAACAAGTATCACCAAGATCAATAGACTTGCATGTGGAGTAGGGTAGAATTCCAGATAACATGGGGGGTTGTGGGGGTAGAATTTGCTTCTTAGTGGTCTTACCTTTAAAGAGGTTAAAATTATTTTTTAAGATATTCAAAATATGGGCTCCTTTAATTTAGAAAGGGGCACCATATGGGGGTCCCAGATAGTCAAAAATCATCACAGAAAACCACATTGTTCATGCCCCTTTTCTAGCAGTTTTTTTGTTCAGCTTCCAGGAAACATGTAATGTCTTTGAAATCAACAGCATTGTGTAGCACTATTCTAGAGGCTTAACAAAATTCATAGAGGTATCACAAGCCTTACCAAATAATGTCTGTGTCACAGGATGGGGTCTCAAAGGATGATCGTGATACCCTAGGGCCCCTCAATCATGCTAATTTGGCCTGATGGGCACCCTCTTTACTCACCCGCCACATCTTGATGTAAATATAATATAGGGAGGCTGCCTTTACATCTGCTTGGACATGGTCCTGATGGACTTCCCTGAACCCCATGGGTCCCTAGACCCCTTGCGGATCCTGTTTTAAAATAGATGTCTTGGGACACCCCAACCTTATGGGCTATATACGTGGCTCCAAACCGCCCCTTTACCATGTGCCAAGCCTCACAGATGGTATTGCTATTGCCTCTCCCAGGCCTTGCTACAACTCAGCCCTTTGTCCTCAATGGGGTCTCCGCATCCCTGCCTCTGCACCGGGCTCTCCGCAGCCCTGCCTCTGTCTGTGCCCCTGGTGCCACGCCCTTTCTGGCACCGGGGTCGGTGCACCCCAAATACCATGCCCTCTCTGGTGCCAGGGTCCCCCCCACACTACAGCGGGCCCCCTCAATGAGGCTTCCCCAATAGCCCCACCCAAACCACCAGTTGTTATGAAACAACAAACAAAACATAAGCCCCTGGGCTATAACATCACAGTGGGAACTTATGTGTTCTCTACCCCTTTAAAAGAATCAAACTTTGCCCCCGGCATTCCCAGAAGCTAGACTCGTCCTCACGCCTCTTCCCCTAGCTCCCTCTAGGAGGGCTCCTTCCTGCTTGGTTGCTGGCAGCAAACTGCCTCCCTTCCAGCCTGGGGTTTATATGGAAACCCATGGCCCTGCCCCTGCTGGTCAGCTGACCAGGTGCAGCTGCAGGCTAGTTTGCTCTCTAGCCTGTTGTTCTGGTAACCTGTACCTAGGCTTCTGTCTGTCTCTCTGGGCTCTCCCCAGGCAGTTTCTGCTCTTCTAGGAGCAAGCACCTTAGTGCCCTGTAACAGTCTGCAGCCCAGATTTTTATTTTGAACTTCAATTTATTTAAAGGAGTTTTCAAGCTATTATATATAATACGAAAAGCTATCAAAGTATATTTTAATTGAGAGTCAGAGATGGCTGCCAGAAATATTGTTGTGATGAAGTGGGACTCCCCGCCTAGCCACAGTGCTAGGTTCCCCACTTGCCTTTGGGCACACCACCCACCTGACTCTCCTGCCATGCCTTGTTCATAATGAATTATGATGTTAATTAAGCAGGAGGCTGCCCGTTTTATGCCCCAATGCCAGGGGGGTGTTATCTGCAGCTCCAAACCTCCCTGCACTGCAACCGATGGCATCCAGCTGTTAGTCACACCAGCCCCACACTGGGCTCCAGAATCCTCCTATCAGGACCCCGCTTTGATCCCTCTGCTCAGGTGGCCTACTCTTCCATCATTGGGGCTGCCAAGCTCCCTGTAGCTATCTCCCCTCTCGGGCATGGTCCCCCCCAGGACCTTTGGCCGCACAGGCCCTGGCAGGACCCCCAGGCCCTCAGCTCTGGGGCATCTCTCACAGTGGGCCCCTGGCCCTTTTGACTTTCCTGGTCCTGGCCCCAGCATTGACCAGTCGAGGGAGTACTCTACCTCTGGCCTCTCTCACTAACCCCACACTCTCTCTCGGGTCCACCTTCCTGGATGTGGGAGCTGGGGTACCTCACACCGTGACTGGTGCTCTACGGTCTCACAGGGGACTCTCACTCCCCCTCCTGGAGCAGCAGGTTGTGGTGCTACTTAAGATCTTACTTTTGACCCACACTCAGCCTCCCAGCAATGGAAGATTTACCGGGGTCAGGACTTGCCCCTCTCTCTCTTTGGCTGAGCCCCCTTTACTTGGCCTTGGGCCCAAACCTCAGCCTTAGGCATCCAAAGACCTACCTGGGACTACTCCCCTCACTCAGGGTCTCCACACCACCCTCTCACTTGGGGCTCCAGATCTGCACCCCCTTCACCTGGGGTTCCACACTCCCCCCTTCACCTGGGGCTACTCATCTCTTCCCCCTTCACTCAGGGCTCCACACTGCCCCCTCATCTGCGGCTCCACACCACCCCCTCCCACACCACCCCCTCACCTGGGGCCACAGGACCTCACTCCCCAGTGGGCTCAAGTGGCCATAGCTGTGCCTGGCCCCAAATACATTTCCTCGTTCTATCCCCCGACAGGTCTCAGGTGGCCTCAGCCGTGCCTGGCCCCCAACTACCTCTGATGGTACACAAAACCCACTTGAAGGTGAGGGCTAGGGTTAAGGCACCCTGTAGCTGCCGGTCCTCATACATCTTGCCTTGGGCTTCCTTGCTCTGAGTGCTCACTGGTACTCGGCTTGCCATTGCAGGTGGCCTTCTGGGAGGTCTTTCCACGCGCTGCAGTCTGCCCTTTCTCTCCTGCCACGACTTGGATCTTTCAGTGGGTGGGGCTTTGTGTAGCGTGGTTACCCTCGTCAGGCACCTACATCGTAGATGTCTTCTGCGAGGTTCCTCCTCCCCTGCACCTCGCCCTTACCCAACCTGGTGGATCTTGGCTGTTTCTGTGGGTGCTCAACTCAAATAACAAGCTCACCCCTCGTTCCCACTCCCTGCTGTCGCGCACCTAGCCCCTTCTAACCTGGGGAAACACAAAAGGAACCTTTCAAATTCAACTAAAACTCTATGGGCCTAATGAGAGGCATAACCCTGCCCCTATTAGGCTTCCTAGTGGAGCCAGTAGCCTCTCTGCTCCTCTGCTTAACAACCGGGTCACACGCTCGGTTCAGTAGCCCTCTCTTTCTATGTCTGA
>NW_005842043.1:540335-543415 GCF_000455745.1 Alligator sinensis
CCCCGGCCGCCGCCCCCTCTCCGGGTCTTCTTCAGACCACAGCCCTCTCTCTGGGTCTCCCCCAGACCGCAGCCCTCTCTCCGGGTCTTCCCCGGACCGCAGCCCTCTCTCCGGGTCTTCCTCAGTCCACTGACCCTTCCACGCTGCTGAGGCTCTTGCCACTCTCTCTCCTGGCTCACCCACCGCTGTCGCGCTGTCCTCGGGCGTTGGCTTGTCCCTGGGCTTCTTTAATTCTCTGTGGGGAGCGCTGGCAGTCAGCTCCGGCGTTCCGCATCTGCAACTGACTCCACCGGCCAGGCTCCCTCCCGGCAGCTACATGCATGCCTCGCTCCTCTCCGCCACCAGTCCTTTTATCACCGCCGGCCAGTGATTAGGAGTGATGTCACCCGCCAACCGCAGGTGACTTAAGGCATCATCCAGGCCACACGTGAGCTTCTCCGGCCGTCCTTGCTCTTCCTCGCGTCCTGCGGTGAGTAAGTAATTTTTTTTTTCTCCATTCCGCCCCTTCCTCTGGCTCTGGGGCTCTCTCCATGGGCTCGGGAGTCTCCCCAGTCTTTCTCCACCTGTGACACACCCCTACCCACCTTTCACTGGGGTGATCACTGGCCTGACATTTCCTGGGGACTCCTGCACCACTGAGAGCCCCACCAGGCCACCCACTCCTGGCAGGGTGCATTTTTAGGTCATGCCTAAGACCAGGAGCCTCCTGACCATCCCCTACAGCTCCTGTCCTTACCTCCAGGATGTTCCAGCAGCCAGGTGATCTTGTTACCTCCCCAGCCAGCAGAGAACTGAGCTCTTTATATAGGCAGCCAGAGATCTAAAATGCCTGCTTTAATCAAGCACCTACTGGATGCTTAGCTTTGATCTTAAAGTGGCAGGCACCAACAGTGCCCTGCCACAATCATATTTACTTGAATACAAGACATGGCTTCTCCTCAAACAGCATAAGGAAAAAAGCCCCTAGTCTTACATTCACATACAAGGAAACCTTATTAAATACATTGTCTACCATTAAACTGCTGTGAAATGCAGCATGTGCTCAGTAATGGAAAGTGGATTAAATGTAGCCATCACTGAGCATGACTATAAAATACATGGTTCATTTTGGGCAAACATGCTGATAGGAACCTACCACAAGAATAGGTTAGTGCAACTCATATGAATATGATATATGGTAGTTCCCATTGCACACAATCTCCCTCAGAACTGACTCTTTTTCAAGTCATATATTCACTATATTGAATATATTTTGATTTCCTTTTCACTCCCACAGGTAAGCTGCACCTTTCTTTACTATTTTCAATTATTCCTGTTTCTTCACCAACTTTAAATGTCTGGCAAACATCACCAAAGGGGCCCCAAACAGTTCACCCATAATCCCTCTGTCACCCCCTCGCTCAGCCTGTTTCATATGATTACTGTGGTCCTGCCCTCTGTGAGGTTAAGCCGGACCATGCATATACATTTTTGGAGGATCCCAGGAATTATGACAAGAACACCCAGTTTCAGTCATGAGTGGGGAACTAATTACCCCATGGATTCTTTGGGGCACCTGGAATACACTAGCACACTGAGCAGTGCTAAATTGTAGGGTCACCATGGCTTGACATGCTGTTGACTCTAGTGGGGTCTAGCCCAATGAACTATGTGGTACATCTTGAGTGTTTTGGCTTTGGACTAATATCATGCATAGTTTGTACTATATAAGTAAATACAAAAGTACTGCTTAAAAGTGTGTTTATAGAATATTTTCACTAAAACTTACAGCAGTTTCAGAAAAGATAAAATGCATCAGTTGTGGATGAAATCAGTCTATGGGTACTATATGCAAATTACTACAGCTATGTTTATTTCAAGGTCATTGTTTTCAGATTTTCTTTTCATCTCCATGTGCTCAGGGAGAGCAGGGTTTCATTGTAAGAAGGGGGTGAAAGGTCTGTAGGGGGGGAAGAAATTGGGGGGAGGCAGAGGGCACGAGGGCTACCTGACCCCCCAGATCTATTTTCCCTGCTGTAGCAGAAGGAGGGAGACATAGTCAAGGCAAACCTCCAATAATTAGATTATATGCCTAGAAAATGATAACAAAATTATAAGGGGTGTACTCAGTAACCACGTTGGCCTGAGCCAAGAAGACATACAAAAAACTAGAACTCTTGGTTCCAAAATGATACCATTTATTAGACAAACTGGACTAATAAAAGGTATCATTTTGGAACAAAATTATAAGTTTTCCATATATAGATTGTAATTATTGGAGGATCATCTTATAATCAGAGTTATCTTATATTCAAGTAAATATGATATATCATGAAACTGGTTATTAAACTAACACCTTCTCTTCTTAGACTGAATCTTAACTTAAACAAAGGTTCAGCTCATCATTAAGAGGTATTTCTGAAGACAATCAGTGCCTTGTTAGTTATTTTATTTTATTAGATATTTTCCAAGTAATATTTGCATTTACTCTTTCATTTCATTGTTTGAAATTTTATTCTTTTCAAAAAGCAAATGTCACTGCATTGAAATTTAACAATACACAGCCCTAACAGGATTGAATAGCATGAAAGAATAAATGTAACATGAGCAAATGATTTACTGTGCATCACATTTGAGGTACGGCAGCATTCCTTAGATAAAAAAGCCCATATAGTTATCGGAGTTACTAAAGATTGACAGTACTATTTCAGTTAAGTTTATTGTTCATACTAAACCATTACAAAGTATAGTAAGAGATAGAACAAATTTGATTTTGAAGTTGACTTTTTGTGCTTAAAGCATGTGATGAGGGAAAATGTTCTGACAGCTCAAGCTTACTCAAGCTTAATGACTGATCTAAATTGGAGCTTGGAGATAAAAGAAATTCTTTAGTGATGCCTCAGTTGTCATTGATTGCTATGAGCAATTTTAAAGCTATTCAAGATGAGAATTGCCAGCTTGGTTCTAAAAGAGGAGAAAGTGGTACATAAGATTAGAGGCTGGTGCAAACGCTATCATGTAAAAAAAAGAAAGAACAGGTTTGTATTACTTGCGTACATAGGTGATAATCGCAACTGCATATAGAATTATATATCAGCAGG
>NW_005842043.1:543446-550285 GCF_000455745.1 Alligator sinensis
GAATCTACAGGGTACATTGTGAGCACCAGCTGTGCTGGGGAAGATGAAAATGAAAGGCAGCGTGCATTACAAGCATCAACAGGAGTAAGATGGCTGAAAACAAAATGTTAGATGCTAAAGCCAACAAGCCAGTTAAGAAATTCAGAACAGAAGCTCTTCTTGCAAATTATAAATTGTGCAGTACAGGGTTTTTTTTTTCCAGGGGTTTTCTGAGGCTCTTAAAATTACAAATGGAATAAAGGAAGGGAGGGGTTGTTCCCACCCCCATCCTTCAATAGCTCAATACTTTTAATCTCTGACTAATAAAATTATCTGCAACTTTACATAAATATGATCGCATGCATGCTCCATTTCAGCTCTGCCTATTAAAGCCATCATATATTTCTATCATTTAATAAACAAATTGTGACACAGATGGATAAAACACCAGCACTCAAGGCTGATGTAAAGTGAGACTCTTCTTGTATAATCATGCTAAGAAAAGGGTCAGACCATGGAATAGGGGAGGGGAGCAGCAGGAGATAACAAAAATAGAAAGCAGAGGCTTTGCAATTGTTCATATACCTGAATTACTTAAATTGAGCTTCAGGGCTAAATACAGACACTCAAAAAGCCCAAGGCTGAATTGATTCAGTCTGTGCAGGTTAGTTTAAACTGCACAGATTAAATTGAAACAGAAGTGAAAAGACATTTACCTTTGATTCAGGAAATGTAGCCACATACCTGCAGCAGCTTGGCCAGAAGCCAGGGGAGAGGGGGGAAGGGGTGCTAGAGCACAGCTCTTTGGCTGTTTGTTCACTTCCGCTTCCTGCTCCCCCTGAGGTCTCTGGGATTTGCAGTCCAGACTTATAGCAGCAGGACTCTGCAGCATTGCTCATCACTTCCTCTTCCTGCTTCCAGGTATCTCTGGGATTTTCAATCCATATTTGCAGCCAGCAGTAAGTTTGAGCAGGAGAAGGGGTGTTTATTCCCCCTCCCTTGCCCCAGACCCCAGCTGCGATTTGCCGGGGAGCGGGGCAGTCCCCTGTAGACTGGGCTGCATCCCCAGCTGGGCTTCCCCCAACCCTCACCTTGTCAGCCAGCCCTCACTGCTCCAGCTAGGGAGCAGAGAGGCAGGGCCAGCCCTGCTCTTTGGAGTAGATAGCCCAGACCAGACCAGGGCTGGAAAGTATGCTGGGATGCAGAGGGGCTGTGATTTAACTTGAACAAGAAAGAGGTCTGGAACAGAAGTTTCATAAACCAGTTTTATCCAAATCAATTACTACATTCAACCATGGTTATCTTAAACCATTTTCAGCCATTTGAAACTGGTTTATGTGCACTGAGCTTCTGTTCTGTTACAGGTTTAAACCAGTTTCTGATCACTTATACTGGTTTATGGGTAACTTCTGTCCCTAGCCCAAATGGCTACTGTGAAAATGTATCTTGGGGGAGGAGGACTTGGCAGGTCTGGGGGGGTGGGGGGCAGGTGTTTGGCAGGATTGGTGGGGGCTGATGGGCCTACAGGGGAGGTTGGGAGGTCTACAGGGGAGGTTGTCCATCAAGAAATTATGGGGTTAGGGGACTAAAAAATAGCCCAATCAAAATCAGGAGGGTAGGAAGAGTGCAGTTCTGGGGCTGAAGCAAGAAATACAGCTTTTCCAGCCCTGGGGCTGTGCACAAAATGTATACAGACATTTGGCAGATCTACCTAATCTGTTCCTGATCTAATTTAGTTCACATTCTCAGATGAAATAATTTAGATCTGGCCAGTCTTTTTTTGCCTGATTTCATATCTCTGAACACCTGCATCGATCAGCACTTATATAGATCTAATTCTATTAGGTCAATCTAAATGTAATGTCTGTACATACCCCTAGACTTTAAGTTCTTCAGGGCAGGGACTTTATCAAGTGCAAAGGGGGGTCCTGAACCTGACTGAGAACTCTAAACATTTCTATAATACCAATAACAATGATATTTTCCAAATCCTTAATTGGATTATGTCTGTTAAAAGCTTATGAAAAAGAAACTCAAACGTCTCTCTCACCTATGTTGGAATGAAAGAGAGATATACATATATATTGACTAGCCATAGTTTCTGGAAGTTTTTCTAAAATTGAAAACAAAGTTTTCATCTTTCAAATAGAGCAATGAAAAATAGGAAAAAATCCAGGCTATATTTTTGGCCAGTTTTGGATTAACCCTAAATAATAATGAATAATGATGATAGCATCTTTGGTGAACATTACTTACAGTCTTGGGTCAGTGAAGAAAGTGAAGAAGGTATGATCAGTAGAATGCCTCTGTAGAAAGTGCAGACCCTGGCAGCAATAGAAAACAGCTTGAATAATTGTACTTACATGAGATGCATGAAGATATAAAATCAATACTTGGACACCAATCCTACAAGTAAAACAGGAGCAAAATAGAAAGTGACTGAAACGTTGAAAGTGCTAGTGGCTTTTTTTGTCTGAAAGCAAAATGCCATTTTTATTTTTTTATTTTAAAAGATAAGTATTCTGCTTTTGCACTCATGCATGGAGTGGACTTTTTATTGTCTTTTTGCTCTACTTTAAGTTGTTCCAAAAGCATTTCAGATACTTGAATACATTAAGCAAATATATTTTTGTTTAGGGTGTCATGCCCCATGCTACTTCTGCTGCTGCCCGACACTTTTCTGGTATCACACTTTTTTCATTCTAGATCTTCCAGTTCAGTTGTCTATATCCAGATACATTAGGAATAAAAACTTCCAAGGTTCTATTTATAAAGTATAATCACTTTGATCAAGACTGGGGCTTCCTGCTTATACTGACATGCAAGGTGGTAATATCTTTTATTAGACTAACTACAGGGCTAGGAGAGATTTTACACAAGCTTTCAAACACAAAATACCCTTCTTTAGGTCTGAAGTTCAGGTCTGAAGCTCACACCACTTGGACCATCATGGCTGTAACATCACTCATACTGAGATGAACAGCCTTGTCTTCAGTATCTTTAGCTCTTATTATTTGCAATATATACCTGAAACAGGGTCCAGAAAACTGGACCCACACTTAAAAATGTGTTGACCTAGGTGATTATTAGGATAAGAAAGTTGCTTGAAGTGACAGAATCTGGGAAAGGTACAAGAAACTCCCTGCCTCCTTGCACTGCAGTGGCAAAGTATAATAGCAATCCTTGCCTAGCAGTGGTGCCATCATCTCAAAAGAACTGTAGCTAAGTATCCTCATTTTAACAGTCATTAGGAATTAACTGTATCACTCCTTTGTATCCAAGCCTATTCTGGTGCCATTCCTTGCATGTGTCCAGAGGGATCTACAACCTAGTCTTTAGAACATAAACATCATTAATATCAAATCCAGAGCACCCGCTCTTTATATGTACATATAAAGAGTACATGCAGATGTTACACTTAGATCAACCTAACTGAGCTGGGCTTCTCTCCCTTTCTTCATGCTGGGGCCCCAGGTCACATTTCTGGTGTCATGCTTCTCCTGGTTCCAGTTCTACGCCACTTCAGCTGGTTGTGCTCCTGTTCCTGTTAGGTTGATCTAAGTGCTGAACATTACATACATTTAGGGAGTTTAGATAAGACAAAAATGGCCTCCTGATCTAATTTGGTTTACTTGAGGTGCACCAAGTAGATTGGGACAACCAATACCCAACCTAATCAAAGGTGTGCACACATTCAGAGCACAGCCCCAGGGGTGGGAAAGCCAAACTTCTCACCACAGCCCCAGGGCTGCACTTTTTATACCCATCCCTGTGGGAGCAGGAAGACTCACAAGAGGTGGGCCAAGGAAGGAAGCCCCATGCAGGCTGAAGATATTCCCTACGTACCTCCAGGAGCAATGGCAGCACCAGCAGAGGCAGCAGGAAAGTGGCAAGAGTAGTGGCAACCTTGGTATGTTAAGTTCCTGCTCACTCCACATTGGTGGGCTTGCAGGAACCACCAGTATAGCCAAAAGTCTGGTGCTGGCAAGAAAAGGGGCAGCTGAAGTGGCATGGAACTGGAACCAGGAGAAGCGTGGCACTGGTGACGTGACCTGGGACCCCAGCATGGAGGAAGGGAGTGAAGACCAGCCCTGGGAGCCCAGCAGAGTGTGGGGCATTGACAGCCCAGGTGCTTGGAGAAATGGCAGAAACAGCAAAGTCCAAGAGATACTCCAGGATCAGGGACAGTGGAGGAACACTTGATACATTCTTCATAGTGCCAGGGACACGTGGTGGATATAGAAGCCAGCCTCACTCAGTGATGCCAATTGACTTTTTCCTTTTCTTTTCTTATACGTATGAACTCTAATTGCTAGCTGGGATATTGTACACTGAACTGGGCAACTGGGACCCAAACTGTCACAAGGGTGGATTAAGGCAAAGTATATTTAAAAGACCAGAAGTTCTAAGTCAGCTATTATTTTGTAGTTATGCCATAAGTCAGGGCATGATTTGCTTTAAAGTCTTTATTTAACAGAAAGCCAATCTCTGAGCCAGGGATTGGAGTTGTTTGCTCTGCTGTTTGTATGAGCACACCAGAAATTGCAACTCAGGACTGAGTGTTGCCCACAGTGGCCAGAGGATATGGCTCTCAGCCCTGAAGTACATCTCTGCTATGGTGAACCGGCTGGCATTTGGAAGGGATACAAGGGGAGGCAGAGCCCCAAATGTCACCCTCATGCAGAGTATACTTCTGAGGGAAAATATGTAAGCCATGCTGAAAGCCAGGCTGTCTGGACCCAGGGGCCAGTTTCTCTTGTGGGGAGACACCCACAACGTCTGACACAACCCATACTGATGGCACCACTTACAGCCCGCACCCTGACTCAGCTATTTTTAACTCTCTGACCCACCACCTCTGGATAGAAACACCCCTTGTGGACTCAACAACTCTGCCCCTCCTGTGGACCCAGCGACCCCCCTAACTGTTTCAGAACCTCTCCCCTATGGACCACCAGCCCTCCCTCTCCCTAAGTCCCACCCAGCTCTTCTCTACCCCAAGTTACTTAGATTGCATTCCTGGTGCACCTCCCAGCACCAGCGAACACATGCACAAGCAGGGACCCAATTGTTGATCATGTGCCTTAAAACAAGATGCATGATCATAGATTGCATCCTGGGAAAGCATGCAAGAGGACAAGGTTGTCCAAACATTTCTATTCTAGCCTCTTTGAGCTAAAATGTTTCTTGTCTGGTGTCTGCATCTGGAAGAATGTCTTGAAAGTCTGAGCCAAAAAGATTAAGCTGCTGCTCAAGGAAACAGCAAAAAATCAAAAAAACCCGTCTTTTCTGCAATGTTAGGTACATACACATATGCCATTTCACATTACTGAGTGCCTAGGATGTGGCTATATACACTGTGTCAGATGAAATTGTGTTCTATGAAAATAATATTAATAGAAATTATATTAATCCTATTAATTTCAAGTCTTGATTTTTTAAATAGAATATTAAAGTTTCTATTATTTAAGCAAACTAATATCTAAGCAAATAAATATTAGGTTGAATATACAACCATAACTCTTCCCCACATGTCTAATTTTTCTCACTACTTTGTAAGACTTACAAATATCAAAAAACTTTCAGGGAATCTGTTCCCTGTTTCAGGTTTTCAATAAAAACTGACATCAGGTGAAGGTATTGCTTGAAAGATATGTTGCTCAGCATGGGGTAAATGCTGTCAAGCATTTCACTCCTAAACTAGAATGAAACTCATTGTGGGGGCATCATGAAAAGCTCCAGAGACAAAACTCAGGTTTTGTACTTAATGGAGGTCCTGCAGGTTACTCATTTCAACTTCCTGAAACAGTTATTTTCTGTGAAAGCATTAAACGTACAGAATCAAAAATACTGAGTGGAAAGAGCTAGTAATAATGTATGCTAAACATGCAACACTTTATTTAGTTTAGGTGCAGTTTTGCATACCAGACATGAAACGATGACCTAAAAGGGATAAATGTACAGTAATTGCAGTAAAAATGGTACTCTGCTACATACTCAGTTACTCTAAATAGTCAGTAAACCTGATCTTCCTTTTATAAATTTGCCACATCTTTTTTTTTTCAGATACTTTTTTCATTCTGCTTCTCTTTACTTTCATAGACATAAGACATCATCTTTCATAGACATCAGGGCTGGAAGGGAACTCAGAAGATCATCGAGTCCAGCCCCCCGCCCAAAGGGCAGGAAGTCAGCTGGGGTCATAGGATCCCAGCAAGATAAGCATCTAGTTTCATCTTGAAGGTGTTCAATGAAGGCGCTTGAACCACCTGCGGTGGCAGGCTGTTCCAGACCTTGGGGGCTCGGACAGTAAAGAAATCCTTCCTTATGTCCAGCCTGAAATGATCTTGAAGTAGTTTGTGACCATTCGACCTCGTCATCCCTTGGGGCGCTCTGGTGAACAAACGTTCCCCCAGATGCTGGTGGTCACCCCTGATAAACTTGTAGGTGGCCATCAGATCACCCCTGAGCCAGCGCTTTTTCAGGCTAAAGAGCCCCAGGGCTCTCAGCCTGTCATCGTAGGGTCTGTTTCCCTGACCTCTGATCATGCGCGTGGCTCTTCTCTAGACTCTCTCAGGCTTCTCCACATCCTTTTTGAATTGTGGAGCCCAAAACTGGACACAGTACTCCAGCTGCGGCCTCACTAAGGCCGAGTACAGGGGGAGAATGACGTCCCGGGATTTGCTTGAGAAGCATCTATGGATGCAAGCCAGCGTTTTGGTCACTTTACTAGCCGCCGCATCACATTGCAGGCTCATGTTCATCTTGTGGTCAAAGATGACCCCCAAGTCTCTTTCTTCCATAGTGCTAGCCAACATAGCACTGCTGAGCCTATAAGGATGCTGCGGGTTTTTCTTCCC
>NW_005842043.1:552391-553071 GCF_000455745.1 Alligator sinensis
GCCAAAGAGCGGGCTGTGGTCATGAAAGCCAAAGCCTTCCTGACGACACCAGCGCTGCAGTCTTTGGTTGACCACATAGATCCTCCTGTCCCTTCTCAGCCCATAGCCTGAGACTGGGAGGATCGACGAGAACACTACCTGTGCCCCCAGACCCTTAAGCCCCGCTCCCAAATCCCTGTAGCGCCTCATGACCTGGCTGGGAGTGCTCCGAGCAGTGTCATTGGTGCCCACATGAATAAGGAGCATGGGATAGTGGTCTGTGGGTTTAAGGAGCTTTGGGATCCTCTCCGTAATGTCCCGGATGCGGGCCCCTGGGAAGCAGCAGACTTGCCGGGCTAAGGGGTCGGGGTGGCAGATTGGCCTTTCAGTCCCCCTCAGGAAGAAGTCTCCCACAACAAACACCTTACGTTTTGTCTTGGGGAGAGCAGGGGTGGTAGCTGCAGTTGGGACCATGTTGCCTGTGGGGGCCGGCAACTCGCAGGCTCTGCTGGGGCAGCAAGAGGTGCGTACCTGTTGCTCAGTTCTGGTGGAGTAGGGGCCTTGGTGCGGCGGGCCTTAGGGCCCTTGACCACCTTGGTCCATGCACCTGGCTGGACACAGCAGGAGGTCCCAAAGTCCTCCTTTGGCGTGGAGGGGGACTGTGGTCTACCCTCTGCCTCCCAGGGGAGAAGGGCCTGGCA
>NW_005842043.1:553495-573804 GCF_000455745.1 Alligator sinensis
CTGTGCTGGGGGGCGGCGGGGGGCTCCGTGGCTGCTGGAGGTTTTTGGGGGGCTTCTGGGGGGCTTCAGGGGAGCGGGGGTGCAGTGAGCTTTCACCCACGCGTCTCTCGCCGCTTCCAAGCCTAACTGGGCTTTTTTCCCGGTCGGCAGGCCCTTTTAAACTCAAGTGATATAGGTTAAAGATAAAGTGTACAGCTTTTTACTAGTGCTGCTTTCTTTTTACATGTATATATTCATTTTTCATACAGCAAATTTCAATCCAAGTGATTGGAAAGAATAGCCAGTTTATTTTCCTACTATTGCTAAATGTTATTAGTATATTAAAGGAAACAAGAAATAGAGATTTAGGATTCAAGATCTGGAAAATTAGCAGAAGGGAGTTTTATACTTCATGTGTAATGAGCTTATGATTTTACAGAAGGTGATTTTCCTATACAGGTATTTTGAGATTTTTTGGATATTGATGTACTGAAATAGATGACGATGATGATGATATCAGGACATTTGCAACTGATCATTTATTTTGCAAAAATATGTATTATAATAATACATATAAATCTGTTTAGTAATCCAAATAAATTAATCCTATGTGACTTTGCATCCTTATAACAAATATGATGCACAAATTTTCATCTTTTATAAGACAGAAATATTTTCAAGATTATCACAAGGTGTGGAAACTCCGCAGGCAAGTGTGTCGTACTTATAAAGCTTGGCTTGTATGAACCTTAATGGAAGAGAGCTAAGCAAAAGATGTCTTTTTCTGAACTTTATTTTTAAATCCCTGAAGGATTTAAATAGATGTAAAATACTTACCTTTAACTAGTCTGAAGGAAATAACAAGGGTAATGTTTGCAAAATAGAGTAAATCCACCAGAAATATATATGAGAAATCTCAAATCTTTCTCGTTTATTTTAATTATATCACAGTTGTAAAAGTTTATGCCAAAGCACAAGTCAAATGTCTGACCAGAAGCAGAAATGTCTTTATTTTGTTTTTTAAATAAAGAGTATATAAAATAACAAATTCAGGAGATTACAATTTGGTGAAATAAAAATCCTTTAGTGCTGAAATTCAGCATTAGGTCCAAAACCCTTTGAAGTCAGTTTGAGTATTTCCCTTGATTCTAGTAAGCATCAGATCTAGCCTTTGGCTCTCAGGCTCCTACAAGAAAAAAACAATACTGGTTAAGCTGTGGTTCTTTGTTGAGGTGGATGAACACCCCCCACCCCCAACAGACTTTTACAAAGTGGCTGACAAGCTTTATGCAAAGTTTGTGTATGCAAATACAGCTTCGGATTGGCAGCTGTTACTTAAGTGGGCCTCTCCTCTTCTATATAGGTTATTATATTATGCTTACCTCCGTATTATCTGACTGTCTTCCACTTGTTCATTACGCAGTGTGATAAAACATCTGTCATATTTTGGTTTTAATCCTTTCCCCTGCAGGCAAAGCATATACAGTGGGATATTGTTTTAGATAGTGTTTTCAGGGTTTTCCTCCACTATATGTGTTACATTGTTTTTTCTAGGCCATGAGGTGTCTAAAAATGCAGATCTAGACTTTGAGTTTTATTTGAAATTCTATGTGAAGGTAGTGAATAGAGTGGTGGACTTGTCTGAAGTACTCAGTGTTGCCAAGCGGACACATTTCAGTCTTCTGTACTAGTTGGAGTTTTCCAAGTGTCAAAGCTTTCATAACCAGGTATATCAAGTTCCAGTAGTTTGGACAAGAGATGTCAAAGACATGAATAACCAAGATCAGGTCACAGTTTGTCAGGATTGGATGCAATGTCCTTGCAAAGAGATCATAGTAGGTAGTACTCAGGGATTGTATTATTGTAAAAGGCAGGAAAAACTTCCAACCCTAGAATTCTATACTAGCATCAGCAAAGAGCTCAACTATCAGTTGTGAATAAGAACTTTTTATGGTTGGTTGGGCACTTCAGAACCATGAAGGATTATATGACTAGAAGTGAATAGATTCTCAGTTGTGCACTTCCAGATAATCTAACATTCATTTTTTCAAGTTATGGAATTCTTATAATGAAATGGCAATCCTGTTCTGAGGTAGCTGGATTTTACTGAAACTCAGTTTCAACCTTTGCTTTAACTAAGTTTTTGCTTTAAAATATTTTATAATACCAGCCATTGAGCTATTCATTAGATTAAGAATCGCTATATATTTGCACTTTCTAAAATGAATAAAGCTGCAATACATCTTAGTCTAGTTCAGGAGATATGGAGGAGACTGAATAATATAAATGCCAGCAATGTAAAAAGCCGTTCATTTTTTCCTTTCATTTCTAATCAGATTCCAAAAAGAAAGAAAATTCAAACATAGAGGAAATTATTTAATATGTCAATAATAATGCTGACAAAATTCTAAAGCAAATAAAACATTATAACTAAAAAGTATTACTCGTCTAATATTCCTTCTGCTGGCATTGTGAAGTCAGTAACTACTCCTTTACACTGGCTACTTACGTAAAAGAAGCAGCATAGGCAGAGAGGTTCTCCAGAACTGCTTATGTCCTCACCACTTATAAATTGGTGGAAATGGACTGGTGGCAACTGAAACCTTGGCTCTACCACCATTCTCTGGATGTGCCAGCCAAGATAGCTATGCACACACAACAGAGAAATTATGCAGTGCTATCGGCCTGGTGAAACTTACTTCCTCCCGGGAACACTGAGGGAATTGGAGAGAGGTCAAAATTCTGAATGACAGTCTTCATGCCAAGCTCCTTCAGAGGCATTATAAACAGTGCTTAAGATGGATTGTATATATACAGCTTAGCACACTACCCCCTTTTCCCTCCCTAAAGACAGACCTTTACTCTTTACCAGAATCCTGCTCAAGTGAGAAGTGTAGAATTGGCATCATACTGTAAAGGCCAGTGCAGACTGCTTAAGCAAGTTAATTCATTTGTGCCCCTGTTCTGAACTTAGTAGATTCCCTGATCTGATTCCTATTAAAAATAAACCCAGATTTTAATATTTTGTTTCTCATCCCCACAATGATAACCCACAACATTTATGTCTAGACTGAGTTTTCATTTGGCAGCCTATTATGGCATCTCATGATTGTATTATGAGGAAAAATACATTGGGGCTTGAGTTTTGCGAAAACCTGTGAATTGTTTTTCCCCTTATATGTTTTCTTATAAATTATTAAAAATATAAAACAGCCTGTTGTGAACCATATGTTCTTTCACTTCAAATGCCTTTTACCTTAGGTCTTTTCCAAGAATCCAATGTCTCCTTCTTCAGGAACTGTAACTGATTATTCTGCGGTATTACTTATAGTATTGTGTTAGTGCTCAGGATGCTCAGTTTACCAACTGAGCATTCTGAGTCATTCTTTTTCTAAGGCACTCACTAACTTAATTTTCATAATCATTAATGGATAATAATAAATTCCCATTGACCCTGGTGGGAATTTTGGGTTTGTGACAAATGAAGGATCAGGATTCTCAGATATAATGAATGAAAAGTAATTTTCTAATACCGATTAAATTAGGAATTCAGGTTTATGTGCATATTTATTGTCCCTAATTTAGGCATCTAACAAGTTAGAAGTTGGGCTTGCTAGTCTGCAGTTTTCAAAAGCAAAAGGAGATTAAAAGAGTCTTGATGATACTGTGATTGGGCTCAACACCATTCTTATTATGTTTCTTAATTCAGTACACAACTTCTCAATTAGGAGGAAAAGAAGAACTGAGCAATTACAAACTGAAGCACACAATAGAAGAGTAATTGAACCAGAGAAAGAAATGGAGAAATAATTTACTTCAATGTAAGTATGCCTGAGTATGAACGGAGTAGGTATTTATGGATTAGGGTCTATGTTTGAACCATAAATGGACTTTCATACTTTCCCATTTATGAGGGGGAAAATATTGTTCCACATAAAAAATAGGGAAAGGAATTGTCAAAATTGTTAACTGATGTAGAGTGGATTTGATTTGGCAAAACAATCTAGTTCAAGGCCTGCAATGATTCAAGAATTCCCAAACAAAATAAATTTAAATGAAACATTAATTCAATATAGTACAACTTGCAGGATTCACAGTGGATTTTATAAGCCTCATAACAGAAGTTAGTTTTGAAAAAAAATCAAGCAACAGATAAGCCAAATTATAAGAGAAAGGAGGATTTAGTTAAGGAGCTTAACAGGCATAATAAGGAAACCGTTAGTCTTAAAACCTCCTTTTCTCTTAAGCATACCCTACTGCAGACCTTTAAAATTTACAGCTAACAGTCCAAAAAGGAATATGAAGTCAATAAAGATATTGGAAATAAATTTAGAATAATCTAACTGGTAGGAAAAAAAAAGTCCATCACTCAAGTAAATTTATATGTAAAGTAAGTGGTGATTGGTATTTTTTTTCCCTCCCAGGCAGGGAAAAAAATGAAGTATCTGCGACATGTTAGCAAAAGGGCCCATCTGCAACTGAGTTCAAATAATGTTAGCCAAAACTATATTTAATCCAAAAGCTAATGGTTCAAGCCTGCATCACCAAAATCAATGAGAGTACTTCTGTCAGTGTTTTAAGACACCCACTTTAGATGGATGACCATATTATTGCTGATCAAATTACAAGAATTTCTAGGTTTAGAATACACCTGTTGCATTAGTAGCCTCTAACAAGAATGTTACTAATGTCCAAGAAGAGCATCAGAGGATTTTTTGGCTATTTATTCCGTTTCTAACCAATAGATAGATCATGGAACGCAGCTCTTGTTTTGTTATACACGAGACCTGAAGCCACTACTTTTAAATCCTTGTTGGGGCGCATCGGAGGACAACAAAGTCAACAATCTTAGGCTTTCTGACGCTTACTTTCAAACAAGCAATAGCATATGGATTACATTGCTAGTAATATTTCTTGAGTAATAGTCATAGATATGCTAGTCCCTAGCAAGGTATGTGAAGGATAACAAGAAAGGTTTCTACAAGTATGTCAGTAGCAAGAGGAGGATCAGGGAAAGTGCGGATCCCTTACTGAATGGGGGAGGCAACCTTGTGACAGAGGATGCAGAAAAAGCTGAAGTGCTCAATGCCTTTATTGCCTAAGTCTTCACAGACAAGGTCAGCTCCTAGACTACTGCACCTGGCAGCATGGTTTGGAGAGGAGGTGAGCAGCCCTCAGTGTGAAAGAACAGGTGAGGGACTACATAGAAAAGCTGGATGTGTACAAGTCCATGGGGCTGGATGGGATGCACTCGAGGGTGCTGAGGGAGTTGGCTGATATGATTGAAGAGCCATTGGCCATCATCTCTGAAAACTCATGGTGATCAGTAGAGGTGCCAGATGAATGGAAAAGGGGAAACATAGTGCTCATATTTAAGAAAGGGAAAAAAGAGGATCTGGAGAACTACAGACCAGTCAGCCTCACCTCACTCCCTGGAAATTCATGGAGCAGATCCTCAAGGAATCCATCTCAAACCACTTGGAGGTGAAGAAAGTGATTAGGAACAGTCAGCACAGATTCACCATTGGGAAGTCATTCCTGAACAACCTGATTGCCTTCTATGATGGGATGACTGGCTCTGTGGATGCAGGGAGACTGGTAGATGTGGTGTACCTTTATTTTAGCAAGGCTTTAGATACAGTCTCCTGCAGCATTCTCGCAGGCAAGCTAAGCAAGTATGGGCTGTATGAATGGACTGTTAAGATGGATAGAAAACTGGCTGGAGCATCAGGCTCAGAGTGTAGTAATCAATGGCTCAATGTCTAGTTGGCAGGCGGTATTGAGTGGAGTTTCCCAGGGGTCAGTCCTGGGGCTGGTTTTGTTCAGTGTCTTCATTCATGACCTATAAGAAGACGTAGAGTACACCCTCAGCAAGTTTGCAGATGATACCAAGCTGGGGGCTGTAATAAATATGCTGGAGGGTAGGGCTAGGATTCAGAAATGGTGAGGGGCCTGGGGTACATGACTTATGAGGAAAGACTGACGGAACTGGGTTTATTTGGTCTAGAGAAGAGGAGACTGAGGGGGAACTTAATAGCTGCCTTCAACTACCTGAAGAGGGGACTGAAAGAGGATGGAGCTAGACTGTTCTCAGTGGTGGGAAATGACAGAACAAGGAGCAACAGTCTCAAGTTGCAGCAAGGAGAGTTTAGGATAGATATTAGGAAGAATTATGTCACCAGAAGGGTAGTAAAACACTGGAACAGGTTACCCAGAGAGGTGGTGGAAGCTCCATCCTTGGAGGTTCAAAGCATTGGCTGAGATAATCTAGTTGGGGCAGGTCCTGCTTTGAGCAGGGGTTGGACTAGATGACTTCCTGAGGTCCCTTCCAACCCTACATTTCTATGATTCTAAGATTCCATATTTCTTGTGTAATAGTCACTGATGTCCTGTTATTTTTTGACTGAGCTATTTGTCTGTGGGTAATATATATAAAATTATCCATTCCATTGCCTTATCAAATGTGTAATTAAATATAGTGGTTATCTTTTGTTCTGAAATGTATATTGTAACAAAATTAATCATGTTGAATCCTAAACTCTTCCATATCCATACCTCTGCATTCCTAATTTCTGTGTAATTTTAACCATACACCCATGATCTTGCATTAACACTTCTTTTTTTTTTTAAACATTTTAGATGATATATTTGTGATTTAAATAATATACCCAATAAGGTTTAGGACAAAACTTCCTATGTATCTTTCCTTATTATTCCCAAATTTAACACCAGTTGAAGTAGCAGACAGAGCTGTAACTAGACAATACCGTGCCCTGGGCACCAATGCAATGGAGGAGCATCTGGAGGTTTCACTGCCACTGGAGGAGATATTTTCCTTTTTTGTTGTTGTTGTTGACAAAAAATCCACCAGTTTTCCATGGAAAAAAGACAAGTGACACCTTCTTTTACCAGCAGTAAATCATCAGCTGCTTCTCCTGCATCACATGCTGCTGCCCTTCCTGCTGCCAGGGGTTAAGCTGTTGCAGGGAAGCTGCAGGGTGCGGTGGGGGGAAAGGTATAGTTGGGTGAGGCACCCTTCCTTCCTCTCTTTAGATAGCACCCAGGCCTTCATAGTTTCATAGTTGGTAGAGTTGGAAGGGACCTGAGCAGATCATTAAGTCTGACCCCCTGCCATGGCAGGAAAGACCACTGGGGTCAAAAGGCCCCAGCAAGGTGTTCGTCTAACCTCCTCTTAAAGACCCCCAGGGTAGGAGCCAGCACCACTTCGCTTGGAAGTTGGTTCCTGATCCTAGCCGCCCTGACTGTGAAGTAGCACCTCCTGATGTCTAGACTGAATCTACCCTCTGCCAGCTTGTGACCATTATTTCTAGTCACTCCTGGTAGTGCTTGGGGGAACAGAGACTCCCCCAATGCCTGCTGGTCCCCTCTGACTAGTTTGTAACAGGCCACTAGATCCCCCCTCAGCCTTCTCTTGTGGAGGCTGAACACGTTCAGGTCCCTTAGCCTCTCCTTGTAGGGCCTGCCCTGCTGAGCCCTGATCATGTGGGTGGCCCTCCTCTGAACCCTCTCAATGCTGTCCACATCCCTCCTGAAGTGCGGCACCCAGAGCTGGATGCGGTACTCCAACTGCGGCCTGACCAGTGCCGCATAGAGGGGGAGGATCACCTCCTTGGACCTGCTCGAGATGCATCCGTGGATGCATGACAAGATGAGGTTGACCTTCCTGACCGCGTCCCCACACTGTCAGCCCATGTTCATTTTGGCATCAATAATGACTCCAAGATCCTTTTCTGCCTCTGCACTGACAAGAAGGGAGTTCCCCAGCCTGTAGGTATGCTGCTGGTTCTTCCTCCCCAGGTGCAGCACCTTGCACTTGTCAGTGTTGAAACCCATCCTGTTCTCATCTGCCCACCCCTGTAATCTGTCTAGGTCCAATTGCAGCCTATTCCTCCCTTCTAGCATGCCCACTTCCCCCCGCATCTTAATGTCATCAGCAAATTTGAATAGGGTGCTTTTTACCCCCTCGTCCAAGTCGCTGATGAAGATGTTGAACAGCGCGGGTCCAAGGACCAAGACCTGGGAGACCCCACTGACCACATCTTTCCAGGTTGAAAATGACCCATCTACCACCACTCTCTGGGTGCGGCCCTCCAGCCAGTTAGCAACCTATTTGACTGTGTAGGTGTCGACGCCACAGTCCCCTAGTTTTTTTTAATGAGAATGGGGTGAGAGACAATGTTGAAGGCCTTCCTGAAGTCCAGAAAGACTTGTGCCCTGTCCAACCATATTTACACTACTGGAAGCAGAATATGTTTAAGTATATAAAGTACCATATCCAGTAGTGCAATAGGAAAATAAACAGCTGGTTTTGTTGACACTCTCATTTGTAAAAGCAGCCTTAGGCATTTTTATTCTGATTTTCCTTCCTTTTTTAAGTTTAAAAACTATTTGTGCTCACTCTTTATCATGTTTATCAGAGGAAAACAAAAAGGTAACATTTCCTCCACAATTGATAGTACTTATTCCTTTCCTGTAATTTGAAAAGCTTCTGTATATTTTTATAAATACTCAAAGCACTGCCTCAGAGATGGAAGCAGAAGCATCAGAAACCAATAGAAATGCAAAGCATTGACAGCATTTCAAGGATATTAGGTATGTTGTGTCAAGGCTTTGGACTCTGAGTCATGTATTGTAAGAATACTAAATATTGATGCAATTCATCATATTCAGTCATTCAGAGTTGTCATGATGTACTGTAGTTCTGAACAGTACTGTAGATCTGAACATAGGCATTTATCACAAGTAGAGATAAAAAAATCAAACATTTCTGTGCACAGACAAGAGCAGAGTTACACAAAAATAAACATTTAAATGATAAACTTTCACATGGTACTAGTTCAAAATAAAACACAGATTTTCAGCCAGAGATGTAACAAGCCAGCTGGGTGCCTGGGGCAGCTGTGACACATGGGGACAGCAGAAGCTTTTGACCACCACCTTGCTGCCAGTGCAATTGTGGTGCTGTAGTAGCAGCTGTTTTTTTCCATTCCCCGCCCCCACCCAAGTGGGTGTCCAACCTACTTTCTGTTGTCATCAAGAGAAGCAATGTAGGGCCATAGCTTGTTTTTCTACTTATAGATACTACACCAAAACCTGAAATCCATGTACTTATTAAAAAAAAAATTAGACAAGGCTATTTATATAAATATTTACTGTTGCTTGTAAAGTTTAAGTTGAAATAAGTTTCAACTACTAAAATCACTCATAGAAGTGAGCTGATGTTAACTTTAGTATTTTAGAGCCAAAACAGGAGTAATTCTATAAAACTTTGAATTGATCTGAAATGAAAAATGTAAGCAAGCCACCAAAACATGACATATATGAGTTATAGTAAGTTCTTAGAAGAACAAATAGATGCTGGGTTAAGAAGTGATAAGTAGAAAGTGGACAAATCCAGACTAACCTATAGAACACATTTGAAAATAACATGCATTATTGTTCCAATTATAAGCTGACTCTGCAAGTCAACCCCTTATTTTCAGGTTAAATTTTAAGGAAAAATAGCTTTTTCCTCAAATATAAATGAATAACTACAGATAAAATCCTTGAACTACTAGTGTTGTCCTTAGCAAATCCCACAGGATAATCAAAAAACCAAAGAAAGGGCTCAGTGTTAATTGTGTTGAAAACATTAAAATAAGAAAGTAACCTTTATACAAAAGTTAATTTTGTCCAAGGTTCACCATATTGTATTGAGCATAAAATTCCATGTTACTATATATCAAAACAAATATTTCTAATTAAACAGAAGCTGTTCATAAGTTTAAGGAAAGCCAGGTGCTTATTTAAAGGCCAAGTTTGAATTGCAATTCTGGATTCAAAATTCATATAACATGTAAACCCAAAGCCCTGGACCAAAACAGCTCTGTTTTAGGGGTTCAGAATCCAAATGCTCCTTATTTTTTGAGGGAGGTGGAAAAGAAAAAAATTGTATGGAAATTTTCTGGCAAGTTTTTTTTTGTTTGTTTGAAATTGCTCGTTTCATTGAGAAACATGTTTCACTATTGATTTTGACAAACTTCCAATGGATTTTGACCAACTTCCAGTGAAGCACAGGCACAGTTCCAACAGAACTCTACACAATGTCCTGCCATCTCACCTTGCAGCCTGATTCCTGGCTATGTGGGTCCAGTGGCAACTTGCCACATAGGCTACCCTAGAACTTGGGACCTGAGGCTTCCCAGTTTCCTCATCTTTGAAGTAAAGCTAAGGGCTTGGAAGCCTCATTTTGACATAGGGTTCTTAAGGCTTCTGAGCTTTTATCCTCCCTATGGGAAGATTAATGCCTACTTTCTACATCAGTGGAACAGACCAGAGAGATCCCTAGGAAGCAGGGTTGTGACCATCTGAGTCAGCCTGCCATTATAGCCCTTCTGTGAGCAAATTATGTCCACCATCATGCTGAAGCAGATGAACCTGTGCACAGCGTCATTTGCTGCAGCATAGTGAAAGCACAGCAAATGACCCTGTGAAATACCCTTGAGGATGCTGGAGCAGATGTCCCCACACAGTAACTTTAAGGAAAATCAAATAGATGCTACTCTCTGCCTCCTCCCTTCCCCTTCCACAAATGCTTAACTACCAGAAAAATTCTGCCAGATAATCCACACCTATACTCCTCAACAATACTTCCCTGCCAAACCCTGCTAGTAGTTTAAAATGATGGTATAACATCTGTATTTAATATGTTTCTTTTCTATCAAATAGCTATAAAGCTTTTGTGCTTAGTTGATGGTGCTAACTACATGTGTCTTCTTAGCACAAAATTACATATCTTTAATGACCCTCATCCTAATATGAATGTAATGAGATAAACCCTTGTAACATGGCACCATGGCCCTGTTACTATGAAAGGGATGAAGGGTGCGAAAAACCTAGAAGACCCCTTTAAGAACAGGCCTTTTGTGGCCTAAAGGGGCAACATGAACTTGGCTTCAGAAAAGGAGAAAGGCTCAGCTTCCCAAGATCAGAAAATAAGTCTCTGATCAGTCAGTTGCAAGGCAGGGAAAGCGTAGTATGTACAGCAGTAAACAGTTCTGGGAGGGTTCCCGCTAGAATAGCAGAGCTACCTGTTCCTATGGGATATAAGCTGCCTAGCAATAGGTCTCACAGAAGCTGAATGCCAGGCCAGGAGTAAACTGAGAACTGCAAGCAGGTATAGCTACTGACCCAGAATGTGACCCAATAGTGTAGACCTACCTCTTGTGGAGCAGGCTGAAAGTAAATGAAATTATAGATGGGATAATAGGAAACCCCTGTGCTGGGACTGAGAGGCAGGGACCAGCTAACTAGTAGGAGTGGAACTAGCTGTTATATAGGCTTGCCTCCAAGGTAGAGTGGGTAACTCTGGCCTTAACTGTTGGTAAGAGAGGCACTGTCTTGCAGAATGTAGGAAAATTAGTAGGGCTGTGCGAAGCATCGGTCACTGATTCAATTTAGTGGAGATTCGGCCTGATTTGGTGGCCAAATCTCCCAATCTGAATCAGATCAGGAGACCCTTTAATTTTTTTTAATTGAATCGGAACCCTCTGAATCAATTCAGAGAGATTCAGAGAGATAGGACGATTCAGATATAGACATAGCTTAAAATGTTTTTTCTACATACTGTGCGGGCCAGAAGTGGTCCGAGGCCCTCGGGGGCATGCGGCGGACTGTGGCCAGCAGCCCTGGCACACAGGTTGGGGAATGCAGCCCGGCAGACTAGAATTAGGCACGGACGCGTAGCGGTTGATTAAAGATTATTTTACTTACACCGTAGATGGTCGCGGTGCAGGCAGGAAAACTTGCTTGAGTTGCAGTTACAGATAGGAAAGAAGAGTGGACAAGAGTTCTAAACTCGCAAACTCTAGCCCAATTCGGCTGAAGGCTCTAAAACCACGAGCCCGTCGTGTCAACCGAAGAAAACAACTCGGAGAAGAGCTCTGGATACACTCACATGAAGTTTGCTAGGCTTCGTGGAACTTGCGCGCAGGGAAGGGGCTCGTTGAGGGATCGTTCGGTGACAGGGAGAGGCCAGAGGTTGATCAGACCCCTATAGCCTTCTTAAGGTACACGCTGGGTCCGTTAGGCTCCACAGCGCTTAGAGTTCTTCACGAGACGTGAAGTCCTCCTCCTCCACTAGATGGTTATGGAGTCCTCCAACTTGGGCGGAAACCGCTCAAGCCTCTTATACAGCTAGCAAGCCGATCGCTAGCCGCAACGTGGGAATAATTTAGAACTGGCCAATAGTGGGACACAAATTTGCATGCGGGTGGCGAGAACTTCTTTGCACCAGGGTTTTCTCTTTGCAACTGAGAAATGCACCCTGCAAAGAAAGCTCCTCGTGGCAGGAAATAATTTAGCAGTGCCGAAGCGCGCACACACAAAATCACACCCTTGGGTTGTGACATACCACAAGGTACCTGGCAGCTCATGAATGCTAAGATGCGGAGGCAGATGGAGCATCCCATAGGAGCAAAGGGGGTTCCCAGCGCACTCGGCAGCGGATCCGGAAGTGGACCAGAAGTGGACCTAGAAGTGGATCCCCTGGCTCAGCAATTGGTGCCTCCTGGGTCTGGGGGACACACAGGGTCCTCTATCAGCTGATCACTGAGCCCACCATCTGCATTCACAAGCCATACCTAGTACCTCAAGGTATGTAGAAAAAACATTTGAAGCTGTGTCTACGGCCGAATCATTGATTCTCCAAATCAGCATCTAATCTTTAGATTCAGATTCAGCTGAATCGAATCAGGACACTGATCTGAATCAGCAAATTGAATCACTGATTTGGGCCAAATCCGAATCAAATATGGCCTATTTTGCACACCCCTAGAAATTACCTCCACAAGGGGAGGCGGAATTGCTATTAGGAGAGCCTGTTTCTGTTGGTGAATGTTCCTGGGTGGTTTAAGATTTTGGTTAATGCCTGCTTTGTTCACCTGGGGAGGTTCTGTTTCTGTTAAAGATTTGTTTATAGCAACCAATGGCTTGAGAGCAGCTATAATGGATGGTTTTGAGGCCACACAGTGGAGTGCCTTGGAGCACACTGCAATTTTAAGCCCAGGGTTTGTAGAAAGAGATGGAAGCTGAGAAGCTAAAGCCAGAACCAACAGGCTGATACCAAAGTAGGACCAGGGCCCAGTAAAGCTGAGGTTGAGACTATGGCTGGAGGCCTGAAAAAGCAAAGGCTGAGACAGAGCCAGTGGCCTGAGGGAACAGGAACTAGTAGGGCCAGGAGGCCTGGTGAAAAGAGACTAAGACATATGAGACTTGGGTGTGACTATGGGGAAGACTGGAGGCCATGATTAAGCTCAAAGACAGTGAGGGAAAGGGTAACACTAGAGGCTGAGATCTGTCTCAGCACAGAGAAAAGCACATCTAGATTCCCTTTCACAATTCTAGGGTAACCTCCCCAGATACTAAGTTACATAAAGGCACGGCAGGAAAGTGCAAGGGGAGAAGATCATAAGGAGACTGGAAAGCATAGGGTTAGCCCACACTCAGAGTCATTGTAGCCACCCTCTGGGTGGGTCCTGTCATCACAATTATATTCTCAGGCAAAGTTTTTCCTCTTAATTGCACTGATTTCTGTGGAAAATTCAGACCCTCATTTGAGTGGAGCTCATTCATTCTTTTTTTTCCTTCATGTGTATTGATAAATATCATTTATCCTTTTAGGCAGAGAAGGTTCTTTGGCTAGATGTGATATCTTTTATTAGACCAACTAAATAGTTGGAAAAATTGTTCTTTGCAGGCTTTTGGTCACAAATGCCCTTCTTCAGGCATAGGGAGACTGCTGGTGTTGTGTTCCCCAAATTAGGGAAAGACTCTGTATGCCTGAAAAAGGGTGTTTTCCCTGAAAGCAATTTTGGTCTAATAAAAGATATCACATCTACCCAAAAAAGATCACAACTACATCTACCCAAAGAACTGTGTCTGCCTGTGTCCGTAGACCAATGTGGCTACAACCAACAACCCTAAATTTATCCCTTTATTAATCCACTTGATCTAGGAGGTTAGTAGTAAACAATTTTGCACTTTTCTGTACTGTTGTGGAATTCCAACTCTTTGCAGTTATTGAGTTAATTGGATAGAAACACTCAATCAGCCTTTTTGTGAACAATTTGTTAGGGTTCAATGAACCGCAAGGCACAGGCAACATGATATCCATGGGTGAAACAGTTATCAGATTCAAGTTTGGTAGATCCCTATTAAAACAATAATTTGTTTACATTGCACAAATCATGCAGAAGCATCACAGGAAACCATAATACCGGAGGAAAATTCCTTCTGTGTTTGATTCCTGAAAAGTGAGGTGGTTGCTTTATAGTCCTTTAGTGATATGTTTCCTTCAGCAAATAATTAAAGAAGCATTCCAGCATCTCCAAGACAGAATTGTTCTTCAACGATAAATCACTTGGAGTGAGGAGAAAAAAGAAACAAAACAATTGAAGAAATCTATATGTAAAAGACTTACAGGATTTATGATGCATTTATAGATCAACAAATTGAATAGGATTTTGCCTTGTCATTGGTAACATACCTGGATGAGATTTTTAATTAATTAATTCAAGATTATCATGAATTCATAATATATACAGAGTACATTTATTTTAAATTCTTCTTAAGAGATTTCTAAAAACCTAATGATATGTAATAGCTCATTTTTAAAGATGAGCCAACAGCAGCAGCAATGAACATGCAAATTAATGTATGTACTTGTATACAAATTCACTCATTCATCAGAAACATTGTGGGCAGGTGTAGGTTAGGTTTCTGACTATCATTGTTGATGTGCTTACTTTATGTGCAATCTTCTTGGGGAAAATAGACAATATACTAAGTCTATAGTTAAATACTCAGTAGTCTCCTTGGGGTCATTAACCTTGTACTACTTTTTCATTAGGGTTTAAATGATATCTTTTAGAAAGAAAAGTAATTAGTATCTGAGCTACTAAATTATCACTTTAGGTCAGGCAAAGTTCCTACCAATTTAATAGGACAATAACTGTATATTAAGAATTTGTGAGATAAACTGTTAACTTGGTATTACTCTCTATCTTCATTCTGTCAAAGAAGATATCACATTTTGTGTGTGAACATTAAGGGTGAAATATATTTGATCATTACTTTGAGATCTCTAATTGCACTCCTATAAATTTATCAGTTTTAATAATCCACTTAGAAATATGCTTTAAACTTTAAAGATCGCATTGGCGGGTCCTAATGTTAGAATGTAGGGGTCCTGCTGCATTGGAGGAGAGAAATGCACCAGCAGATTATACCTCAGCAGAAGACTGGAGAGAATGCTAGGTCATTCAATCACAAAGGGGAGTCAGAAACAAGTGGAATTGATCAATTCATGGAAAGATAATCCCTGGATTTGGTGGATGGTAGGAAGGAACCATGATGTGTTTTTTCCTGCTTTAAAATTTGTACTACTAGAAATACATATGTATTTTATATGGGACTGATTAGACGCTGCAAGAACCATTTTAAGATTCTTCATGTCATTTTGTTTATTAAAACTTAAACATATACACACCATAAGAATTTTTGTGGAGGATTCGGTTCTAGGTATTGATAGGAAAGATGAGTTTGTTATGTTGTTCAGTTGGAAGCTGTATAACACCAGGTCAAACCAGAATAATCAGCCTAGAGAAGTACTAGTAGGATCTGTTCTACCTGAATCAAATTACTGAAATGTATGACTGGCAAGAAGTATTGCCATATAGAAACTTAGATAGAGAGACCCAAATCTACGGCTTTGATATCAATGAAATCTATATGAGTGATGAAATTGATGTGTATTATTTACTGAAAGAGGCATAGAAATGTAAGAACAGTACATTTCTTTTTCATATCAAATTATTTCCTCGGATATTCTAAGAACTCAGTAAGATAATCTAAGATATTCAGTACCTTGGAAGCAACTGCATGTTGACAGATGTTTAACGGTGGAATGTAAAAGATAGCTGAAAGAAACATTAAATAGCAGTATCTTAGTAGAAATATAGTGAGCTTCCTTGATAGCCATAACTGGTTAGGCTCATAGATTTAGGTCATGAAAAGTATTAGTAACATTCATGACACAGACCTTTATCAGTTATATAATCTCTAAAAAAAAGGGAGGGAGAAGAAAATAAAATTATGCACAATTGCAAATCATTTTGTACCCTTACTGGATAAAATGAAAGATGAACAATGAAACTGGTCTACACAGCTGAACTGTGGTATTTTGTCCATAATACCACCAGACTGCTGGTATTCATGAACATTCCTGAAAATAATTGTCTTTATCTCTGAAACCATTCGATGGCTAGGCTAAATTTGAACACAGTGGTTATTTCCTCTTTCATTATTCTGACTTAGTGTTCTACATCATTTTGTCAAACTCATCAAAGATTTGGATAAGCTCAAAACTATTTCCGCTGTGGGATTTATACAGGCAATTAAAATCCCTTACCCCTTAAGGCCACTGATGCTAAGCTTGGCCCTGTCCTATTGTGATTAGGTTTGCATATACTTGTTTTTAGATACAGCTTCCTTTCTCTATGTACAATAAATGTGTTTTCTGCATTGATACTTGCCTTTTGATTCAGACTCTGTTGTTATCCTCTTTCTGGTATAATAGGTTTTTAAGATCTTTTCAGTACTCTAAAGAGATAATTGTTTTTCCTGGTTTGGTTTTCTTAAAAACAAATCAAAGCCTCAATGCCCAATTTTGTAATTTGATTCTACTGCCATGAAGGAAAAGAGAAAACATTCTTACATCAAATATTATTAATTTCCAATCCTAACCCAAATTTTCTGTCATGCAAATTAAATATATTTAATATATTAATCAAAGTTAGGATAGCCATGTTGACTGTGTCCTAAGGTTTTATTTCTTTCTAATAAATAGGAAGAGGGAGATAGTTTTGAGGTAGGTCAAATAATGTATTTCCTATATTTACATCTGCAAGGGCTTATATGTAGCTGAACTATTTGATTTACAGATAAAAAATGAAAAAGGATGTAGATCAGGATGAAGAAATGAGCTAGCTATACCCCAAAATGTTAGAAAATAGTTACATAGAAGTCATTGAGATCTCACTAGAAAATGGAACTAGAAGTGAAAAGGTAAAAGGTCTCTAAGTAATGCTGGGGAAAAATTTAATGGAACTTTTTTCATCAGAAAATTCAGTTTAATTAAAATTGAAACTTGAGGAATAGTGGAACACGTTGATTTCAAGAAAATATTTGGCAAGAAAAAGTCAAAACAGTTTAATATCCCTAATTTCATTTCTATAATAAAGTAAAACTGACAATAAGTTCACATCAGTAAATCTTTTTATACTTTATTGTTTCTATTCTTCTTATTTCAACTCTTATTTTAAAATATTTGATATTAAATTATGTAGTGTATTCTGTATTATATTAAAATGTTTTGAGTTTGAAAGAAAAGAATAAAGAATAAAAATAGATTTTTTTTCTGTAAGTTTCAAAATGTTGAGTTTTTGAAAAGAAAGCAAATGTTAAAATAACAGAATGGGATTTTTGTTTCCTGATATGGTGTACCTATAAAAAGAAAGAAGTAAATCATACTCATTTTATTCTAAGGCTTTTAATTATCCTTTTGTCCACTAGCAAGATTTGTTAGGAACTTTGGTTTTATGAGCAAAATGAAGGTCAAGGAACCTGAGGTACCTGACCATGCTACTTTGAGTTCTTCAGAACTGAAAACTGGTTGCTTTCACACAACTTAATACACACAAATTAAAAGATCTGTTGATTTATTTACAAGACTGAAGACTGATTCATTGATTTACCCCTTGGGATAATAGTATGGTTACAAACCCATTATAATCCTATGACAGAATTGTCTTTATTAGCAGTCTTTTACTTGGGAGACCTGGCATTTAAGCTCAGATTGTTTTACAAAACTGGTAGTGGATCCTATCAACAACTCAAGAAATTTCAAAATCATTAAGAGGCTAGATGATTTCTATCCACTTAGGTAGTAAAGCGAAATCTCAAGAGGCAAAAGATATTAACTGTACTAAGTGTGAGAAAGAAACAAATCAATAATCTTAGCTTGAACAAGCTGTGTTTCTATTACGTATTTCTCTGCTGGTGTATTGCAAACATTTCTGGAATAGAGTAATGGTTAACACTGGCAGAGCCCTACCACCTGTGAAGCATGAAAGAAAAAGCCCAGCAAGAAAGATTGTGGGGGAAAAGAAAATGAATGTTTAATAGCTGAAAATCTCCGATGCAGGTAAACTATGCTAAAAAACATCTGTTCATAACTACCATCAAAAATAGATTCTTTGTTCTTACAGTTGTTTTGTCTACAACTCACATCACTGACTGATTTGCAAATAATGATGCAGACAAAAAAATCCCTTTCTAATTGCTACTCAGAGTTTTAAATTGTTTCTACAAATTAAGGCTTAAACTCACATCAATAAAATTATTACTCATATTTACATTAGGTTAGGCCATTTAAAAAAAAAGCAGAACATGAAAATGTTTTACCACTTGAAAATGAAAAGCTGTCCCATGAAAAGAAAAAAGTCTAATATTATTTATCTTTTTAAAAAATGGATGTTATATTGACTTCCCTTGTGTTCTTATCTAGTAGTCTCAAGGAAAGTCTACATATTTTGTATTACTGTTATCAAAGTAATTCAAGACGATTTGCTTATTTTTTTTAAATAAAAGTCTCTTCTCTAACCAGATCTCAAAGACTCCTCCTAAAAATTATATTGATGATTTATTCTAAAGGGGAGTGATTTGAAATTTTAAAGGGGATTTATTTGAAGATTGCTTCACCCAAGGGAATATTTAAACCCTTAGATGTACTCAAGGATGAAGTTATAATAAAGATTTCAGACTTGTAAGTAAAGTCACTATCAACTGAGATTTTCAAGGTTACTCTTTTTTTTCCTTAAGACTATTACACCCTCAAATTCATCAGTGTATGGCCATTTGAAAATTCTTAATGCAAATACATAGGCTATGAGATTTAAAGAACACTCAGTGGAGGCATCTACATGTGCACTTTGCTGCAGTTGACTAATTAGCTCCACAGTAAAACATCACCATTTACACATGCAGTGCTATTAAGCCACAATAAACTAATTAACTCTGCTGCAGGATAGTACTACCCAATGCAAGTACTATCCTATGACAGAATTATTTACTCTTCAGCAATGCATTTTTAGACAGTGACAGTGGCTGGCTGGGACACAAGGGTGCTACAGTGCAGGGGTGCCTGCTGGCTAACTGCATGTCTAGATGAGCCCATGTAGATGCACCCATGGATGTAGATGTGCCCATTTATTCAATGTGAGGGAATAAGACTATAAATATAAATTTTAGCAAACTATTTAATGAAGAGATAACACCTTATAGAAGAACCTAACAATTGCTGTTTACAAAATATCATAGAATCTAACTATACTTTTTAGTTAGAGAAAAAAAATGTTTATACAAATTATTTCATATTGTCAAAATTAACCAGCTTTTACAATACTTTGGGCTTTTCTTTGACTTCCAGAAGGAGTACCCTTCTAGAATAGATGTTAAAGGCTATCCAAGCTAGCTGTTACCAAAAACAGGACCTTGAAACACCTATCTTTTCATTTTCATTTTCATCTTTTCTTTTCTTTGCCTGTTCAGTTCCTAATGAGAACATTTCCAGTAACTTGAGTGGGAGCTGAATGGGGCTAGTACTCTTTAAATAAGTGAATAAAATAGATCTAAAAATACCAGCATATTCTTCCTAAAAAGTAATTATTACATGAAAAGTTATCAAACTAAATGAGTAAGAGCATGTATTGCTGTAGAGGAAACACAAAGTGAAGAAGTCAGCTAAAAGGAGATAAAAGATGGAAAGGAAAACTACTGCATCATCAAAAAGATAATGAAGTTTAGAAGAAAGTATAAAAAAAGCAGAGACTTTGTAGGACATGTATAAAATGTAATGCAACTCAAACCAATAAAAGCAGGGAAACTTTTGTATAGGAACTGTCACTAATTAGATATTGTTAAAGCTGGAATTAGCATTTTATTTTTATGGCCTGGCAAATAAAACCCTTATGCTAGCATTGCTGATTTTATCAGTAACTACAATGTATATTGTATGCCATTTCCAAGGGACTCATCCAACAGTAGTGTGGTGTGATTCGTGTTGATTGATATTTGTGAGGTATGTAAAATCCCTATTCTGTGTGCCAGAAGAGATCAGCATCATCTTGCTGGAAGGGTGCAAGATGACTTGCTCTTTGACCAGATCTCTAGTATTTGATCCAGAAAAGGACACACATACAGCTTCATAAATT
>NW_005842043.1:573814-603488 GCF_000455745.1 Alligator sinensis
ATTTTCCACCAGCTTACAGTCCAATAATTCAAGTATTGCCAAATTAAGATCTTGGTCCTACAAACACATGCTCACTTCCTTCATGCTATTGATACCAATAAAGCTGCCTGTATTATCAAGCCTTATACATTAATATTATACAGCATAAAGCAACTATATTTACTTTTAGTCACCTTTAGGAATATTGATCAATATTCACTGGAACAGCAGAAGTCTATAGCAGAAAGAAATCTATAGCAGAAGTCTGTCATTTTTTTTCATGAGTCCCAAAATCACAGTTAGATGCTAGCAACATCTCTGCCATACAAAAAAACAATTAAGAAACAGCTTTTGAATACTAGAGTAACTTATCATAAAAATTGTTCCTGAGTGCCATCAATACAGTCACATGGTTCCCTGCCTCAAGGACTTTGTATTTCACATTACATTTGATAACAATACAGTTAGAATGCATAACACATCGGGGTGAAATTCTGGCCCCATTGAAATCAATGGCAAAAAATAGGGGGGAAGGGGGAGGAGAGAGAGGGGTGCCTAGATTTCTCTTTTCACACTTCTTTTTTTTACTGCAATTGCAGTGAAGGACTTTGCCAGAAAAAAATGGGTGCTGTAAAGAGGGATGTGAATGAAAACAACATGGTTGTTCCACAAATAATGAAATGACACTTTGTAAATCTCTTTCTCTCTCTTCTCTTAACATGCATTTGTGTTAGTTAGAATCATTGTATGTGGCTCCTTCATCCAATCTAATCATAGGAAATGTGTCTGGTAAAACAGCACGAATAATTTAAAGCAAATTCCAGAAATGAATTAAAACACTCCATCCAAATGCAGAAGAGCCATGGAGAAGTGGATTCATAAGAAACAATCAAGGAAATGTGCAGAAGAAGAAAAATAAAGAATGGGGAAAGGACATTGGGAAAAACAGTGTTAAAGAGAAAATAAAGAATATTGGGAAAGGCAGTGTTAAAGAGAAAATTTATGGTTCATTAAGTTCAGGAAGGTAAAGACAACACACTTCTTGCCTTTCTCCCTGGTTTCAACATTGTTGAATGACAGAAGCACAATTTCTGAGTTGAAAAAATTGCAGAAGAAACTTCCTGAAACAAAATAAACAACAGTTTGGAATTTTATCGTCAATCCAAAAACAGCTGACTGCCAGAAAGTATACTCATAAAAAAAAATTATAGCTCAAATCCCTCATTTGCCTAAGCTTGCAGGAAATGAGAAACTTTTACAATTGATATGCCAACTAATGATGACATTTTCTGTAGCTTGTTTTCAACTGAAGTCTGCAGACGCAGAGCCCCCATATTCATTCTTTATTTCACAGTTTACTAATCTGTGCCAAGAAGAATCCTACAGCCTAATATGAAAATATAATTTATTTGGAACAAGGTTTTTCATTCCATCAGTGATCCTCTCATTATGTGGTCACAGAAGCACACTCATGGTAAAGACAGCAGAAGCTAGATTCTACTTGCATCTGACTGAGCTTCTTTTCTCCAAGCTACCACAGAGGCAGGGATTCTACTTTTCTTGCATAGATGAATAGTCCTCCTGTTCTTTCAGGAGGAAGCTAGTGCACTTTCAGAGGTACATTCTACTTTATCCTGCAGAATTGCCGACTTCTACCATGCATTTCAATGGGAAGTATTTAGGCAACCCAAGAGACAGATCCTCTCTTGCCAAGTAGGCTGAAAGAAATACAGTCTATCAATAGGAAAATTTAGCTTTTCCTAAAATGCTTCCATTGGTTGAAATTCTACTTTCTGTGGACCACGTAAGACACAGTGGGCATATCTATATGTGCTATTAATTCAAAGTAGGCTTACTGTGCATTAAAAATATTATGCAGTAAGCCTACCCAGGAGTATGTCTACATGTGCTCCCTGTTGGGAGCAGATTTGCTTCCAATTGCAGCAGCCCAGTACAGGGCTGCTCCCGCCCTGTTCTGCCCCCCTGCAGCAGCCAGAGGGATCTCTAGAATCCCTCTGGGTGTTAGCCTGGGGCCTGGTAGGGAGCACATGGCCAGTCTCCATGTGCACAGGGCCAGTCCCAAGTTGCACGGGGCCAGGAAAGCTCTGCCAGCTGCAGTGGGAGCTATCTCTTGGCCTCACACACATCAGGAAGGGTCCTGATGTTTTCAGGTCTGGGTGACAGCTGTTGCTACAGAGCTCTCCAGCCCTGTGCATATAGGGACAATTCCTGTGCTCAGCAAGGCTTCCCCATGCAGCCCAGAGCTGGCCAGGACCTGTTCCAGTCTGGAGCAGGTCCCAGCCAGCTCCAGCCAATGCACCACATAGCCCAGAGCTGGCTGAGACCTGGTCCTCCCCCCACAGCTGTTTCCCAGCCCATCAGGACACAGGGATGGGAAAGAGGTGTGGGGGAAGGGCAGGTCCCAGCCTCCTGCCCCAATCCACCAGTGAGACAGTTAGCATCAAGCCCCTGGCTGGGCTGGGGCTCAATGCTAGATTTGCCACCAGTGAGACAGCTCCCCGCTGCTCCTGGCTGAGTGGGGATTCCCCACCCAGTTGGGGGCTCACTGCTAGCTGCCCCACCAATAGCTCCCTAGCCCCGGTCCTACTCAGCTCCCCACTCCTGTGGGTAGACAGGAGCCCCACAGCTCTGGGATGGGGGGACAGAAAGTGACCCAGTCCCTGTGCCAAGCAGTGCCAGGACTGGGCCCATTGCTGGTGTGGCTGACTAGGAGCAAATGGACTACTAACAGATGGCTAGAGAATGCTGAATGCTGGATAATGCTAAATAGAGCTGTATGAAGCTTTGGTCCCTGATTCGATTTGGCAGAGATTTGGCCTGATTCACTGGCTAAATATCCAAATCCAAATCAAATCAAGAGACCCTTTAATCTCTCCAAATTGAATCGAAACCCTCCGAATTGATTCAGAGAGATTTGGAAAGATTCAAAGATTCCGACATACGCACAGCTTGGAATGTTCTTTTCTACATACCTCAAGGTACCAGGAGCTCGTGAATGCTGCAATGTTGGGGTGGATGGAGTGTCCCACAGAAGTGTGGGGGGCTCCCCAGAGGACTCGGCAGCAGACCTAGAAGTGGACCAGAAGCACTTCCAGTCCACTTCCGGGTCTGCCGGAGAGTGCACGCCCACCCCCCCATCCTCCTGGCTTGGCAACTGGTGCCTACTGGGTGGAGGGGGAGGCACCTGGGGTCCCTTTGTGGCCAATTGCTGAACCAGGGAGATGCAGGGGGGGGCTCCCCAGCATGTTCCCCGGTGGATCAGGAAGTGGACCAGAAGTACTTCTGATCCACTTCCAGGTTCACTGCTGAGCACACGTCCCCACCCACCCCCCTGAGGTCCTGTGGAACACTCCATCCGTCCCAGCATTGCAGCATTCATAAGCTGTGCCTGGTATCTTGAGGTATGTAGAAAAAACATTTAAAGCTGTGTCTATGGCCGAATTGCTGATTCTCTGAATCAGCATCAAATCTTCAGATTCTGATTCAGCCAAATCGAATCGGGGACAGTGATCCGAATTAACAAATTGAATCACTGTCTGCAATTCAGGCTGAATCCAAATCAAATATAGCCCATTTCACACACCCCAAATGCTGAATGTACATGTATGAACTTTATTTTTCTAAAAAGAAAAGTCTCAGACCTTGAGATTTACTATTAAAGACCTATGAGGCTTCATTTTCCTCTCTCCAAACACAAGTACACACTACTTCCTCTTGAGGATCTGGATATCATCTTCCAACTGTTGTTTCCTACATGAAAAAGCACTACAATAATGCCTTCAAATACTAGAGGAAAATATTTAGCCCCACTGGGAGTTCAAAGCAGGTGAAGTGCTATCTAAAAAAGCTTTTGCTCTGCTCAGTGCTGTTTATGTAGGTTTTTTCCAATGGCTTTGTAATGGAAAATGCACTAACAACTTTGGGAACATGGGCTTGTTCCCTCCATAGCACTGTCAGCTTTTTGGGCCACACAGTCAGGCTTCCTCTTGCCTGATCTCCTTTTGACTTATGAATCTTCCCCCCTCTTGGTGGCCAATGGTCTTGATTCAGGAGACAAGTATTCTCAACCTTGCCTAGGCATGGCCTGATGATTCCTTCCTGTGGTAGATCTAGAATCTAGGTGTTCCATGTTCTGAGCTTCATCCACTAAAATATGGGTTAAAAGGTGGGCAATACCATGCTGTTGTGATATTGTGGTTTTCCAGATGATGACAATTTTGGAGGTCTTGCATAGTACTTATGAGACTCTACAAGAAACTTGTTTTACCACAGAGTATAAATGAAATCAGTTGCTTTGATGGCCACATTGAATTCTTCTGAATATGTCCAGTAAGGTAAAGAGGTAGATATCTTATTGGGACTCTAGCCATTATATTGGAAGGAGTACAATGCTCATGACTTAGATGCCTAAAAACTGAGTAAGTGCAACGCTTCAGTTGCTGATTCGATTCAGTGGAGATTGAGCCTGAATCAGTGACTGAATCTCTGAATCTGAATTGAATCAGGAGACCCTTTAATCTCTCCAAATCAAATTGGAACCCTCCGAATTGATTCGGAGACATTCAGAGAGATTTGATGATTCGGACATAGACATAGCTTTAAATGTTTTTTGTACATACCTCAAGATACCAGGTGGCTTGTGAATTCTGAGCTGGTGGGACAAATGAAGTGTCCCTCGGGAGTGCGGGCGAAGGGTCCCCAGCGTACTCGACAGCAGACCCAGAAGTGGACCAGAAGCACTTCTGGTCCACTTCTGGGTTTGCTCCCAAACACGTGAATGCCCCTCCCCCTCGCCTGTGGGATGCTCCAAGCACCCCAGCATTGCAGCATTCACAAGCTACGCTTGTACCTCTAGGTATGTAGAAAAAACATTTAAAGCTGCGTCTATGTCCAAATCACTGATTCTCTGAATCAGCATCGAATCTTCATATTCGGATTTGGCCAAATCAAATCAGGAACAGTGATTCAAATCAATGAATCGAATCACTGTCCCCCAAATCAGCCTGAATCTGAATTCAATATGGCCCACTTCGTACACCCCTAGTAAGTGCCACTTAGCCATCTTCATGGTGAAGTAGAATTTAGTTCAAAGAGTATTTTTATTTCCCTCATAACTTTCACATACCATAATTTCCTTAATTTCTAATTCAAAATTATACATTTTTAAACATTTAATCAAAGTTAAGTGAAGCATGCTAGAGTTATGCAGTCATTATATAAACATTTTGTTTATTAAATGCATCCTAATCTTTTGAGGATAACTAAAAAATAGCTTGCTTTTATCATTTACTTTCATATCCACCTAGTCTTTGTGGTAGATATGCCTTGGAATCACTTGTTTAACTGATTTTGCATAGAAATAAAAAAGCATAGCCCAAATTTTTAGCTGCTTCTAATTGATGTAACTCCATTGAAGTCAGTAGAGACCTAGTCCTGTATATAAATTCTGATCTGTATACTAGTCTATACTATAAAGATTCACTGAAAGGAACTAGAAGATGACAATATAGGGATCTCTTTCCTTGCAGGAAGCAGCAGGGTAGACTGTCTAAGTTCTCTGATTAGGATGGATTTGGCTTCCACCCAATAAAGAGAATGTTTGCTTACTAGACCCATGAACACACAGTGAGGTCTGCCATAGAAGACTCCTCCATTTAAACAGAGCCCCACTCATATGAATAGGGTCCCAGTTTACCCAGAGGTCAACCTGCACTAAGTCAGTACAGAGGTCAAGCAAGGGCCTGGAGGAATGGTGAAGGGTACTGTGGCAGGGCACTGTTTGTGACTGCCACTTTAAGGGCCTGGAGCTGGCAGCTGCCAGGTGCCTGATGAGGGCAGCCATTTTGCATCTGGGGCTGCCCATATAAACAGGGCAGTTCTGCTGCTGGAGGCCAGGCAATAACATCACCTGGCTGGAGGGCTGTTGGTGTCATCTGGAGATAAAGGAGGAGCTGTAGGGGATGGTAAGGAGGCTCCTGGTCCTGGTTATGACCTAAAACTGCACCCTGCCAGGAGTGGGTGGCCTGGTGGGGCTCCCAGTGGCATGGGAGCCCCCAGGAAATGCCAGGTTGTTTACCACCCCAGTGAAAGGTGGGTTGGGGTGCCTTATCCCCTAGCCCCCACAAGCAGCTGGGTTACCCCCTTGTTTGGAGGGTCTGGAAGGTGGACCCCAGAGGAAGAGTATGAGGCCATGATCTTATGATCCTGTCTGACATTTCCCCCAACTAGTCAATGCTGGGGCCAGGACCAGAAGGGTCGAAGGGCCAAGGGACCCACCATGAGGAATGTCCAAGAGCTGAGGGCCTGGGGTTCTGACTGGCCTGGAGGTGGGCCAGGGCTAGTAGCCAAAGGTCCTGGTGGGGGGACCACACCTGTGAGGGGGAAGCAGCTCAGGGAGCCATGTTTGCTGAGAATGAAGGCAGATTAGGCTGCCAGAAAAGAGGGCTCATAGAGGGGTTCAATAGTAGGATTCTGGGGCCCAGCAAGGGGCCAGGGATTATGAGAACTATGGATGCCATTAGCAAGGCTTGGGCTGTGGTGTAGGGGAGGAATGGAGCTGCAGATAGCGCCCCCTGGCATCGGGGCAGGTAATGGGTAGCCTCCCACTTAATTACATCATTTAACTAATTAACGACAAGGCGTGGAGAGGGAGAAGGTGGGCGGTTAGCCCAGAAACAGGTGGGCGGGCCGGAGGGAAAGCAGCCCTGAGAAGGCCCCCTGTTACAGGTACCAAGCAGGATATTAATTTCATCTAATATGAGACAACTTGCCTTGAAGCAGCAGGATGGTATTTATATGTAAAAAATAACTGGCAGTACTCCACTTTGAGCATGTTTCCTTCAGGTAAGAGCAGATTTTCCTCTTTTTAATACTTTTTAAAAAGTGTGAGTTTGGTTGTTTGAAGTTTGTCCTTTACCACATCTCCCCTTGTTCATAAATGACAATTGCTATATATTTGCAGAAGGGCAGTTTCTCTCTTATACCTGGTAAAGACCTCTTGGAATAGTAATGCTACAGTGCAGTATACATATCAATTCTTGTTATAGTCACTGTTTTATTACCTATTTTTACCCCCTACCAGCTGCCTAACCCTAACCATCTACTGTCTTTACAATCCTGTGAAGCAGGTCCAGCTGTGAAACACTTTTACTCTATCTGATGTTTCAGTAGCAGTCACAGTCATGAATTAAGTATTAGGGATGCATTTTATACGTGTACATGTGTTTGTAATTTCTTGAACATTACACATATGGTCAATTTTGAGTTAATTTGCTAACTGTGCATCTGAGAGAGCATCTTTTTAGATGATTATTCACCTCCTTGTAAGGAATATCAAGAAATTAATGGGGACAAAATCTCAAGCAGGGTTCTGTCAATCAGAGTTGAGTCATTCTTTGAGACAAAACTGTTATCTGTGACTGAAATGGTCATCTGCATCACTGAGAATTTTCTTTACCTCTCAGACTCTTTAGTATTCAAGTGACTAAGCTAACTTCAAATATCATGTCCTTTACTAGGACCTACAAAGAAGTTCTTAAATAGTTGGCATTTTTATTATGCCATTCTGGTTTGCTGACATGTTCCAGCTATATTTCATTAGTGCTATATCCAGCACTAATAAAATCTTTCATTCCTCCCCGCAACTTCTGTGAACCTTACCTGTTGTCACCAGAGCACATAATACTCATAGACATTTCCTTTGGAGTAAGCAGGACCAGTTTTATTGTTGAAGCTGCTTATGAATATTTCTAATAAAATTAAACCAGAAGTGCAGTCTGAAAAAACGAAGTTTGTTTGCTCATACAATCTGAAAGCTTATAGGATCTCAAAGCAACTTTTTTTTCAAACATTTTTTCACTAGCTCGTTTTTAAGAACATGTGATTCAATATGCAATCTGCCCTTGCTCACTAATTTATTCCTTGGTCACTACTTCATACAAGGACCATTTGGACCTCAAACTATTATACATTTTGAATATATGTTCTTTAGCAAACACCCTGAATACTGAAGATCATATATTGATTTGCTATGACGTTGTACTTTCCCAGGACGTGATGTCTTTCACTGATATATTCAATTTTTTCTTCATCTTTGTGAATTGTTTCTACAATTAAGAGGGTCAGCACCATGAGTAAAAATCAATGATAGGAAGAATTGTGCACAATAATACTCATGCCATTTGGACTTCCATGTGTAGATTGATAGCAGCATGTGTAGATTGATAGCAGTTTGATTATAGTATAAGGTTAAGTGTTAGTTGCTGGCCTTCAAGGTGCTGGATCAAGGCAACATTAGTTCTTCCAATTCTTTCTTCATTGTGAACGATTTCTTCATTGAACCTATCTCTTCAATACTGTTTCAAAACTGAATGAAATCTCTCTCTTGCATTTCTCCATAAAAAAACAAGAAAGAACCACCATTTCTGCTTCAGCACAACTCAAGGATTTTTTTTTTCTTCATTCTTCCTGTTTCTGAAATTCACTTTTCTTTCTCCCCTTGAATATCTCATTATCTAAAGTTGAATTAGCTTTTCTAGCTGATGCTAGTTGCCACCACTTCCTGCTCTAAAACGTATTTGTCCTTTTTCAGTTGTCTTCAAATTTTGTACTTTTTATATTTTCTTAATTTTATTTTTTCCTGTTTCACTGCTTCTCTGATTGCAAATCTTTGTTATTTTTATGGAAAAGGGACTCCTATACACATGCAAAGAGGCTGCTCCCATGCGCTGTAATTCCAGCACATCAAAGCGGACTTGATTCATTGAGTCTGCTGGAGCATGGTAATCACTGTGCTCCAGCAGACTCCAGCATCACATGTATCCATGTCCCCACACTGAAAATTGGCAGTGGGGTACCTTTGAACTAAAACTGGTTGAATGAGCTTTAGTTTAAAGTGCCCTGCCGTCACTTTTCAGCTTGGGGATACTGATACACATGATGCTCTGGGTGCTTTTAATTAGTTTAATTAAAAACTAAATGAAAAATGAAAGTGCCCCCTACCTCCCCCTTCCCTCCCCCCCTCAGAGCATGTCTATAAATGCCCAAGAAAGCCAAACTTTGTCTATTGAGTAAAGGAGGCAAAAGCTACAGGAGGTGAGGCTTTCTCTATTTAATAGTTTGGGTCCTTGTACCACAGAAAATAAGCACAAACATCGTGATGCTTCACACTTCAAGACTTTACTGTAACAACATTTCAGCAAACTTTTGATTCTTTAAAATTCTGCTCTCACTCTCCACATCAGCCTTCAGGATAGGAGTAGAGGTTTTGCAGCAGAAATTATATGAAAGGGTTATTTGACTTTAGGAAGTTCTGAAGACCACTGGCCTAAAGTCTTATCCATAGTGCAACAGCTCTGGTAAGCCAAGAGGTAAGGTTCAAGTTGTCTCAACTTTAAGGTGTCGGATGGATAACTACTATCTGACAGTGTTTGGCCTAATGGAGTAAAATGGTTCAGTGGTCTCAGCAGATTTCCTAGTAAGCAGATAATCAACATGGGCATGTCCTGATGAGCATGCACATGCGGCACCACAGACCTGTCTGCAACACCGCATGCACCGCACGTGCAGGTGTTCCCTAGTACCAAAAAAACTGAAGCTAAAGAAGCAGGGTGGTACGTGGGGCAGCAGCACGCACCACCCAAAACCAGAGCCTGGCCAGCCAGAGCCATTTTCCAGCTGCTGGCCAGGATCCATGCTGCCTGACTGCTGTAGGTACAGCCCTCGCAGGTCCCTGTGGCCCCAGGTAAAGCTGCTGGGGCCAGCCCACCTGCTGGCTCCAGCCTCCCCTACCCTATCTGGTGCAATGAGCCACACACAAGGGTGCAACTGCAAGGGTGTTTGCCAGGGACAAGTACCAGCAGCACATATTGTGCCGCTGCTGTTTGTCCTCAGGGAAACACATGTGGATCCAACCCAATGGTCAGCTTAGAAGGTGGCAGGAGTCATGGGGTCTTATTCTGTAATGAAACTGAAATTGGAAGTGGACTGAAGGAAATATCTCTAAGCATTAGGATTCCTACTGTCAGGTACAGTTGCTTTTTCACAGCCCTTTAACCCCCATATGAAAGGTACCAGGAACTGGCTGGGGATCAGCTGTGAGGAGGTGGTAGACTTAGGGTAACTCCATCATGCAGAAATTATTAAGAAAGGAGTGACCACCTGAACTGTATGGGTTACTGCTTGAGGTTCCCAGTTCAGTTAAATTATTCAGATTGAAGCCTGATTAAACCACATCTCTTGTAACTTGTCTTTCTTCCTATGTGTCTGGAACATGGTCTCACATGCCTAGTCATTTCATTATTCTTTCCTAGTTATTCTGCTGCTATACTTTTAGTACAGAGTTTTTTTCACCTTATCTTTGGTAGGTTTCTTGTGGACAAATCTTCACTAACGCTTAAAATGAGACTATAAAGTTCATTTTACACATGCCCTAAATTGTATTTGACGTCAAGCCTCCAGAGGTGAGAGACAGGTGAATTAAACTATTATGCTACCTAAGCCCATAGCACATCATTAAAAATTATTATACTCACTCATTTTTTTGCAAGTATCAAATAGTGCATATAACTTTAAATTAGTCCACTGCCCTATTTGTAGAATAGAACTAAATGAGTAATAAGTGAAGAGTATTAACTTTACTGTCAATGTAACACATGGATCTGTGACATTTAAGTCTTCCAAATACTGAATGTGAAATAGCAATGCTTCAGATTATTTTATTGTTGACTAGGGAGTAATTCTTTAAACTAGTTTAAGTCCTTTTCATCGCATTAAGGTATTCTGGACTGGTGTTGGCTGGAGTCAAGGTTTTTACTGTGAGCTTGAACTTTACTAAGATAATTACAACTTTTTAATTCATCAGGAGCAAGCACTGTAAATCACTATGAAATTAGTATAAAGAGCTTTAAATCACTCATCCTCTTAAAAGGGTTTTAAATGTGCTTTTGTACAATAACTGAATTGTCAGTGTAGTAAAAAAAAAAAAAAAAAGTCACTGAAATAAGTGATTTGAGAAAAATCATTTCCCTGATACAAATGGATGCACTTTGGAGCTTTGTAGAATTTAGATGTCTTTGATATCTGCATATCACCTTATTTTACCTTTATTTTAGATTTGGGTTGTAATTCAATAAGAAACCTTACACACCTTCCACAATATGGGAGCCCAAACTTAAGTTTGCATTTAGTTCTTCTTTGTGTAGGTCATCCCCCTGCAAAACCTAACAGGATTTCTAGAGAGATGAGGGTTTTTTTCCTTTTAATCTGTGTACTCTGATTGGGCTGTCATCAGAATTTTTCCTACATTTACACTGGAGGAACAGGCAGTAGATCTGAGCTAGTTTAAATCATTAAGCTTGTATCATATTTCTGTAGTCTGGAAATATCCACAAGAATAACTACGATAAAGAATATTAAGGTTACAAGTCAAGCATTTAAAATTAGGAGATGCCAAAATGAAAATGGTCTCTGAAACCTTATTTCAGTCCCCGTATGAATGTGCATTAAGGATCCAGCTTTTAATTACATGATCATGTTATTTTTCCACAGGACTCTGCTATATTAAGTGCACAGGATGGACAGTAATTGCTAACTTAATGAGAAGCTTTTCACTATTTCGATTTATTATTCAATGTGTGGTCCTAAAATGTATTTATAACAAGCTTGTGAAACCCTGTTTTGAACACAGGGTTTCAATAGCACCCAGATGCATCATTAGCAGGACTGGAACCTTTTAGATGCACCACATAGTTTTTTGCCACTTCAGGTAACAGTCTAAATGACAGCAGTAGTAGGTTGTTCCCTCTGAATTTCACAGATTCCATATTTACTCTAATATAAAATGACCCCCCAATAATTAGATTCTACATATGAAAAATTTATAAAATTATTATAATTTTCCAGGAATAGAATCTAATTATTGGAGGTTTGCCTTGAACTTCTATCCCACCCACTACTACATCAAGGAAAATAAATCTGGGGGATCAGGTAGCCCCCTTGCCCTCCCCAAGTTCTTCCCCCTGCAGCTCCTTCTTACTATGAAACCTTGCTGTACCTGAGCACGTGGAATGAAGGGCAAATCTGAAAACACTGACCTTGAAATAAAGATACCTATAATAGTTTGCATATAGGCTTCAAGTTTCAGCACAGGTTGTCCATAAGCACACTTTAAAGCAGTACTTCTGTACTTGGTATATAATACAAACTATGCATGACATCAGTCCAAAGCCAAAAGGCTCATGATTTACCATATTGTTCGCACCACTGATCAGCAGATAGTGCTTAGGGATTGTTAAGCACAATTAACCCTTAAATGGAATGTGAAATATGAACACAGACAACTCGGTGTCCTAAAATCGAAGTCTAACTTTATTAATACAAGTATTATCTCAGCAGTTTCTATATTCAGAGAGAGAAAAAACACTTAGTAGAATGACCTCACCCAATCCCAGATGTTACTTTCCCTTACAGAAAAGATGGCCACTCAGTTCTTGAAGCAAAGGGCATGTCGTTGGCTGGGATGATCTAGACAGGTGTTGAAAGCTGGATTCATGATGTAGATGATGACGACGACAACACTTAACTTTCTTGCTTCCCCCTTTTATGCTTTTCTTTAACTTGACTCCTTGCTTTTGGATTGGTCTATCTGCAGTCAGCATATTGCTCATATTTTATCCTGCCAGCATATTCCTTTGTTCAATGTCCCCATTACAAGCACACCTCTTAATTTGGCCTTTTTCTAGTGTCTTACTTTAAGCACTGTCCATTGGTTTCCTTTATCACCTTTCACTAACGTATCCAATTATTTCATCCCTCTGGTTCAGCTGATTAGTGCCAAGTTCAGTTAATTTGAGCTATTAACAAAATTATTACTATGTTGTGTTAGAAAACCTTCTCACAGTGATAGAAAAAGGAAAGAAACATCATGTGAGCAAACTCAAGGCCACAAGCTGCTTGCAAGAAAAAAGGCCAGTTGATATTGCAAACACCAGCAAAATGAAAAGTTCAGATAACAGTGAGGCTATACAGAACTTTATCCTGAATACAAAAGAAAACTTTAAACAATGCTATAATTTACCACTCTATAAACAGGTGTGACTTTAAAGCATAATTTATGACAAGCTACCCTAACAATATAGTTCACTGGGCTGGGCCCCAGCAGAGTCGACAGCATTTCAAGCCATGGTGAGCCCACAGCTCAGCACTGCTCAGTATGTGTTTGTATTCCAGATACTCTCCACAAAGGATCCATGTGCTAATTGCCCCCCCCCCCCCCCCCCCACTCATGACTGGAACTACATGTTCTTGTCCTGAGTCCTGGGATTCTCCAAAAAATTATATGCAGATAAGGCATATGGCAACCTGGCCCAACTCCACCTCATAGAGCGTAAGGCCATACTAATCATATGCAATATGCTTAGAGAAGGGGCGACAGAGGGATTCTGGGTGAACTGCTTGGAGTCCTGTTTGTTAATGTTTACCAGACATTTAAAGCTGGAGAATAAACGGGAATAATTGGAAATGGGAAAGAAATGCATAGCTCCACTGAAGAAGAAGTCAAAAAGTATTCAATATAGTGTTTCACCATGACTTGGAAAAGAATCACCACTGAGGGAAACTGTTTGAAATGGGCACTACCTATTATCATATTCAGAGGAGTTCCAGTAACCTATCTTTGTGGTAGGTTCACAAAAGGAAAGCCCAGCAACTATGTCCAACCACAGGAAAATATAGAAGGCAGTCAGAGACTGACACAGGCTATCGACCATGGAGCTGCTACCTGAAGATGACTACCAGGCCATCTGGGACCAGATCTTCCACAAAGATCTATGAAAGGACCACAGAGCATTGAACTGGCTAATAGTTCACTGCGTACTCCCAGTGTCAGTGTGGGGACACAGAGAGGGGGGAGGGACTTGACACAGCTGCCCCAGGGAAATCTGCCAAGGTGTGAGAGAGACCATTGACCAGCTCCTATGCCTCTGTCCCTACCTCTTTCCATGCATGCTTGGTGTAAGCTGGATCCATGAAGAGGTGACAGGAGTCAGGCTGATGACAAGAGAGGTGACACTATACGGACACCTGACTAAACAACAGGGGTCCCTGACAACCCACTTCGACCAGTTTGTGTCCTGCATCAGGAGCGCCCTATGGAAATGCAGGAACCTACTGATGTACAGACACATGGAGCTCAAGGAAACCGACTGTTAAAATGTTTCTGAGTGAACTCCAGTCCTACTACTGGAAATCAGTGGAAGAGGACTGAGAAGATGCAGCCAAGTACACATGGCAAAGGGACACTTGGCAAAGGCTGTTCAAAGACACCCTGATAGGGGGAGTGGTTAATTATGAAGAAGACAGCAACACAAGCGGACCTTGAAACAGTGACGAGGACAGCAGCAGTGCAAGCAACAGTGACAGTGACAGCAACAAGGACAGTGAATGAGCTGAGAATGTAAACCCCAACTGGGGTTGGAACTAAGAGACTGTTGGGGAAAGGACCGTGCACAGTCATGTGGGAGTGCTGAGGTGTGGGTGCATCCATTGTAACAGGTGCGCAGGCTTTAAATGTGTTTTAAGGTGTGTGAAGAAAAGATGATGCTGTCTGTGTGTCTGTCTGTATACAATAGAAATACATTTAAAAAGTTCCCATTAGTATGTTTGCCTAATACTAATACATGAGCCATGCTTAGTGTCAGTCGCATTTAATCAACTTCATAGTTAGTTTCCATTACTGAGCACATGCTGCTTTTGGCAGCAACTTAATGATAGATGAAGTATTTAATGAAGTTTTCCTGCATGCGAGTATAAGATAAGAGGCTCTTCCCCCCCGCCCCCCATATTGATTGGGGGGGCGGGGGGGCTTGTCTTGTATTTGTGTAAATATGGAATTTACTGACATCAGAAGAATGGTGAAACTATCTTCAATTCATTCCAGATGGCAGACAACTATATGCTGTCATATGTATGTATATATACCTCTTTCTATTTCCTACAAACTTCACTCTTTTTGCCCTGCCCCATTTCCAGTCCTAATGCTTTCCTCTGTGGCTTCTTCTTCATAGATTTCATAGACATCAGGGCTGGAAGGGATCTCGGAAGATCATCGAGTCCAGCCCCCCGCCCAAAGGGCAGGAAGTCAGCTGGGGTCATAGGATCCCAGCAAGATAAGCATCCAGTTTCATCTTGAAGGTGTTCAATGAAGGCGCTTGAACCACCTCCGGTGGCAGGCTGTTCCAGACCTTGGAGGCTCGGATAGTAAAGATGTTCTTCCTTATGTCGTCTTCTCTCATTCCAATTCTTCTTGACCACTTAATCACTGTCTTTGCTCCTCAAGCTTCTCAACACAGTCATAATCTTTATGCCCAGTCATGCCTGATGTCCTCCTTCCAAATCATTCCTGAGTTTCATCGTCTCCCCAGTTCCCCAGCCAGTCCCATATTAACCACTAACCACCATCTAGCTCCTTTAGTTTAACTAAGGAGCTTAGCTCCCATATTTCCCATTAACCACCATCTAGCTTCTCTATCTAAATGGACCCCGCAATTAATGACTCCATGTTCAACTACTTCCAGCCTCCCCCTTCTCTTGTTCCTGGCTCCCAATGTCAGTCTCATTACCCCAAAATTCCCAGTCTCCCCTTTCATCCTGCTGTAAGTTTCGGCCTCCCATTCTCTCTGTACAAAGAATGTATTTTTTCCATGTTTTCCTCTCAAAAACAGCTGAATCATATCCCCTGTCATACCTCCAAAAAATCCAGCCTACAGCTGAAACTAATTATGAAGAAATATAGGCCAAACAATTAAGGTTTAGCAAAAATATAATGAAAAAGGTCTTATCATGAGGACTAGGGATAGAAGTTAAACATTAAGTGGTTTAAGTGATCAGAAACTGGTGTAAACCTGTAACAGAATAGAAGTTCAGTGCACATAAACCAGTTTCAAAATGGCTAAAACTGGTTTAAGATTTATGAAACTTCTGTCCCAGACCCCTTCCTGGTTCAAGTTAAATCGAAGTCCTCCAGTATCCCAGCATTTGTAGCCCTAGTCTGGGCTGTGCTATCTGCTCCAGAAAGCAGGGCTAGCCCCACCTCTCTGCTCCTTAGCTGGAACAGTGAGGACTGGCTCACTGGCCTCACTGACTGGCTCACTGCCCCCTGCCCCCACCAAAGCAAACCCTGCTGGGGTCTGAGGCCAGGGAGAGGAGTTAAACTACCCTTTCCCCAAGGATGTAGCTGCTCTGCCCTCCTCACTTAGTGCTGGCTGTGACTGTGGGCTACAAATCACAGAGGCACCTGGAAGCAGGAAGAGAAAGTGATGAACAGTCCTGTTGCTCTGAGTCTGGACTGCAAATCCCAGAGACCTCAGGAGAAGCAGGAAGAGGAAGCAAACACACAGCCCATGCTGGCTATGTGCCAGAAAGCCATGCTCTGGTGCCCCTGGCTTCTGGCTTCTGGCTTGAGCCACTGCAGGCATGTGGCTGCATTTCCTGAATCAAAAGCGAATGTTTGTTCATTTGCTTATTGGTTCAATATTTGCAACTTAGACTAACCGTCAAAGAAAAGACTGAATCAATTAGGGCTTTCTGACTATCTGTACTTAGCCAAGAAGTGTTAAGCAACATATTAAAAGCCAGAGCTATCAGCCACTTCTATACTTAATGACAGTCAGTGTGCTTGATGCTGTACACAGAAAAAGTAAGAAACAAGTAAGGTTATAGAAGTGAACCAAAGTTTTATTGGTAAATTCCTTTTTGGTCAGACAGTTCTTGGGGTAGCATTGAGAGTTGCACAGGGAACTGATATGTATTATGTTCTGCAGCATGGGAAAAAAGGAGCTACTGAAATTCATGTAGACGGTAGGAAAAAGCGGTATATGCAATGAAACCAGGTAAAATATAACTTTGTTTGCTTGAGGATGCTCCATTACCTCTGTGCTCCACTTTTTGATTCAGGAGCTTTAAGATATTAGTATCTTGATCTGGTTACTAACAACAGAAATATGTTTGGGTTCCAGATGCCAACAAAAACATTCAGTCCACTATGAAAAAAGGTACCAAAAGCCTACAACATAGGGAGTCTTTAAAATATTTAATACTTCAAAGAAAGGTTTTCTAGATTATGAAATATCACATACTAAAAATGTCTTCTTGCCAAAGTATTGTTATAAAATATTAGCTTTTACTTCCAGTTTTTACTCCCTGGACAACATTTTTCCCAAGAACAAAGCCGCTTTTTTTTCTTTGTCTTTCTCTTTCTTTCTCTTATTATTCTGAAGTAGCATATCTGAACATATAAAGAAACCCTATTATTTGACCAGCCAAGTCCCCGCTTTTAAGAAGTTTCCAGCTTTATCTAAGTCAATCAGTGTAAAAGACAGTAGCTAAGTAATAGGTACAAACAAAACAAAACAAAAATGATGTCATTAGTTTTAAATGAGCACCAATGGAAATGCATTAAATGTTACCAGAAAATAAAAACAGGCCAGTTTAAACCACTAGGGAACAGAATGAACCGTTCCTTAAACATCTGCTGTGCGTCGTCTTTAGCCAGTAACAAGGCTTCCTTAGACTTCCTAGGAATAAAAGTTGATTTCTTAATGCAGAAAGTACAGTACCTAAAGCAAGATACTTCAATGCTGGAACTAATTCTGGACAAGGAGGAGTTCATTGCTGACCAAATGTCAGTGATTGTGATGTGGTTGTGTTAGTTTTGATACTCATTCAGAATATACACTGAATGCCTTTCTATTATATTAAACTTAATGGCTGGAATTATTAACAGAAATTCAAGATTGGTCAAGGATGTCCAAAATACCATGTATCATAGGATTACAAATAGGAATTACCCAGTTAAGATAATGATATGCAAAGTGTATATTATAGTTTTACATTTCCTTTGTATATTTAAAAATGATGTTTAATGAATTGTTTTATACTTAATATATATTATTATGGCCCAAGCATAATCCAAAACATAGAAAAAATAATCTAAATCAGGGGGGTCCAGTCCAACCTTTATGGCAGCTATGCCACATATTAGCCCCACATCTTCCCTAAATCACATTCCAATCCTTTTTCCTTACCCAAGCTGCTGTTCTGTTGTCCATTTCCTGCTCTGAGCTCCCCGTCTGATCTGCTGCTCAGCTTTTTGCCCCCTGTTCTATCTGCTGTTGTGCTGCCTGCACCCTCCCCAATCTGCCCTGAGCCACTTGTGGGCATCTCTGCATTAACTACAGAAAGAAAAAAGAAGGGTTAAATTGTTAGCTAATAATTATCTGTGTGAAATATCCTAGGAAATTGGAAAAGAAAGGGAGAGATTTTAGTCCATCAGCTTTTGAGTGCTGCCAGTCCTAAGCAGTCTAACAAAATAACAAAGGGGAATAAATAAAGTATCCAGATGGCTTCTGGAAAAGAAAAACCTCATTGGAGGAAATAGAGAGAGGAAGGTTGGGAGTAATTTTATGGTCCTACTTGGAAAGAAAAAGGTACATACCTGGTTGAGAGATGATCAACTCAAGGCTAGTTTTGACCAGTTTCTGGAAGGTGAATAGTCCAAAGAAAGGAAGATATAATTGAAAGTCTAGGGGAATAAAGGACATTCAGAAAAAGGGTTACTTTGCTGTTGCCAGCAATCTGTGTTGAAGCAGTACTGTTTTGATTATGCAATGCCCTGCCAAACTCTGACCCATGTAGGTATCTTATTATGTTTATAATTTATATCTGACAAACACTCATACATGTGAGTGTATCTATATTGTAAATATGATAGTTACACTAAATAGTATTGCATAGTATTTGTAGTGCACACTTAAAATCATTGTAAAATGGCTGACTGGCTTTTGACCTTAATAAAAGGATTTTAAGTTGAATTACTGAACTGAATTCTGAGTGACACAGGAAGCTAATATGGCTTTCTCTATGATATTTGACTTAGTATATTAAGGGCTCTTCTACATGTACATTTAAGCACTACTAAATTTAATGCACATAAAGCTAATGCTCATTAAGCAATGTTTAGCAGGTGTCTACAAGTGCAAAGACTTGGCGCTAAAGTTAGGTCACCTGGCATTAAAATTAGAGGCAAGTGCCTGCAGCCCTGTGAAGTGCCCCTAGTGGCTGGGCAGACCTGGCACTAAAGTTAATGCAAGATTGCATCTACACATGTGTTTAATGTGCTTTAACTAATTGTACCTAAATTTGATATCTGCATTTTCAGGTACCAAATTTAGGCATGATTAGCCTAATTTTGCCATTTCAATGTGCATTAAGGGTGTGCGCATGTAGACGCATACCCATAGTGTGCATTAAATTAGGCTAATGCGTATTAACGTGTCATATGTAGACATGCCCTAAGGGTGCATCCATACATGCATTTGGTCCAAGATCAGTTTACTTGGAAATAAACTAACTGCAAGTAAGTGCTCCCGGAAAGGCGTCTACACATGGAGGAACTTGGCAGCAGATTTGCTGCTCTTAGCACCAAACTGGTGCCACTTCCTGCACTGGGCCCCTACCACTACCGGACAGAGTTCCAGGCTCCAGCTGCAGCTGCCAGCAACTGGCAGCCCTCTTGAAAAGATAGCCCCACTCTTTGTCCCCTGGCTAGCCCCTTCCCTGGCCGGGAGCAGCATGCACACCCCAGGGCAGCACATGGCAGCTCTCTCCTCGCCAACTGTGCCTCCCCACACTGTGACTTACCAGCCCCTGCCCTTGGCAGCAACTACTAACACCCCGGCCTCCTGTTGGCCCCTGTGCTGGCCCTGCTGGCCTGCTTTCCTGACCTCCAGCTGGCCCATGGCTATATGGTCCCTCCCATCTCCCCCATACTCAGTGACCACCTGCCCGGCCCCACTGTGTAATCCCAGGGCTGCTGCTGCCACACAGCTGCTGCCTGGACCCCATCCAGGTACCTGGACCCTGGTAGAAATCCTGATGATGTGCTGCTGGATGCTATCACCAGGGCTGTCCTTGCCCTCCTGGCCCCACTGCCCCTAGGCCTGCTGGGTCAGCCAGGACCAGTGGCTGTGTGTCATCTAGCAGACCTAGGACAATGAGTTGTAGCTGGAGGCATTCTGGATGACCCAGGTCACCTCCCAGGACCTCCTGGAACAGCTCCAGACAAACCTGGAGTAGCAGGACACTGCCATGTGGCTGCCTCTCCCCACAGACCTGCAGCTGGCTCGCATGAGTCCTCCAGCTGGTCCTCCAACACAATTAGCTGGTCCAGGAGAAGGCATAGCAGGCAGAGGCTGCCTGGCAGTGGAAGCATCAGCTGTGGCAGCAGCAACAGCACCCCCCCACCAATGAGGGCTCAGGAGAGCCACACACTGCACTGGGGGCCAGGGCACCAGGTATGAGAGGCACTGGCCAACCACCTCCTCCTGCACTCCTCACTGAAGCCAGCCTGGACTGCCACCTATCAACCCCCCACCCCACCTGCCCAGCCCCAGCAACCACACTAACTGAAGACACATCTCAGAAGAATAAGCTTTTATTCCCCTCATATCAAACAGCCTACCCTCCCCCTCCCTCTCCAATAGACAGAATCCCTTTCCCTTGCCAACAAACAGAGCCCCCCTCCCTCTCATAACAACAGCACCTGTACACCACCCACCCTGCCCACCAACAATAAAACACCCTCTTCCTTGAGTAAACTATTTACAAAGTGCTTTGTGTGTCATCCCCGGGTTTGAGGCCATGGGGTGGGGACACCTAGGAGACAGAACCTGAGGGCAGGTGGCTAGCACTCCAGCCTCTGGATGTTCCCCCATGGGTGTGTACACTGCTATGAGCCCAGCTGGCACAGGGGTGATGGTGGCCAGGGGTCTCCTAGCATGGGTGGTTCCCCCTCCAGCTGCCAGTGTCCAGGGCCAGCAGGGCCAGGGCCAACCACTGCAGACAGCTCTGGATCCACATCCACGTAGAGTAAAGGTGAGTAGCAGGCCTGAGACCAGGCCGGGGGGTGGGAACTGGGTGATGCTGGACCCAGGATGGGCACTGAGCCAGGGGCTGACTGCTGGAGGCAGCACAGGACCTTCTTCCAGGCCCATGGGGGGCCTGCTACTGGGCGGCAGGTAGCTACCAGGAGGCAGGCTAGGTTAGGGTGAGGGGACAGGCAGCAGGCAGCACAAAGGTGACCACCAGGGACAGAATGGTATCCAGTACCCAGCAGTCATCATCTGTGGCCTGCACTGCCCTGGCCAGGATCACATTCTGCTCCCATAGTACCTCCACCAGTTCATGCTCCAGGGCCAGGAATTATGCCCAGAACTCCCAGTCTGCCTGGTCCTGCACCTCCTGGCATCAGTTCTACACATCCTCATGGGTGATGTCCTCCAGGCCTATGCATCCTCCAGCTGTTCCTCCAACACCATCATCATCTGGTCCAGGAGGATGGTGTGGTCATGATCCCACCTCTGGTGGAGCCAGCACATCTGCAGGGCCCCAGCTGTGGGTGGCAGTGACCCTGAGGTCTTTTCCCAGCTGCCTAGTGTGTCCTCTCCCCTGTGTGCAGCTGCAGGACTTGTAGAGCCATGAGAAAGAAGCTGTTTGTGAGAGTTTGCAACATTTCTCAGGTAAGATGCTATGTATTAGGAGCTTTGCACTGCCCGGCCTCAGATCAGGGTCAGGCATGCATGTGTGCCCAGGGACCATGGTCAGTTGGGTGGGCAGGCCCAGGTGGCTGTTGGATGAGCCCCGCATCGTCACTCACTTCCCTGGGGCAAGCTGTCTGCTGGGTGCAGCCTGCCTCCCCCATCCTGTTCCCAGGCCAGGACAGCACAGGATCCTGGCAGTAACTGCTGCCAAAGCTCCAGACCCCTCCCTCTCTTCCTCTTGCAGGTCAGCTGCTCTCCTGTGCTGCCACGAAGCCCATGGTGCCTGGGCTTGGGGGCATGGGGCTCCTGGACAACTGGACAACTGCACTCCCACCCTCCCCACAGGAGGCCTCTCTGGGGAAGTGCCCTTGGGCCAGCCCCCCTCACCCCCCGTGCCAGTGCTGCACCCTGAGCATGACTCCACTGCACATGTCATGGGTGGTGAGCGAGGAGCTGATTGCACGGACCAAGATGTGGCTGACCCACTGCACCCTGCTTCTGATTGCCATGGTGCCCCAGGCACACTTGTCATGGAACCCTGAACTTTGACAGTGGGGGCGGGGCGGGGGGGAAGCCCTGGATGCTCAATAGTTTTGCACTATCTCCCGCCTCCTTGCATGCTGTGTGAGGGGAACCCAGGGCCAGTGGAGAGAGGCCAGGCTTGAAGGGGGGTAGGTCAGGGGGTAAAGGCTGGAGGCAGGGGCCAGGGAGGGTAAGGGAGGACCCTTCCCCCAGTGTGGGGCTTACCACATGGCCAGGGATGGCATGGGTAGTGGCTCTGCTCGGTCCCTGCTGGTGGTGACAGTGTGCAGCTTCAGACGATATCCTCGGACAGTGGAGTGTGGCATTCAAGCAGTCAGCCAAGGGCCCCTCCTGGGAGGAGCTGGCACTGCTGGCGGTCGGCAGTAACATAATCAGCTGTGCCTCATGGCTGGGACTGCTGAGCTGTCACAGCAGGCGCTGGCCCAGGCTTCCTGTGTTGCTGGTCGAGGCTGAGGCTGGGGAGCTTGGTGGGACAGGCTGCTGCAGGCCCAAGCAGGCTTCCCCAATGACATGTCATCATGGGTGCCAGGACAGTGCCAGGGCTCAGGCAGGCCTCCCTAGCTGCTGTTTACTGCACAGTAAACTATGCTACTGCACAGTAAAGCATCTTGTGCATATGCACTCTAAGCATTTACCATTTTGATTTTCAAAGTTTGCATTTTATGAGAAGGGGTACTCGTTGGGCATTCTGACAAGCATGCACATATGGTTTGTGGTGTATCAAAACACCACTGAAAAAAGCAATGCAGTGCATGGAGCAGCAGCATGTGCCACCAAAAAGGAAGCCTGGTTGGCCAGCACCATGCTCTTGCTCCTGGTTAAGTGCTAAGCAGCTGGCTTAGTGCTGCTGCTGCCCCAGGAGGCCCCCAGGACCCCAGATAAGATTGCTGGGGCCAGGACAGATGCTGGCGTCAGCATCCCCTACCCACCCAGGTCACTTTGCCGTGCACCATAGTGCACATGCAGGGGGGTACCCAGGGACAAATAGCAGCAGTACAAATATGTGCTACTTCTATTTGTTCCACAGGAAATGCATGCCCCTGCACATGTGTAGTCATTGGGATGCATCCACTAGGTGGATTAAAAACTGGCTTACTAATGAAAGACGTAATGGGGAGAAGGTTAATTGCTGAGCCTATTTCCATGTAGATTGTTTCTTGGCCCATGTTTCTCAGTATTCTTAACAACAATCTAAACAATGATATAAAATTATAGCTGATAAAGTTCCTTATAGAGTTCAGATGACACAAATATTGGTGGGATAGTAAATAAAGAAGAGTACAGAAATCTGCTACAGAGAAATCTATTAACACCTGGTTAAATGGTCACACTACAATTAACTATATTTTAAGACAGTCAAATGAATGGTAAACATCTGGGAACTAAAAATGCAAGTATATGTTTTGAAAGGAGCAACTATGAGAAAGGCTTAAGCTGTCATCTGAGGTGATAGCCTGAATCTGATCCATGCTCTGTCAGAAAGGGCTTCAGTGAATAGAAACAGGAGTAGCAAGTGGAAGTTAGGTAGCAACCTTACCTCTCTACATATCATTCATAAGATGAACACTGTGTACAGTGAGTCCACACTTTAAAAAAGATGTAAAAATGCTGGAAGGATGTTACAAAAATTATACCAGGCTAGAAACCAATCAATATGATGTGAAGCTTAGTGAACTCAACTTAATTAGCTTTGAGGTTGAGAGATGGCTTTCAGGGCTTAAATGTGGGAAAGTGATTTGATAGTGAACTTTCCAACCTTGCTGACAAAGGCCTAAGAATATCAGTGGCTGCAAGTTGAAATTAGACATATTCTTAAAATAATATGCAATTTCTTAACTGTAAGTGTTACTATGAATTAGAGCAGGAGAGGGAAACTGGAATCTTGGACTCTTGAGGACAAAGTTGAACATATTCCTAAAATATTTGCTTTGATACAACTTGTAGGAGAAATTCTTCTTCTAGAGGGCATGAGATTTGGACTGTATGGTTGTGGTGATCTGTTTTGGCTTTGGAATCTGTGAATCTGAGTTCTCCATTCATTCCTGGGGAGATGGACCCTAGGGAGAGCAAGATTGCCTACACTGCATTCAACATGCTCATAAAACTTGCAGGTCTGATTAAGACAATAACTATAATAAAATCAAATGATTCAGATCTGCTTTAGCTTGTCACCAGGAGTCCATAAGAGTCCTGGCATAACTACAAAGATATGTTCTGGTTTGTATATGTGTGTTTTTCTTCTTTTGAAGAATCAGCATTAAGTCATGATTGGACACTGGATGGGGTAAATGGTGCCTTATTGTGATACACAGAATCATCTTTCATAGATATATGACTGGTGTACCTTGCTCATGAGATCAGTGTTATATTGACTGTCAGGCTTGTGATAGAGGGATTTTTTATCAAATCAAATGGGCAAGGATCTTAGGGGTTTTTCACCATCCTCAACAGTGCAGGACATATTTTCTCTGAAATGGTAGGGATTATAGGTTTGGGTGGTGATCTGATTTCTTTTATTCTCCGCGTTAGTTTCTTAAGGACTGAGGTGCTTTAACTAAACTGCCTTGATATTGAGTGTTTGGGTGAAACTTAATGGGCAGATGGTTTCTTCTAGTCCTTAAACTTTATTAAATATAGTGTGAGAGATGTAAAATGGAAAGAGGTTCCATAAGCAAATGGATAAGTAACCTACACATTGAGAAATTAGTTGGCAGTGGTATGTAAATACATAGCAGTTTCAATGAGGGATCAAGCAAAAATATTTTTTAGGCATCTATTACAAAGATACTCCATACTGTGTCCTGGTGATAAGGCTTTTAAAATGTCTTTCTCTCTGTGCTGTGACGGGATTATTTCTGCACCTCTGGAGGTAAACTAAAAACCAGTTTCTTTTAAAAAACGGAGTTTGCCTAGCAACTCAGTGGTTCTCAAATGGCTAAGAAAAAAGTTTTATTTGTGCTATTATGCTGTTATTCACAGGATAAAGTAGCCTCCCCTCCAAAAGCACCTTCTCTTGACTGGTTGGTCTCTCATGACTCTTAGAATCATAGAAAAGACTCTTACTGGTATACAAAGGAACTGGAATACCAAACCTGATGAACCAGTTCCATTGGTTACTAGCATTTTGTCTGGGAAAAAAAAAATATTTAACCTTATTTGTAAGTGGTTTCCTTTTTCCTTTGTGTCCCTTTATGATAGTTTCCTGAATGAGTATTAAGATACCAAACTAGTCTAATTTAACATAGTATATTATAAACCCTTATAATTTCATATTTTTAACTAAATTATAGAGGCCTAATTTTTACCTCTTCTAAATATGAATATTGTTCTATGCCTTGACTAATTTCCTATATTTCCTTTTCAAAGGGGCAACCAGGACTGAACATATTGATTTCATCATCAGCATGCATAGCAGCATTATGTTTACAATAGTTAACAATCAGCACTTAGTTCCATTCTGAGATATTTTTAAAAATACGTGTTACCACAACACCTAAGCATGTAAAATACTGCTTCACTTCAATGGGATTCTGGAGCAGGGACTTAAACCATCATTGAAAGATAGCTTCTTTTTAGCTGGCATTGTATATACTTTTAAGTTCAGAGAAAACTGAACTGATCTTGGTTGAAGAGACATTTTATCCAGATGCCTTGTATTCCTGTTCTGCTCCCAACCTTTCACAGTTAAGCAATAGCATTTGACATTGTGAGGCATGAATTTTGAGATTAAACATTTATATAATCTGAAGCGTGGTGCTGCTAGACAGTACTAGCTTCCTGAAAGATTTTATCCCTAGTATCAAATTAGGGGCTTTTTAAGTTTTGTTTAATTCTTAAGATTCCAAGTCACATAGTTTTGTTCTGAATTCAAATTTTCATTGTGATAGTCTATGCTATGATGAAGACATTTGGTGAAACCTTCTACTTCATCTCTACTGGACCACTCTGGCAGGATAAATTATAAGATAGAGTACTTTCAGTAGAGAGACCTTAAGGAAGCTTAAGAAAAAAATATTCATAGACAGTCAAGCTCCAGCAGATTTTGTAAATATCAATTCCTGACAATAAGGAGGACTTCCTCACCTTCCAACAACTTACGTACTACTAACTTATGTATGGTTGAGGTTAGTGTGTTTCAAATAACGTGTTTAGATAACTCTCCGCAGCCTTTTTTTAAACTAAATTTTCATTAAGATTAGATGATCACATCGATAGCAAAGGAATATAGAAGAACCACATTTTTATGTAGACAAAGTAAAAAAAAATATCTTGGCTGCAGAAATATATTCACCTATAGGTCTTTATTACTATATTTAAAAATTTGCATTGAAGAAACAAACACAGATTAAATCAAAGTTGGAGATCTCTTACGTGCATATATGAAAATACAATAGGATTGCAGGATGTAAATATTTGTTAAGTGGATACACTTGAACTGGTTGAATGGTTCCCTCTCTCATAATTTTGTTACCACTAGAGGGCTCAAAATTGCCTTCTGATATGTGTGTGTACATAATGTATATGTTGCAAAATTTGACGTTTATTTGTAGTTTACAATACTTTGTTTTATTTTTGAAAATTGAACTTTTAGATTTTTTTTCTTTAGGATTGTTGGAATTTCTGATTAATTCAGTTTTTGAGAGTATTTATCAATCATCACAAACTCCAATTTACAAAGAATCATATTTTCCTTCATATATCTTAACTTCCAATAATGCCCTCAAATATAAGCTTTGTGTTTTTGGCAAGTTTTTTCAAATGTTGTCTTCTGGCCCAGTCTGAGTCAATTACTGTAAGCAATGACAACAAAACAGGATTCTGATTCCCTGACCAGTGCCTTCCGTGATCATATGTTTTATTAAGTTATCTAGATGACATTGAGTAGCATAGGCATAGTACATTTTTCATAAAAAAGCTTTGCACAGAATTGAACAGTGTTATAAAATCTATCAGACCAAGCATCTCTGTTTTCAGTTGTGACACATTCTCCTGAGGAATCTTACAGGCTCTGAATACATAAAAGGTTTCCAAAAGCTGACTGTTGTCTTCTACTAATGTGGCAATTTCACTTAAGAGAGGGGGAGTTGAGCTATTTTCCAAGTAAAGCTTCATTTTTAACTATGGTGTGCTCTACTTTTTCTTAACTTGTGGGTGTAGTCTCCACTGAGGGTGTAAATGTTACATGAGGGTCAGTCAGAAAGTAATGCTCCTATTATTTTTTCTCAGCCAAATACTATTGAAAAAAGGCCAGAAAATGTGTACATCATCACTGAATACACAGCTGTTTTTTTTAATATAGTCATCTCTGTCAATGGCTTTTTTTCTGATATTGTGTGAGGATCAGTTGGAAAGTAATGCTTCCTAAATTTTTATCTCCTAAGTCATGGACATAGATGTTCTTCTTGTTGATCTCTTCCCTAAGGGAGCCACAATAAACTCAGAAGCCTAAAATGAACCGTTGAAGAAACTGAAACCTTGCATACCAAGACCCCATCCTGACAGAGCCATATCTGAAGAGGTGTTTCTGCATAACAACACTCACCTGAACACCAGCTTACACACCACAGAAGCAATTTAACCTTTGGACAGACTTTACTCTCCCATCCTCTGTACAGCCCAGAGGATGTAAGATGGACTATGAGTGCATCATTTTCAGGATGTGAGAGATATGATTGAGGTTGTGACAGTGTTCACACAACAAGAACAAGGATTCTTACATGTTGGCATGCTTGCCTTTGCTCACTAGTGGAAAGTCCACTGCCGGAAAAGGAAAATATGTTGAAAAATAGCTGTGTTCGTTGATGATGTGGAACTTTTCTTTGCAAATGTAATATATTTTTTTCAAAATATCTGGCTGGTTAAAAAATAGGAGGCATTATGTTCTGACTAACTACACCTGCAGTAGCCAACTTGCTTGTTAACCTAGGATAAAACAGCTGAAGTTCTCAATATCATTACATATGTTACAGACATATTTTGTTACAGACAAAAGTTTCATTTTTTTTCCTAAATACATGTGGAGTCATACCGCTTTCATTACAGAGAGACTACTCAAGAAACTTAACATTTTGAAAAGAATGATGTTCTTGTTTATAGTTATTAGTAATGGGTACTCTATGGAAACTATATCAAAATGCTTAACAAACAATGGCATGAAAGCCATAGGATTGCATGACATTTGGGTGGTTGGTAGCAATGAAACTGGGATTCCTCAAAAAATTTGCAGAATTCAGTTCACTAGGAATAGATCATTAGTTTCCCAGGTGTGGATCAGGTACTGATGGTTGGCATGACATGAATGCTGATCTATTACCAACAATGCTGATCCATTGTACGATGATCTCTTAAATCCACCTGCTGTACGTCTGCCATCATGACACCCACTGTGGTCAAAATTGCTGCACTAGAACCACACAGCAGAGACCCTTTGATGTGAGGAATGGAAGTCAACATCAACACCAAACAAGTTCCTTATCACAGATCCTACAGTGTGCAGACCTGGCTTCCACCTGGAATGCCATCAGTGGGCCTTGATGAATATATTCCAGAAGGGGCACTGTCTGCTGCCTTAAGCTTCCTTAATTTACTGAATGACCATTTTGAAAAATTTAGCCATTTAATTTACTTTAAAAATCCAAGGCATTTAAAAAATATCTAACTCATTTGTATGTTTGCACAGTTAAAAAAGCTAAGGAATAAAGTTGTTTTCTATTATCATGACAACTTAGCGAAACTGCAGAAAAACAGTTTTTTCTTCTCTTCTCTGACATATCATATAATGCTAAAACATACATGTTGATATTGCTTTAAGACCTTAATTCTTGTATTTCCTGCTCCTTGAAATTAATTGTAATTGATTAATTGTATGCAATGGTAGAACTTTAGCATTTAGATACATAAAAAGCAAACACAAATAAACAAAACAAGTATTATGTTTGTTAAATACATTCTGGATCCAGTGGGGGGAAAAAACAGATTAAGAAATGTGACAGACATTGCCTTGGCTGGCAAATATTTCAAATTATATTGTTACCAATAGTCCAGTTTGGCTAGCAAGTTGTGTCACACAACCATTAATAAGCCTGGACTAATTTACCCTGACATATATTATATAGCTTGGGCTGATATGTATGTTGGACCACTTTGATAAGAGTGGACTGAAAATGGTAGTTTTATCACAGCTCCAATTCTGTAACCTGAGCAGGATTTATTCCCCTATGACAAGACTACCTCTGTATAGGAACAGAGATCTTTTCAAATGGATTTATTTGTAGAATTTGAAACAAGAATTCTATAACAGTGGCACAAAATTGGCCAAACTAGTTCTAGTAATTTTCTTAAGCTTTGTCTCGGCCGGCCAGAACTGACTCGAGGTGATTAAGAAATCACTCGTTTGTTTGGGTGGGCTGGTGAATGGAGAGGCAGACAAGGTTTAATGGTTGCAAAACGTTTACTTACGCCGCATGGAGTTGCGATGCAGCTGGTCCGGTCGTCTGAACAACCACGTGAGTTGTTCCAGCTGGCGGGGCCCAAGCCAG
>NW_005842043.1:608885-623648 GCF_000455745.1 Alligator sinensis
TCTGGGATTGCGCTCGGCGACGGGAAGAAAGATCGATAGGTGATCAGTCTATCGATCAGCTAGCCGCAAGTCAGATCTCTTCTGAGGCACTCTGCAGCGTGCTCAAAGTTCTTCAACTTGGGCGGAAGTCGCACGGAATTTTAAATGGCCAGCAAGCCAATTACTAACCGCCACGTGTGAATAATTTAGCACTGGCCAATAGCGGGACACAAATTTGCATTCGAATAGCGGGAACTCTTTGCACCGTGCATTTCTGTGCTGCAAAGAAGAAATGCACCCTGCAAAGAAGGCTGCAAATTGGCGGGAACTCTCTTGCACCGAGGCTCTTCTGTGCAGCAAAAACCCTCGCTGTGCAAGAGGCTCTCATGTGACAAGAAAATTCCATTGTGCCAAGGCACCAAAATCACTGGGTTGTGACAAGCTTATAATATTATTACAGTCCACTTAGAATAATTTGTATTGTAGAAGAGAAACAAAGATGAGTAAATGCTGATAATGCTAGTGTTGAAGTGACATTACATTGTGTGTCTGTAGACATGCAGGGAGCTCCCAGTGCCAGCTCTGAGATCTAATCTCTTAGCGCTGACTCCACGGTCGCAGGGCTAGCACTGGAAAGTAAGGATCTCCCAGCCCCCTGCTCCCCAGTCGCAATATCAGAGCGGGGGGCTTGGAGCTCTCTGCTGCCAGGGTAGGGGGACATAGTCCCCATCTGAGCTCTAATGACAGAGTCCACCCCAGCAGCAGGCAGCTCCTGGGGACAGGGAGCAATCTCCCACTCTCAGTGGCTGGCTGACCAGGAGCTAATCTGGTCCTGGTCAGGCGCCTACAAGAGCGCTACTGCACAATTAGTAATCTCAAGTAAATTTGCTACTTGCATTTGCAGGTAGCAAATTTAGTCACAATTAGCAAAGTTTTCTGTGAAGTAAGCACGTGTACATGTAGACGCACATGCTTACTGCCCAGTAAACTATGCTACTTCTCAGTAAAGCATCTCATGTAGACGCACCCAGTTCTGATGGTCCAGAAATTATGTGAGGGACAAGGATTTTTGTGGATATTTTTATTGGACCAATTGCATGGTTGAGCTAAAGTTAGGTCCCTAGTGAAGAATGCCTTGCATTCAAACGCTTGTCTAACTTTATCCTAAGCTCACAGTTGGTCCAGTAAAAGATATTACCCACAAAATTATGCCTCTTGCATAAATGTTGATAATGAAATTATATCTATAATAGTTTGAGTGTTGGCACTACTGCACTTTTTCAGGTAAGTATATTAAAGCTGACCTTTCTGTGTCAGTGAAATATCAATATTTATTATTAGTCAATAACAACAACAACAGCAAGAAAAAAAATTATAGAAATTGCACTAATGTTCACATAGATCCTACAAGAAATCTTACCACATATGTAACTCTGCAATTTATTGCAGAGTTCTAATTTATTAACTCAGTGGACTTAGACAAATAGATACTCTATAGAATGTTTATTTTTAATTAATTTTCCCATTTAATAATTATTAAAAATAAATATATTTCAGTAAATATATATAAAGGCTAGTTCTTGAAATTTCATGGCCATACTGACTTTGAACCTTATGTTAACCCAATGTAATAATACTTTAAGTTTTCTTAGTCTGTATCTACACAGTAATTCATTTTATACACTTGTAACTCCCAAATTGCAATAAAGAATTACATCTGAGATAGATACATTGAATTCTTGTAACCCAAAGATTAAGAACATAGACATAGGACTGGAAGAGACTTTCTGCCCATCAAATTCTGTCTTCTAAATTAGCAATAATTTATCCAAAGAATCCTAAAAATCGTTCACTCTTTTGCACATAACACAGCATATCATGAAAACAAAACCAAGAACATCAAAAATGCCCTACAATATGCTACAGATTAAAAAAAAGAGAGAGCTAATAGAGGTGACATAAACTTCTAAAAATAACTTAAATGTAATTACCAGGAAGGAATGCCACTAGTATATAGTATGTCTTCATTTATTGAATGTATAGAAAAAAAGTCTAGCTAGATTGCATTAGATATGAATTTGGATTGCTGATTTGGTCACTGGATATTTTCCCTGGCTAAGCAAAAAAGAAGTTCAGGCCCTTTTGATTTTTATTCAAATTTATATGTTTAATAGTGTCTATTATTAATTTAGGTCCCAATGTTACCTTTTTTATTTATGTTGCGTAGGACCTTTCTACAGTAGTCACTAAGATGACATCAATTTAAGACCCTGCTCTATGCAAATAGACATGGAGGAATCAGGCCATCAGTTTTTAATTTATTGGCAGCAGTAATCTTTAAAATAGTATGGCATATTAGAGTTTCAATGATTTTTTTTCTGAGTTATACAATTTCTTTTACATCTCAGATCAAAATAATCTCCAAATTGAATGGCAATCATGTCTTTTTATAAAATATCTTTATCTTATCATCCCACTAAAATATATTTGAACATATTTTACAATTTAGTGAATGCTTTACAAATAGGAAAGGTCCTAATTTAAATGTACTATAAATGCACCAATTTAACATGATTGATGCTATTCTGTGTATTTTCTCATCCATGAGTGTGCGCCTTAATACCTTTGCCATGGCACATTGCCAAAGTAAATAATACCAGGCCATAAACCAAACTTAACTGTCTAGATTCTCAAATGGCAAAGAGATACATTAAGATCTAAGCTATCAGGATGAATACAGCTCTTTATAAACTTTATAACAAAATTATGTAGAATATTGGTGTTAAGGGATTAAAACCCTTTGTTATAAACACACAGAAAGATTAGAGTTCATTTCCATTTTAAATACTTACAAACAGGCCTACCAAGTGGGGCAAACATGTTGGACAAGATCCCATGGCTCAGGATTACAGGGATCTAACAGCAGTCAATTGAAAGCGATGACTGTGCGCCACAAAGGTAGGGGGCCCACTTTCATGTGAGCCATGATAGATCTATAAGCATTGTTGCTAATATGTACAAAGGTCCTCTTTCTGGTTTCCAATGTTAATTTATTTTTCAAAACATACAGCTTGATGTGTACACATTCTTTTTAAAGGGTAACTATTTGCTTTTGCAGCAATTTATTAATTCAGAAAAGTAAATTTTCCAGTACAGAGAAGCCAGCTCAAACCTCTGAATGAAAATAATAATGGCAACACTTAAGAAACATTTAAACAAGTGTTAAACAAGAGTATTTAACCAAGTCTTCCTGCTTGGTGAAACCATTAGAAACAAAATCTCGCATAGTTTCAAGGGCAAATAACAAAGTTTTTGTTTTACATTTCACAACACTGACTTCGGTTATTGTCACAGCAAAAATTCAATTTCCAACTTATTTTGTGATTTTATTTTTTTTAATGCTTAAAATAGTCTTCTATTTTTCAGTTTCCTATTTATTGATTGGGGGGAGGGGTTGTTTTGTTTTTTAGTGTTATACCATCCACTATTTTTTCTTGGGTTAATGTATTAGAAATAATAATCTCTGAATATTCCTATTCAGAATCTAATCAAATTTCCCATCACTTTGACATAATGATGCAAAGAAAATAGTTGTATTAAGAGGTGAATATTTTGTAATAAGATGCTAGCAGTAGCATGCTTTACAAATAGTTTTACATCTCTTCTGCAGGCCCTGGGTCAGGGCCATAAGTCCCAGCAGCCTAAACCTACACTATTGAATCAGTGGGCTTTTTAACATTACTTTCCATTGGTACAGAATAAAGCTACAATGCAGGTAGTTACTTAATCATCTGCCTATTTTTAAGTGTATGACTAATTAAATAAGTTGATATCAATTTCTGTTTATGCTTCAAAGGTAAAATTTAGGCCTCACTGATATCCAGGGTAAAACTCTAATTAACATGCATGGTTTCATGATTTTACTCCAAGATCTCAGCTCTAGAGGTTTTATACTCAGAACTGCTATTGAGTTACCAAGTATATATAATGTAAATACAATGGCTTTCAAATTATATGTATATTATAGATCTGCATCCAGTGCTGAGAGTTCTTCTTTGGGGTTTAATTTATCTAACTGCATTTTCTTTTCATGTGGTTTCCCTGAAAGGCAGGAAGTGTGTTGATTATACAGTTTTCTCTCTACTAAAAATATTCGTAACATTCAGCAGCGTGGTAGGTTCTCTAAGCAAATTTGACTATGTTATAACTATATTTGAAGGTAAACTCTACATGGAGGCACAGAGCTTTGTCTTTGCCACTTTTACCCTGTAAGGCCCAGATCCAGCAAACATGTGGAGGTGTTTAAACATTAAGGATTTAGGGTACAGCACACATCAGTAGGATTTTTCATAGGCTTAAAATTAAGAACATTTTGTGTTTCCAGGACTGGGACTTCGGAAAATAGAATAAGTTCTAAAATATAAGGTGCAATTCATTCAGTAGCCTACATCAAATAATAAAAAGTACTGTAGTGTGCAAATATATGGATAAGAAATAACTTTATCATCTCTGCCATACACATGGAAAAATACTTCCCTTCCCTTCCTCCCAGTATATTAAAGAGGGTAATACCAATCTGTTGTAAAAAAAAAAACAAAAAAAAAACAAAAAAAGGATTTAAGAAAATTAAATGAAAGTCAAAAGCAATACATTTTACAAGGGCATCAGAACAGGAAAGGTGACCTAATATCCTTCAGCAATTAAAATATAGAATATAGCCTGATTTTTTGGGCAACTTTTCATGCTTTTGATCCTTTTCCCATTGAAATGAATATCAAATTTTCATTGATTTCAGTCCATTATATGCTCTTATATATGTCCATTATATGGTCTGTGATAGATTGGGCTAGATTGACTAGTGCTATTGAAAAAATGTATGCAATAACTCCTGGCATTAGCAAGATGTCCTATGTCCCAAAAGGAGATTTAATATCAAGGCATTGCAGGCAGGTTTATTACCAATCCCCTCCCTTCTTTTCCTGGAACACGAAATATTCATTTACAGCTAAGGTTTTGTTGATGCTCTCTGATGTAAAGAATGATCTTGCTTTCTAGCTATGCTGGACAATTTGCTTCCTGCCAGCCAGTGTGGTAATGTACAAAAAGGTAAGGAAACCTTGGAGATATTCCCACTTCTGGAATACTTCAAAGTAATTTTACTTACGTACAAGCAGGTATAAACCTTATGTCAGTTTGACCTCAGAAAGACAAAGCAGGTAGGCTGATTTAATTTTTTATGACTCAAATGCAATTAATACATTTAATTTAATACATTTAATTTTAAGCCTGATCAAATGATGTCTTTAATAGGAGTTGGACTAGGCTGTTTGGGCAGTAGCTGAACGATGCTAACATTTTACTGAAAAATAACTTATATTTAGGATGCATGAAAAGGTAAAAATTGACCTTGCTATAGTATTTACCTGTTAACATTCCATTTTACATTCCACAAATGTCAAATGGTCTAAACGTAATGTAGAACTTTACCCTAACACAGTCCATTACACCACACTTAAAATCAGAAGATAATATGGCAGTTTGGAATGACAGTTGAAAATTAGCTAAACTTTATGTTGTAAGGGAGACAGGTTTTATATTCTAGTAGATGTTTCACAGAAGCTCTCTTGTTGGATATCACTGGAAGGAAGCATAGAATCAGCAGCACACCCTGGAAAGTAATGTATCCTATTTCTTCTCTCAAGTAATCTTGACGCCATTGTAACTCAATTGATGCCAAAGAAATTACTCCTGGTTTACTCTGGTTTTAGTCACAGGAAGATGAGACCCAGTGTTTGGAAAGAACCAGAAATATATATATATATTGTTTGGAGACACAGAAGGGCTGATTATCTCTATTTCTGTTACTTCAAGAATGTGAACTGCTATGCAATAATGGGCTCTGGGAGTTGCCTCTTAATTTGGGGGGTTACACCAGTAGATAGCTATCAGTATGACTCTCCTGGCCTCTATAGAAAGACGCATGTCAAACAGGAATAGGTCTGTTTTCACTGGGGAAATCTACACAAGACGTTTACTACACAGCTGACTAATTAGCTGCACAGTAAAATGGCTCGATGTCTATACATATGCCCCATATCAGGCTGAAGTAGATCAGTTTACTCTGCAGTAGGATAGTACTTGTAAATACTGCATCAGGATAGTACTTGTAAATATAAGTGCTATCCTGCTGCCAATTAAAAACTTCTGCAGCAGTGCATGAGTGAATGCTGGAAGGGCTGGCAAAGGCATGAGAGTGCTTCAGTGCATGGGCTGGCTAGTCCCACACTGAACCCTGCTGGCTAGTCCCACACTGGATCTCCCTTGTGCCCCAACGCAGTAAGCCAAGGGAAGCAGCCCTGGGCTGGCAGGCTGACTTCCGGGGTCCCCGGCCAGCTGAGGCTGCTCTGACCCAGCTCCACGTGCTATGCATGAATAAACTGTGGAGTTTATTGATCTGAAGTAAACTGCTCCCAGGTGCAAGTTCAAACGGCATGCCTGGGAGCAATAAACTCTGGAGCAATAAGCTCTGTAGTTTATTCATGTGCAGTAATAGCGTGTGTAGACTGTCTCACTGACATGGAGAAGCAGCTTCTCAGCTACTTTGTGGAACAACGTGCACATCTACACGTTCATTAATGCACCACAATTGGCACTACTGCACCTTAGTGTGGGCACATGCTTTTTTTTGTGATGCTAATGTGCAGTAGATGAATTCTACTGCAAGTTAACAAGGTTTTTCTTGCCAAGCTGATGTGCAGAAGAATTAGTCGACTGCGCTTGTATCATCTCATGTAGACATGCTCAAGGATAGGTTAAACTATTGTTCCATATTTGTACAATCGATAAAGGGATGAGGGAATTCCTGATGGAGAAGGAGCAGATGCTCAAGTCCTGGTCTCTTCAGCAAAGCCCAAATAAATTATATTTTTAAATGAGATTGTTGTGGAGACTGCAGGGAGAAGACGATCTTCCTACTTCCTAGTGGTCAGAATAGTTTTTTTCCTTTTCATTCCTCCTTACGTAGAGAGTTTCAGCTACTGCCTATTTGGCCAAATCATCACAAACTAATGGCTACATGTCCATTTTCTGACTTGCTTCTCTCAAATTCTTCCTCTTTTTATTGCTAGAAAAAGCCACTATGGAGTAAACGGTATGTGACATTTAAGGTTTTGGAAATTGTCCAGTCTTCTTCACACAAGTACTGAAATCATAATAGTATTGCTGCTGTTTGGGCAATGAAAACCTGAGGAAGGGGAGAAGGTAAGATTTACCACTAATTTCTAAAATATTTAAGTTAAAGACTTTTAAAAAAAGATTAATAGAAGAGGGAATTACATTAATGAGGAAGTGGAAGTAAAAGAGAGGTCATGAGACTTTAAAGGTAGCTTATTTGTAAGGTTTCATAGTTTCATAGTAGCTAGGGTCAGGAGGGACCTGAACAGATCATCTAGCCTGACCCCCTGCCACAGGGGTTCACAACCTTAAGTCTTTCAGATAAACATTTTCTGGAATCCCAGCTATCCTTTGGCACTAAACTGCCAGTGACATCCTCATCATTTTGGATAAGGATCAAAACTATTTTCCTTTATGTTGCCTGGGTTTTTGTTTAAGAGGTACTAGTTTTATATAAGGATTATTGAGAGCTGTCATATTCTATATAAGGGGAAAAGAATATCTTTTTTATTAGAAGGAAGGGAAATGCCCCACACTAATGAAAGAAACATAAAGCCTAATCTTGTTCTCAGTGGAGTCTCCAACTTCACTGCCAGCCAAGTCCCAAACAATCAAAACTTGAATACTTTTGGTTCTAAAATGAAGAACACTTGAAGCTGGACCCAGAAGTTATTTTAGCTGACTTTACATATAACTTGTATTTGTTAGTTTATTTGATGTGATTGAAGAAACGCTTACTATTTAAGATGTGAGTTGTTCCTAATTTCTCTTGTTTCTAAACGTGTTTGAAAGGCATAATTAGTTTTTAGAAACATGACTATCCTTTTCCTTTGTCAAACCAATATGCTTTTCAGTAGCTGGTAAAGCTAAGATTCTGAATTTGTATTAGGTACCATCCCCAAACCTTGACCCTGTTCAAAGAAAAGGATGCAACCAGTAGAGGGCACTTTGTTACTCAAACATCTAGGCAGGATGCTGAAAGAACAGGAAAAGGAAATAACATCCTGAAGTCGTGCGGAGAACCAATAGTTGCCTGTGAGAAGGAGCAACAAATGGAAACAGCAGTCTCAGAACTGGATGTGGAAGGAAGGCTAGGCAGAGTGGAGACTGGAAAACCAAGGGCTAGATAGGATAGCTTCAAATGGAGGGTAAAGGGCAAGTGGTTTGCAAGCAGTAGATATGACAAAAACTGCACTTTGACAGCAGGAAAACAGTGCAACAGAGCATTGAGAAAGCAGCTGGACTCATCTAAAATACTCTTCGGATCACTCTTTTATTGGCTTTGGGACTAGCAGACCAGAGGGAATTTCTCTGGAAGACTGAAGAAATCCATGAAGTATACTGAAGTCTATCCCAAGAAACTATGTTAAGGGCTATGGAAAGAGGTTGTAACCATTATTTTTGCTTAGAATATATGTCTTTTAAATTTTCTAGAAGCTATAACAATATAGTGATCTATCACTATAATAGGTTATGAGATCCCTTGGCTCTAGCCTGAAAAACTAATGTTTGGAACACCCAGAAAGCACTTGTTGCCTCTGAATTTACAGTATGCAGAGCCCACTACTGGATAGTTAGTGTAGCACTATATACAGAGACACCCTGCAGAGCTTTTGGTTATAAAGCATAAACAACTCTAGTTCTGAACCTGTTTTCTCTGAAGGCAATGAGAGTTTTGCCTTCCAGGGGGCTCAGAGCTTGAATGCAATGAGAGAACTTGTACAGTTCAAGGTAACGACATGCGTATGTCTTCAGAATGGGAGACTAGTTCTCTACTTTCATATCTCTACTTTTCTACTACATCTCTGTTTTTTATTTCATGCTGTCTTGAAAACTGATGCTTGTGAGCCTTTTATATTTTTAATTTTCTTTCCTCTTTGTATATGTTTTTAAGGAGGTACAGTGTGCTATAAAAGGCCATAAATAGCTTAGGAGCTGAGGGAGAATTCAGTTGATGCAAACGTTAGTATTCTTCTGCTGACCCCTTCTTGGTAAGCCCTGGCAAAGAGAGAATGCAGGAGTTAGAGCAGGGAACAAAGCATATGCCACTGCAGTCACTGTGACTTGCCCCTCAAGCCAATGAGAGTATTGAAGGCTGATATAATTTAAACTAGCTTCAACTGAGCTAACTTGGGTACCTTGAAGCAGGCACAGAGCTCTGTGTTGACTGATTTCCTCTGAGAAGCAATGTAAATTAGCCAGTGTCAAACTTGATGGTACTGTATGTAGTTAGCCTGCTTCCACTTAGCTCACTTCAGGACAGCTCATACATCTTTACACTAGAACAGACTGTACAATGTAGGGATGCCCTGGGATTAGGAACCCCAGCTGTTTGCGTTACATTGAGAGCCATTTAAGCCCTTAGGGTACATGGAATCAAGGGGACTTTTGGGAACTATCTCTACCACGATGGCTGTGCCTCCTGGACTGAGAATTGTGACCTCCCCTATAGTATTAGTGTATGTAAACCACACTTTGTAAAGTGTGTGGAGTGTGTATAAAGTGTGTATTTGTAATAATTATGAATACTGTAAAATTATATTGGTTTGTTGGAACATTTGCTGGGACGCATATTTTCTTTTTATTAAAAGAAGTGCTATGAGGAAAATAGCAGAAAGCCAAAACATATAAGTAACCTCCAGTGGGGGTCATTAAGAGATCAGGCCTGGACTAATAAACTCTAAAGATGCTGCTCCAGACACTAGCAAAGTTACAAGGCCTATTTTGTTAAGTCTGGGAACTTACAGATCAGAAGGGTATTAAACAAAGTTGCTTTCTACAGAGAGAGGGGGAAGAAGTTGTTGTGGAGGATTTTGCAGGGAAACAGACTAACAGTGATACTACTTGGGTCTGAAGGAGCAAGGTTTAAAGTTTCAGAGGATGATTGTAGTAAGCCTGATGTAAGATTCATAGATTGTAAGGGGCTGGAAGGGACCTCAGAAGATCATCAGGTCCATCCCCCTGCACCAAGCAGGAAAGACAAATGGGGTCAGGTGACCCTAGCAAGGTGACTGTTCAGTCACCTCTTGAAGATTTCCAGGGTAGATGATTGCACCACCTCTGGAGGGAGCTTATTCCACAGTCTGGACACCCTAACTGTGAAGACATTTTTCCTAATGTTGAGCCTGAAACGGTCTTCCAGGAGTTTGTGGCCATTATTTCTGGTTTTCCCCAAGGGTGCCCTGGTGAACAGTTGTTCGCCAAGCCCTTGATGTACTCCGCTGATATAGTGGTAAGCTGCTACAAAGTCCCCTATAAGCCTTCTCTTATCTAGGCTGAAGAGTCCCAGGTCCCTCAGCCTTTCCTCATATGGCTTGCCATGCAAGTCACTGATCATACGTGTGGCAATTCTAGGAACTTTCTCAAGCTTTACCATGTCCTTGTTAAAGTGCAGCACCCGGAACTGGACGCAGTACTCCAGCTGCAGCCTCACCAACGCTGTGTGAAGTGGAAGAATCACTTCCTTGGTTTTGCTTGAGATGCATCCATTGATGCATGCCAAAGTATTGTTTCCCCTACTGGCTACAGCATTGCACTGATGGCTCATATTCATACTGTGGTCTATTATTACCCTTGGGTCCCTTCATTCATGGTGCTGGTCAGTTTGGTGCTGCCAAGCCTGTAGGTGTGTTGGGGGTTGTTATAAGTACACACTGTTCATTTTGTTAATAATGTTTTCCCTTTTCTGTTTTTGCTATTATTAAAATTGTTGTTTAAACTGAAGATTGCTGCAGATCACTGTAACAACCATTACTCACAGCTCTCAAAACAAGACTTTCAGGTCCTCAGCCCAGTCAGGCCTACTGAGTTTAAGCATGATTGTTACAGGGTAGAACTGTGGGTAAAACCTCAGGTCCAGTGAAAGCAGAAAGCTTAACACCTCTGGAGCCTCATCCACATCAGCAGGGGCATGCATTACCACAATTGGTAGTAGCACACATTTGTGCCGCTACTTTATGCTGCAGTGCACGCCCCTGCTCATGTAGTTTGCAATATGTCCTGCTGCTCCATGTGCTGCAGGGGGAGGTGGCTGAGAAACCGGGTTGCTTGACACAGGGGAGCAAGCAGCTCCCTGGGCTGGCTGCTCCCCTGTCTCCGCATGCCTCAGTGCATGGGGCTCTACAGCAGAGCCCCAATGCCGAGGCATGCGGAGTCCCTGCCTCGAGGCACCCTGCAGAGATTTGCCAAGCCACAAACCACATGTGCCTGCATGTCTGCATCCAGCCTGGGAGTTCATTCAGTGAGATAAGGAGAGGACTCAGGTGAAGCTTCTTTTGTAACTATGACACAATTACATTATGCGGCAGGTAGGGCAGGGTAGCACATTAACTAATTTTCTGAACTAACTGGTTCAGAAAGGCATGAGCTTTCCAAAGCAAAAGCCTACTTCATTAGATGCTGTCAGATGTAAACAGGTACCATTTAGCCTCTGACTTGCCTCCTGGCTCTACTTTCTGACTGATTTCAGCCTAATGCAGCTAGCCACCTCTCCATAGTTACATGATGAAATCCATCTTAAAGTAAGTCTGCCTTCTGGCTTTCAACAACTTTGACATGGTATTTCAGCTCACAAAAGCTAAAAATGTTTTGTTTGTAGGACTGTTAGCCTTACAAGCTGAATCTAGGATTTACATGTCACTCTATGCTTTTTATGACATAAGTACTATCTAATAAAAAGTCAACTATACCTTAGTAAAGAATTCCATTGGCCACAAACAAGCTAGAATATTTATGTACTTTATAATATTTATTTATATATTATTTATTTACCGCCCTTCCCAAGAAGGTTTCAGACAGCTTACAATAAAAAGCATACTTATAAAACAGAAGAATGACAAAACTTAAAGAGGAACTAGAATCATAGCATCAACGTAAGCTAGAGACCCTAAATAATATTCTAGCCTAGCATTGTTTGCTGAAAGCCTTCCCAAATTGGAAGGTCTTATGGTGCTTCCAAAAGATGTTCAGACTTGGGCTCTGGTAGGCCTCAAGGGGGAGTTGCAGAGCTGAGGAGCAACTATTGAAAATGACCTTTTATGTGTTTCCATCAAGTGGCCTTGGCATACTAATGGTACCCACAGAAGGTTGCTCTTGCCTGACGTTAGGGATCATAACCGGGTATAAGGGAGAAGGCAGCTCCTTAGGTATGTAAGATTCAGATTGTTTTAGACTCCAGCTCACCCTACCATAAGGGCAACAGGAACCAAATTTATGTTAGTTCATAAACATAAGCAGATATGATTCAGAATATATGAAAAGACTGTCTTGAGAAAGATGCCATTTTTATATGTTATTTTTCTGACTTTAAGTGCACTAGACTTATTTAATCTGTTATATTTGTGTGGGACCTGATTCTACATTCTTGGCACATAGGATTCCTGTCTGGGAAGTTCTGGGTGTACAAACCAGGCTGGACTGGGTGCTTAATCGGTGAATGCTTTTGGGCAAGAATCTTGTTTATTTGGGTGCTAAGGTATGTATGTTTTAACATTCTATGATGTATTATTTATATGGTTTATTATTTATAAGTAGGGTCGCAGTGCTGATTTTTAACGTTTACATGTATTCATACTTTAAGTCCTAGAATGTGTTTTAAGCAATATTGCTGGCTAATGATTATTGCTTTTAGGTGAGAGTATCTCATAATTAAATCAATGGGTCTGTATGGGAATTGGGGATCAACCTACAAAGAGCTCAGTGCAGACTCAAGACCTGACGGACAAAGTCAACAGCCAGTCGGTACTCAGATGAATCAATAGGACCTAGCAGAAAAAGTCATTAAATATAATAAAAAAGCATGTATTATTAAATTATGTATAATTAAAGCTGTAGCACCAGCAATTAAGGTTTAACTAAGTACTTTCATTTTAAACTGAAACTTTCAAAGCTTGATCTTTGGGTAAAGGTGAAGTTTTAAAAAAGTTTTAGCATTTTTTAGCATACGGAGGGCAAAAAACACATTCTTATTTTTTCTTTAAAGACCTCCCTGATGATCATCTTCATGATGCCTCTGAGCCAGTTGAGGTTTGAAAGTTGAAACTGATCTGTATAACTAGTTTGCATTAAGGAGAAATATCTAATTTTATAGTGAAAATGCATTTTGGTTTGCTGATCTGAGTCTTTGGAAGTTACACTATGCACATGAACAATACACATTACTAGGATATTAAAAAAAAAACAAACCCTGTGCTGTTTTTGAGTGAATGTAGGGTGCGCATTATTGTTCATGTATAATTAGTTTAGGTATGTGCTAAACAAATTATGTTGTATGAGTATACTGTACAGCGTATAGAAATAGATCTGGTTCCTTCAGTGTGATAATCCCATATGCTCACTGGATAGAGAACTCTGTGATTGCTTCCTTTATTTGGATCTTCTTTTCTTTGCAAGTTGCTCTGTTCTTATGGATGGATGACTGCATAGCATCCCACTGAAGTCAACGGCATTCTACTCAGGTGCTTTTGATCCCTGTGTTGTCCAACCGATCAAGCTGGTTGTGGAATTTTTGTTTTTATAAAATGTTGTCCAAAAAGCCTAGGAAATTCCATCAAAAATTGTGTTTGATCACTTCAATTGATCCCCAAAGTCTAAAGTCAGGGAACTTAATGCCAATTTAAATACTAGACAGGCACCTGCAACTCTGATCCTCTGCTTGTGTGCATTATGATAATCTCAGAATATATGATCACTTATGGTTTTCAAATACTGGCATTAGTACTATTTAATTCTATCCACAGAGGGTTCAAGGGGCACTTGTCTTCCCTACAGAATTGTTAGGGACTTTCATGCAAGAGGCAAGGATTTCTTAGGTTATTTTTTTTCTGGACCAACTGAGTATTTGGGATAAAGTAGTTGGGATTAAGTTAAAGGAGCTTTTGAATGCAAGATACTCTTCCTTACTCAGCTCTCCGAGGAAGAAGGTCATCCTAAGGAAGAATGCCTTCTGTTGGCAAGGCAATCAGGACTCGTTAGAGATCTCTTATTAGACCAAGATTTTTGCAAAAAAAAGGCTTTAATTGCAGGCTTTCTGGCACAAGCACCCTTCATCAGGCACTGGAGAAAAGATTGTCCAAGTTCTGCTGGGTAGAAATGAAAGTTCATCTTTCATAGGATTTCACAGAGGAGTCAATAGTCTGTTGGAAAGCTCTTTCTCACCTGGTCTAAGAGAAGCTGCTGCCCTAAGAAATCCTTGCCTCTTGCACAATCTCAGGGCCATCACAGCTACAACATCACAGGCTACGGGGGCTTTCATAGCATCTTGTTTTCTAGCACTCCCAGAATCGTGCTGTGCCCGTGGGTCCAAGGAGGGAGCGGGGAGAATGGCACAGTGCAAAAAATGGTCCAGGCAAAGAAGGGCATCCCTGGGTGCCCAGGCACCGCGGAGGAGAAACGAGGCGGCAGAGACATTTGCTGGCGAGGTCACGGCATCGTATCCCCCAGCGCTGCGAGCAGCCCGGTGTTGCGCCCCGCGCTGGGCAGCCCCCGGCTCTTTTTTTTTTCATTTTATTTTTTTTGTCTACCACCGCGCTCTCACATTGGCCAGACGCTCCAAACTGAACCTCACGCTCCTCGCAGCCGATTGGGTGCACTTTCCGCCCATCTCCCCGGGAA
>NW_005842043.1:625030-643056 GCF_000455745.1 Alligator sinensis
GGGGGGGGCAGGTTGTCTCTCTGGTGCGGTGACTTGTTAGTTAACATCCTGCTCTTCCTGGATGAGATGAGTTATAACGGGACCAGCATCTCCTCTGTTCATTTGCACTGGAGTCATCCTAACAATGCACCGAGGCAGAGGTGAATTTATTGATCCCACGATAGCAAACGCTGCCTAAGTGTGTGTGTGTACATATATACATACATATCTATACGCACATATATGCATATAGACATGTATATACATGCACACACCTATATGGGGGGGGTGTGTGTGTGTACAATGTCTTAGACGTGCATGTAATACAGAGGGGGTGGCACATCTGCTACTGCTTCAGATGCTTACACTCCTGTCCAAGGGAAGTGACTTGGACCTGCTCCTGATTTAAAAAAAGAAAAGAAAACAAACAAACAAAACCCCAAACTCCCAAAGGGATAACTTGATAAATCAGTAGTTTAAAGATGAAAACGTTGAGGTAAAATCGAAGTTCAATGACTTGGAGAGAACAGAAGTAGGGGAGCCAAAACTGCCCTTGTGCATCATTCACTTTTTCAGAGCCAGCTTAGTGGAGATCCTCAGTTCTGTGCTGCTGGGAGGGAGCACAGACAATTGCTCAGTTGCTCAAGGGACTGAAAAACATTTGTGTCATTCATTGTGTGTGTGTGTGTGTATATATATTTTTTTTTTCCAGTTCTTGTCCTGTGTTTTTTACTTCAGAGGTTGGGGGTAAGACTGGCGAGGTCTGTTTCCTCACCTTTTAAGTGTATTTAAAATAATATGTGACCTAAGCTTTTGATCAGTTGAGTAAAATTCTTCTTAATGTCCTTTAATTAATGAGCTTAAAAGAGATCATTGTCACCTAAGAAGTGCTAAAGAAACACATCAGGATTACTTAGGCAAGTGATTCCATCCTCACCATGTTGAGTTGTTTTCTTGGCAGCAGCTGAAATGCTTGGAATAAAACCCCACATTTTGGGTGGGTTATTTGGTAGGAGACTAGTTGTTTTGCTCACTTAAGAAGAATGCAAGCAATAGCTAATTGCTATTCTTGTGTGTTTGCTAATGGCGAACAAATAGCCCATCCGTATTTACTGTTAATTTCTTTTGAGCTTTGGCATTTTTTGCAGTATTTTAAGGGAATGTTGTCGTTTGTCACCATGCACTTTTCGTGCAGGTTTTTTAAGGGATCAGTTCATTTCAGTATACCGTAGTCGCTATTGGCAGAACTGTAGTGATTCCATGTTCAGAAATACTACTTGAATTGTGTCGTCTTTTTTATGTTAACACAAAATTAAGGAAAATGTCTGCATGTTTTAATTTCCACAGAGTGAATGTTTAAATCTTTTAAAATGGCAAATGCACACCCCATGCATTTCTCGTAGAATGACGCAACTGGTTCGAATTGTGTTAGTGCATGTACTAATGAACAGTTTCAAGAATCTACTTGTTTTTTTGTGGGTATGGGGAAGAGCAAAAGTTTTGTAAACCAAATTAATGTTGCATATCTCAATTTTTCAGAGGACGGCCAATATTTTCTAAAGGTCCTCATACCTAGTTATGCTGCTGGATCTATAATTGGGAAGGGAGGACAGACAATTGTTCAGTTGCAGAAAGAGACTGGGGCCACCATCAAGCTGTCTAAATCCAAAGATTTTTACCCAGGTAGGTGAAATAATAAGCAGATTATTTGTAAATCTTGAGGGGAATATAAGCATGATGTAAGGGTGTTTCGTGTATTAAAGAGTAAACGTGCCAGTGCAACCGGAGGAATTATTGAATAGAAGAGTACCCTTTTCTAATTATAGCAATGAACATATCAACACTCTAATCTTTATTTGTTTATGAGATTGATAGGGTGCTGTCTAATAAATTAGTGGTCGTGGAATATGGCTAAAATCATTTACAATATGACTGCAAGAAAATGTGAACATATTTTCTGGCTACATATGTTCTATTTATTACAAAGGATGCAGTTTTGAGGAACCAACTATGACAGCTGGCATTAAAAATGTCAGTTCTCAGACCTAGTAATGAAATGTGTAAAAATGAGAGGGTGCTTCTGAAAGGGCCGTTTACTTTAAATCTATTATATACCTTCTTTCTGCTTCATTGCATTGTTCACTGGCCCTGGAGTGAGGCAAAAAGGACAAGTGCTGCTCTTCAGATGGTTCTTTACACTGTTTATTGTGATTGTGAAAGGAAAGTGCTATGAAAGTATAATATTTAGGATGAATAAGGAAATAAGTTTGTTTTATGCCTACTGTGTTTACACATAAGCAGTAAATCATTGGATGTTTGCATGTAAAGATAAGTGTGTCTGTATTGGGTTTAGCCTTCTTGCATTTTAATCAAAATTTTATAAAGAGTAGGCGTTATATAATAATCTGCAGCATTTGTGCTTCTGCAAAATATTTTTATGGTCCTGCATTGAGAGTTTGACATTCTTTCAACAAATAAATATCTAATAATTAGACTGTTAGTTGAGAGAAATTAATCCAATTTTTTATTAAGTGCTGTAAATTTACCAGAGAACTAATATTTTTGTCTGTGTTCTGCTTTTCTCAACTTGAAGCTGTGGCTGGTAATTCTGTGCCGAGGTGACCTGATATTGTTTTTTTTCTGTAGAGAATGTAAAGCTGCTTTACATTTGGTGCTCTAATTCAGTAAGATGACTGAAATTCATAAAACAGCAGAGACAGCTGGTATGGTGTAAGCAGAACATGAGCCTTTGGAGTATTTCATTTTACTGCCCACTCTGTTTGAATATCAGGCAAAAGTAGATTATTTATTCTGTACAGAAAGTGTGTAATTATTTTGAAATTGTCATATGGAAATGGAAAATGCATCTGTTAAAATTGCATCTATAAGTAAGAAACAACATTTTAATGCAATAATGCAGTAGAAGTGACAAGCTTAGATTTCCTATGTAATGAGGTAGTCCGTTGTTCGTTGCCTTTCTGAAACTTTTCTTTCCTTTACTCTTTTGCCTTAACAGAATTTGATAATATGATTCTTATATGTTGAAAGGTATGTTAAGTGAAAAAAAAAATCAATGCAGAATTGTGAAAACTCTTAGAGGAAATCATAGCATTCAAAAGAGTCTGATTGCAGAATTAATAACATAATCTGGAAAAAGAGCCGCAATAGTAAATTAAATTCACTGTCAGTAGATGAAAATGAAATAGATTTTTTGCATTATACATGAGGTGGTATCAGATGTGCAAGGATGTTACAGAAAATTGGTGTTTATGAAGGATATTCCAAATACTAAATTACATGCCTTTTCATTTGACTATAGTTTATTTACACTGAGTTGGAAAGGATGCTCCAGAGATTAGATCTTTTGTTCAGTATTCTAACGTAGTTATTCTGTTTTCTGATTAAATCAGGATTACATATTTTTGGGCTGTACATTGTGCAGACGTAGCAGTATCAACCAGAGTATCCTTTGACAATTAAAAATTAGCAAGTTAGAATTGCGTAAATAATATTTGAAGTCTTGGGATATAAACAGATTCTATCAAAAAAAATAGTGGAGTAAGATGCAAGTTGTACAGTTTGATTTACACCTGTTATAATCTCCAGTTAGATGTTACACAATCTGTTTTATATCTGTAGGTACATAGTAGGTCACTTAGCAGAATAATGACTTAGAAATAATTTAAACTAGCCTGATACCTGTTAGACAAGGACAGATGTGGCAGATTCTGTTGTAGCTATCTCTTCTTAGGCTTTCTGTTTGCATTTGACCATGAATGAGCCTGTGGAATTTTCTGAGGTCCTGGCATTCTCAAAGTTGACATCTTTTGGGTTTCTTCCAGCACCTCTTACTCGTATTGTGTAAAGGATACAAACCTAAGTAATCTGACTAGTATACAGTATACAACTCTGATTAATTTTGTTGAGAGATAAAGAATTTCTTAGAATTCAGTTACCTAAAGTGTATTGTTTCTACTCGCGTTTTATTGTTACCTATAGTTACGTGACATATGATTTCTCAAGATTGATGTTAAATTTGAAATTCTTGTGAAGAGGTGAGAGAATCTGAATAGGGACAGTTCAATGTTTTAAACCTGTAGGTGGGTGGAAGGGAGGAAGCTTGGTGTATTAGTGTCATGAGTACGTCACTATGCTGTTTTATGGTTTCCTATGGTACAAATATTGAATATACAGATTAGGCCTTTTTGAATTTTTTTATTTCTGTGTTTAATATTAAGAGTTAAGAGGAAGAAATTGAAAGAAAGTATGTATTTTTGAAGTATTGCTTTTTTGTTAAAGTTTCTAGCCTAACAAGTAAAAGGCAATGCACAAGCATTTTATTAAAAATTATGCATTGTAACATTACAAGCTCTTATTCACGCTTCAATTTTTCTTATCTCTTCCAAATACTTTCTTTTTAGATGATCAACTAGTCTTTTAAAATGTTATTGATCCCTGCAATTTAACTTCCTAAAATCGTCTTGAGAGAGAGAGAGAATAAATTAGTCACTGCTAGTGAATTTCTTTGCTCGCTTGCGCGTGCTCTCTCTTTTTTTTTTTTTTTTATTTTTTTGCTTGAAATCACATTACATCACAATTTCCCTTGCAACAGGATCTTCCCTAGCTCAAGAAACTTTGTGCTTGAGTGAATTTGAGCTGTCATTTTTCAAGGATGTTATAATATGAAGTAATACGTTAACTTGAAATGTGATAGTTTAGTAGTAAGAATATAGATACATATGATTGATTTAGGGATGAAATTGTATTTTACAACCAAATATTTATTAAAATAAAGGAGTTAAAATTATGATGAGGTAGTGCACAACGTTGGCTAGGTATTTAAGGTGGGAGGATTTTTCTTCATGTATTTACCCAAACACTTTATTCCTTTTAGTATGTGGTTATGCTGTTTTTTGTTTGGGGGGGGGGGGGTTGTGTTTTTTTTGTTTGTTTTTTTTAACTAAGTGACATATGTCTATTGCATTTATCTTGCATGTGAAATTAAGACTAAAAATTCAAGTTTTGGAAGACCTCTTCATGGTTACTTTTTGGGTAAAGGTATTCTGGAAACACCTTTGAAAGACATGGAAAGTGAATTGGGTGAAGAGCACACAACTTTACTGAGCTTTTTGGAAATAATCTAGACTTCTAACTTCTTTACTTATATTAAACTGAGTTAGGAAGGGTGCAGGTGTGATATCAAATTTGGGTCACCATTGTTTTTTTCCTTCATAAAATAAAGGAGGTATCACATTTTATTTTTTCTAAGTCTTAGAAATTGCTGGGAGTATTTTTGATATCAAATCCTCACTTTTTAAAAATGAAACATCTGCTCCTAGTTTTTGTTGTTTTTATTAGTATTAATGTTTTTATTTCATTTACAACTTTACTGGGACAATATTGGGTTAGAAAAAATAGTTCAGTTTGTTGTCAGTGTTTTTGAAAGCTGGCTTCTAATAGTATAGGAATGGATGTAAATCAAAGGAATCTAAGTGTTATTTCAGAGCATTTTGAGATTGCTAAACTAAGGACATCATAAGAATAAATAAACCTAAGGTTTTACAAAGTCTGTGGCAGACACTTACTCATGAGAGTGATCCCAGTGCTAACAACAGAATTGCATAAGTAAGGACGACTTGTGTGAGTAAGGATTTCTGGGATAGAGCCTTTAGACCTGTGTGTAAATTTGTAGACTAGCCATAGCTTCTGAGCTTTCTTCTAGTAAAAAGCCAAGCGTTGATTGCCAGCTGTTCGGAGAGATAATTCTCAATAGGACAGCTGTCAGTTGCTTGGTTACTAGAACCGAATTTAAAAAAATAGCTTCCCAACTGAAAGGTCCTTAATACTTTACATTCAAAGGAAACTGCTATTAATTTATACACTCAGTATGTTCTGGGGATGGTTGTACATCTAAGTTTTCTTGCATATGTAGTTCTCACAAACTCATTTGGAAGAACATAGCAGTAGTTTTAATGATTTCATATTCAGTAGATGTGCATCTAATTTTTTCTAAGAAAAATATTCTTTTTATTTTTAATGAAAGCTGAAAAAGTTAGCACGCTTGTTGAAAAAGTGAATGGACTCGCAAAACAGTAACCTTCTTTTTCATATAATTGTTTTTACTTTTATTTTTTAAATTGTTCTTGTGTTGATTTGAAATAGCTAGTTGAATGACAGTTTTTATCCTTGACGCATGCAAACCTGTTACACAAACTAAAGAGATCAGAATAATGATTGAGCGTATAACATCACAAGGAAGTGATAAGCAAACCCTACCTTCAGTTTCAATATTTACTATATGACACAACTTCCTTGTGTAATTAGAAAATAAATAACTTCTTTAGTTCTGAATGCTTATGAGTAAAGGTTATCTAATGCTACATCTGTTTTGCTTGATGGAGTCAAGCTTTCTACAAAATGAATAGGTGGAGAAGAAATCAGTTCTGTGCCCTCATCACTGGGCATTGTATGTTTGTGGGGAAAAAAAATACTACAAAATTTGTATCAAGTTAACAATTGGAAACATTTTTCCATGTAGTAGTTCAATGGTGCTTTTCAGAGAAAAGGTTAATACACTTATCCAGTGCTTTTACATAGTGGCCATCTTGGAGATAAAATATTAAGGCACCTGGATTTCAGTCTAGAAAGTCTGAATCTTTTAAATGTGTTTTCTTTTTTTTCCAACACCTCACAAAAATCAAGTTGTGTGTTCCTTTTTAAGTGTCAATTATCCTTAAGTAAATGAAAAATAAGAATTGCTAAAAGCCCCTAATGCTCTTGATTTTCAGCAATTAATACCATGGGCTTTACTGTTCTCTTCTGTGCTTGACCATAGAATTTAGTTTCAGCTAGGCCGGTGGATTTTTTCCAGGAAAGAAAAGCTTACCTTTTGTGAATTTGTTAGACTAGATTTTGGAAACAGAACTTCAGGGATTTGGGAATGGGGGGTGGGGAGGGACAGGAGGAGGGCTTGTGCATGATTGCCATCTCATTTCCATCTTTGGATACAGCTCTAGCATAAAGTTAAGCAACATCTGTAGAGAACTGACTGACAAACATCTCTCTGGGACTCATCATTGCAATTTGCAGCAGGTGCACTCAGCTTTGCAGTCCTTCTCAAAAAGAGGTTAGTTTGTTTTTAACATTTATCAGTAGACCAGTGGGAGTTAATGACTTGGTAAAGAGCATGGTGGTTGTCAGTTGTCCAGTGCTGGAATGCTGCAGGTAATTGGGCTGGACTGGTGGGAACTATGGCAGTGTGCTTCTCACGTTGCACTGCAGCTGCTGTTGATCTTAATTAATCTGACCCTCAGAGGCTGCAGTGTCATGGTATAAAACGCAACACATACCAGAAATGGAAAGGCCACTTTTTCAAGCTTATTTTATTGATTATCAGGTTTGTAGGTAGGCCTTTTGGCTACACAGTGGATTCATTACATATTAGTATAAAATTTGAGCAGACTTTCACTTAAAGCTGTAAGTAATATATTTGGTAAACAGCAGAGTCTTATCTATGAAGTAATAAAGCTCCTAAATAGGGTTTCTGACTATATCGCCCCTATAATGAACTCGACAAAAGCCATTTATGTTGCAAAATTAAAAATAATGCAGTTACGTATAAATGAAAAATAGCCAGATTGTTCAAGCAAATTGAGTTGGAGAAGTGAAAATAAATGTAAGATTAAATATTTAATGGAAATTAACTTTAGATTTTTACTCTCTGAACAATCTATTTACTTTAGTATTTAAATTCCTTCCTGGTCTGTGATAAAATCCTTAGTATAGGGTATGTTAAATGCCTCTTTGGCATGTTTCATTCTTTAACATATAGCAGTTCTTTTCCATATTTATAATGTAGCATGTTAAATCAGAATTTGAAATTTTGGTTCTCTGAATAAATCTAAATATGCACATTTTGTTTTCTTAATTTTGTTTTCATTTGAGGCTAATAATAGCTTCGCTCTGTCTCTGTAGCACCCAGGGTTGGGGGTGAGGAAAGCAACGGAGTAGATGAGGGAATTGCACAAAATTCCTTATACCTTCTGGTATTTGATAAAAACAGAAATAACTAGTACCTAGATTAAGAGATCTTTTCAATATTATAGTGCTAGTTAATACGCCTCCATTTTCTCCTATTTTTGTTTTACTTTTGGATTTCTATACATTGTTAATGATAATCTTGTAAACCTGCTGTATTCCAGTTTCAAATCATGATTATCCATAGGTTTACCTTGTTGTTTGTTTTATCAGGGAAAAATACTTGGCATATTTTCTATTTTAAAATTATGCTATTTGTATATCCATTTCCTGATATTAAACAGAAAGCGCCTGTTAAAACCTCTGATATTAAACAGAAAACAATAAACTACCCTTCTCAACATTTTAAATTCAGTATTCATTACTGATTTAATTTGCTGTATTTCCTAACGTGATAATTAACTGTGGTTACATTTTAACACTGTTTTATTTCATATTTAACATTTGATTCTTGCTGAGAAGCATGGGAATGCTCAATTCCTTTTGCAATTACACAGCTATCCTATTTTAATGATCATTTGAAGCAATATTTTGGAACTTCTATTTGGAAGCCTAACAATTTTAATATGATGATCATTGGTGTGACCTTTTATCTTTTCAATGTTCATTTACTCGTTATGTCAGTGTTTTGTCTGTAGATTCTTGACTGGAAGGCTATGTCTTTTTCAAAAACACCTCACGTCTGTTAGGGACCAGGTTAACAGTTGTATGTTGATACTCTGTGCAAACGAATACCCTAAGTCACCATCGATTTGCAGGTCTGGTGAGTGTTGTCTTTGAATTGTTCTCAGTGAAAATGGGAAATAGTTTGCAGTTTTGTGTATTCACTTTCGTATGTTGGAGTAACTTTCTCTAGTTACAAGGCAGCCTGATTCTCGGCCAGAATTTCCTATTTTCCTAGTCTTACAGATCTTGATTGTGGAAAGACTAAACACCTGTTTTCTATCATTGATCTCTGACTGCATCCTGCAGGGCTTGTCATCTCAGCATTGACAGCATCAGATGAAAAATGCAATCAATAACTTGATTTTTTTTCTTTTAGATTCACTCAGGTAAGATTACTTGTTATACAGAAATAAAATGACATTTATGGCCAGTGCTAATATTTCACTAGTTGGTGCCCTGAATTATTATTGGTAATTAATTAAATCACTATTTTGAGATCTTTTGTCTCCGTTCTTCCTTTTAAAAATGTATTGTATATACCTCCCTGTGACACTTGATTTAACTGATTTGCCCTATAAATAGCTTCCCATTTTTTTTCCTGCTTCTGCCTTTTAAAATGGTATTCTTTTGCACGTGCTGATGTTAGTTGGGAAGAGAATAGTAGTTGAATACACCAATTTGGAGATGTGTACCTTTATGTATCATTTAATCCTTTTACTTCTTATATATGTGCATGGGGAACACTTATGACCATGTAGACTATGAAGTCAGGCACTGGAAGGCTACCAAATACCAGATTTCAGGTTGTCCTTTCAACTTCCATTGTGCATGTAACATGCACTGAATTAAAAGGCTGTTCCATGTGCATAAGGGGTTGAAACGAAACTTATGCAGACAGGCAAATCTGGTACTTCCATCTTTAACTCTATGACGTTGCAATATGTTTTTCTCGTAACACTAAATATTTTTGTTTAGGAAATATAAGGAATAAAAGTAAAATTCTTCATCGTGCATTTTCAGTAGGGTTTGAAATCTGATCCTTCAACACTGCAGCCTTTTCCTGTAATTCAGGCAGCAGCAGAAAAAGCATAAGTTGGTTAGCAGCAGGAGAAAGTGGCTGTTTCAGGAGGAGAAGATAGGAACTGATACCACACTGAGTAAAATGTAGTTGGGGAGACCAGTTTGCGATGTTCTACTTTTTCCCAAGTTACTGGAAGAGTTTGTCATGTGCTGCCTCCTGAAGGGAGGCGAAAAGATCAGATGTTGGAGTAGTGTGCTATATCTACATTTGGTCTAATTGAACTGCGTCCTTTATCCCAGTAGTTTTTCAACATTTTTAGACTCAAGGCAGCCCTCACTAGGTGAGAGGTACCCCTCAGAAAATGCCAGCTCTTAGTTTTCACTTTTTTTGGCCACGGGGAAAATAGTAGGGCAGTTTTTCTGTTGCAGAGAACTCAGAAAGGCCACAACAGGTGAGAATGTTTTTAACACTATGGATTCCCATGTAAAAACTCTGGGTTTGTGCAAATTATATTTGCACACCTACCAGTGCTAACATTGCGTTGTATCCTGGAAAGGATCTCAAAGGACTCCAGGGTGCCACATCACTCTGGATGAGAATCACAGCTTTACCCCTTCTGCTACTGGTAGAATGGTAGTTTCTGAGTTTTTCCTGTGCATTGAGTGTTTGTGGTACTGGTGCTTTAGTGACAGTATTGAATTGGATTTTTACAGTGTTTATACCTAGTTATTTTTCTGACTCATTGCCAAAGTTTCCTGAGGATCACAAGTAAAGGTAAATAACAGTTGCTGAGTATTTTTAACTTGGTTAAACCTGAAGGAAATTTTGTGAAGAAAAGGCTTTTAGCTTTCTGTGCTGAACTTGAAAGGCCTGCTGAAAGTTCGCAAATAATTATGCTAATGATTTTTTGGGGTTTTTTTTAACAGTTGATTCTTGTGAACTTTCATTTAATGTTTAGGTTGCACAATGAAGTATTTAATAGTCAAGAAACACAATACTTCAATTTTGTTAAGAATATCACTTTTTAAATTTAGTTTTGTAATGATGCCAAATGCCAATCAAGTTCTTGTGGTCCTTTAACAATAATTATATAAGATCCATTTTCTACTATCGTAGACTGCCTTCTAATTCTAAAATGGTCAAAAGTGTAGAGGAAGGATATTCCCTCTTCACCCATTTTATGCCCAGATAATTGTATTTATCTTGCTCCAAAGGGTCAGGATAAGAAATAGGACTTTTGTTTTTGTTAGAGTAACTTGTTCCCAAGTTGCTGTGTTGTAGACTGAGATAAATATTATATTCTGTCTGTTGTCTTGCTAAGCAGATTACTAAATTTCATTTCATACAGAATTTTCACAATATTTTATTTTGCACAGATTGATCATCATGGGTTCACTGTATTGACTGGCTGAAAACCATTGATTTTAGGATTTGATCTTTGACCTGAATGACCATTTTTCACCTAGAAGCTGAGTATATTCCAGTTCAGGTTTTTAATGGAGAGTGCAGTAGACCATTGAAATAATTTGCAAAGGGATATATCATATTCTTCAGTACTTGTCCTTTAAATCAGTTAAATGTCTTTACAATAATACGCTGTAACTTACCCAGAATTTATGAGTGTGATACAAGAATTACTGTGTGAAATTGTTCTTTATGCTACATAGGAGACTAGATTAGGTAATCATACTGGTTCCTCTTAACTTATCTCTGAAGTTCTCTTCTGAAATACCATCACGGGTCCTTATTTGTAGAGAGTCAAGTAGCTTTTTTAAAAATTCCCAAACCTAAGGTATGCATAGTTTATAAAACCAGGAAACTTTAGTTAACTTTAACTAGTGAAGTTATGCATTTCTTTCTGGTTTTGGTTGCATAGTATCCCTTATTTTGATAATTTCATGTGCTCAGAAATATTGCCGTATTTGTTGTTTTGGCAGACACAATTGCTTTAGGATAAACTGATGATTTTCAGAGTGTTCACATATACGTTGTTTTTTAACGTTTTTAATTAATACAGAATGTTCTAGTAGATGGTATGAATTTTTATATTCTACAGATGTGAGGCCATAAAGAAAAAATGTTAGACAGTCACTGATCATTAAGCAGGGATACCTGATACATATAATGAATACAATACACTTTTTTGCATAATGCAGAAGATAACCTAGATTTTCATTTGGGGTAGTCTTAACTACAAGGAAAGTACACAATTGTGTGTGTGTATAGGTAAAATATGGGGTTTCAGTTTAACAGGTACACTGGAATCTACTTACAGTAAATCTCCACTTAAGGATCCAGATACTTCAGTGTATTTCAGTGGAGTTTATCTCTCCTTATTGAAGCTTCACTCATTTTTAGAGTAAAGTTTCACTCTGCTATAAGCAGGTTCTAGTGTGCTAATCCTTTTAGAGTGTAGCGATTTTCACTTAGCAATTCTCTTTTACCAGATAGCTGTTAAATGCTGCATTCTAAGGGGATTATCGTCCACCCCTTTTCCTCTTCTGCTGTGGTTCAGAAAATAAAGATGGCTTTACATTTTGGGATGGGGTGAAGGAGTAATTCTGTTTTTGCTGTAGATGATCCCTCTGGATATGAATGGCCTACTGTTTTGTCCACCAGCTGTAAGGCATTTAAAAGCAAACAGCAGCAATAAAACCAAAAACAGTAGAAAGTTGTGTAGCCCATTTCTTAAACAATTTAGCCTGTTTCCTTATCTTGTTCAGTTGTTTCTTGTAGTTAATCTTCACAAATATAAATTTTCATCTCTAAACTCACTCCAGTCACTCTCAATATGTTTAACTTGTATGGTATTATAAATCAATTTTCCCATTTGTGACTGAGATTTAAACTCCTTACAACTACAGAAGTGCTGGAATAGTCTGTTCCTGTGTTGTTTGAAGTCAAGTGGTGAATTTGGTCTGCTTTGGACCATTTTAGGAGAGACCTATACCATTTACATTTTCTTGTTCTCCATAGAGCAGGAGTGTTGAATACCATATTTGAAAGCTTATTCTTTTTTGGGGAAAGGATTGCAAATTCCCTTTCCCATGTCTTTCTAGGGTGGGAGACGCTGAGAATTTGTTTCCCATTTTCATCTGCCTTCTAGGGAGATAGTACAAGACAGGAAGTATATGTACTAAAAAGGGAGAAAAATCTCAGCAGTTTATGCACACACAGATTAAAAGGTAAGTGCTGTTGCCATGTTCCTTGGACTACATATCCAATCTGAAGGGATCTGTGGCTGGGAATAAGGTTGGATGGGTGGCTAGTTAATGAGTTGCATCAGTTTTTTCATATCTGCAGCTATTGGCGGTTTAGGAAACTGATAAAAAGAAGTGTTTGGGGATAGACCTCCACCTTTGAAACATGGTTACATTTAATGTTTGATGACAGTGCATCTCTGCTTTCTGTTCTTGTCCAAAATGGGTGCATACGTTGTGTTCTAACCATTTTGTAGGCTTTAAAAGTGCACAATAAGTTTGACCCTGTAAAGTTACATGAGATATATTATTATGGATACTTTTCCCTATGTTGAGTTGTATCCTATCTTTTGATGCAATATTTGTACAAGAATAGATCTAAACTTTTGTTTATAAATGAGAATTTTTTGCTATATATTATCCATTAGAACCAGAGATTAACCATGAATAAGAATGTTCTCTATGATGTTGTTATACTCTTGTCAAATATGTAGAATATATCTTCTGAAAAAGAAACTTGTAATTTAATTCAGGAACCCTTTACGGTTTTTTGTTTTTTGGTTTTTTTTTTTTTTTTTTTTTTTTTAATTTATTAATGTGGAAAATTCTTATCTTTCTCCAAATGCTAACAGCTAACTCAAAATTGTTTGAGTACGTAACATATAACCAGTATTGTATTGATTCTTGTCAGTGCTGCTTGGGTCTTTAGTAGCTTTTTAAGCCTGAGTAAAGAATTATTTTCTCTCTCTACATTTGAAATACTAATTTTTTGTGTATATTTCTCTTTTGTCTTAATACACATTTCTCTTGGACATCTTTAGCCAAAAGATCTCTCCTTAAGAGACCCCCCCCAAAGTCAAACCTCAGGTTTAATGCAGCCTTGTAAAAGTAAAATAAAATGAGTTCCATATATTTTGTTTAAACTACAATGAAATCAGTTTAAAAAAATATTTTCTTCCCATGTTTCCTAACTAATTGTCTTGTTTCTGGCTGCCCATCATAACAAAACAAAGTGTAAACAAATATAAAACTAACTCAAGTGAATTTATTTTGTGAAATGAAATAAAGAGCATTGATGGTAAAACAAATCAGTTTATTTGCTAATTTAAATTATTTAAATGTTTAGAGTAAAAATTCTAATTTGTCAAGATGTATTCCTTAATTTAGTTGTTTTAAGTTGCATCTTCAGTAAAGAGGCTTGCACTTGTAGATCCTGACACACAGTCAACTTTAGATGTGTGCTTAACTGACTTTAATGCAGCCACTCAAGTGGCTGCATTTTCAGAAACAATGATTTGAAAAACAGGCCATGCTTCTTCAACTTCTACATGTATCTGTGACAGCTTCACAGTATATGATTTTAGAACATGTGACAGAAGGCAGCTCTTTTACAGGGTTCCCAATCCTTCTAGTGTAATCGGTGATAAAGCTCTGCCTTTCTTTAGAGTTTAATTTAGATTTATAATTCCATAATGGGATGGTCTGCTTGAAAGTATAGTCCATCAGTTGAATATCAAATTGAATATAGCAATTTTTTATTTTCTATTAATCAACTAGAATGTATATAACTGTTCAGAATTCTTAATAAATTAATTCTTAACAGAAATTCTTTACTAAAATGTCATTGCAAAGTAAGTTAGTTAATGGAAAGCTCCTTTATATTATGTAAAAATACCCAGTAATGTTTACAAGTTGCAAAAAGGAGCTTAAAACTATATGGTGTTTCATACTAATTATGTGTGAGCTCTTTGGCTACTTATGTAAAGAATTATTAAAAAAAACAAGAGAAAAAAAAAAACCAAAACGGCTGAAGTGACACCAGTTCCGGCTGTGGAATCTGAAATCAGATATTCAGTGCATGATTTGTATTGAACTGCAGTTGGAATATATAATTCTGCAGTAGCAATTGTGTAAAGTCAGGTCAAATTGCACGTGAAGAATGAACACAAATGATGTTTGTCTTTGCAACTGATGTCTGCACACGTGCTAACGTAGTGGCCATGTACAAGCATTCAGTTTCTATTGGGAGAATCATTGTTCTCCCATCAGAAAACAAAAGTGTATTGACATTGAAGCTTTTTCTACCAGAATAAAAGTGGCCACTTTAGGAGAAAAATAACCTGGGAACAGCCAAGGTTAAATTTGCTTTCAGGTCCAGGTCTGCACACTTTCCCTCAGCTTAACGCTACCTCAGCTTAACGCTCCTGATTCCTTCTAGAGACAGGGGACTCCAGTCTGGAGAAGGCACAAGGGTTGGCTGCTTCCTTCATCCCATAGATAGGGAGGGGAGGAGCAGCCACAAGCTGCTCCCCATCAGGTTCTTGTAGCAAAGTTTGCTGTGTCAGAAGCAAGCAGTGGCTTTGCTGCACTGGTCGCTCTGCTTGGCTCTCGGACACTAGAGCCAAGCACAGGGGGCACTGACCTGTAGGAGTGCAAGGAGCAGCGGCTGTTCTTCTGTTGGGGAAAACTGGGAGGTTCCTACTATGAGAGAATGCCCCTCTCTTTGCCAGTCAGCTGATTGGTGGGATGGTGGGCATTATCCCAGGTGGATCCCTCCCAGGACTGCCTGTGGCACCTGCTGCTTTTCATCACCTGTTAACTACTACTTGACAGGCTGTCTCCTTTCTAGGCAAGGGAGAGGACAGGCTGTCAAGTAATGAGCTTTCCTAAGGGTCAGGGTTCACACAGAGCAACCCTCTAGTACCCTTTGGCTTGGAGACCTTTCCAATGAAGCTCTCCAACCATAGGTTTAGAGGAACATCTGTATAGTCCAGGCCCTGATCTATTTTTCTACTAGGAGAAAATTCTTCTGGTAGAAATGAACTTCTGTATACAGGCACTCTATATGTGTATTTGTGTCTGCATGCATGAGTGCCTAAACCAAAGTAATTCAAAGCAATTGGTATGAGTCAAGTTAAAAAAAAAAAAAAAAAAAAAAAAAAAAGACAAAAAGCTTGACTTATCAGCTAAGATGATGACTGTTTCACTTGAAAAACTTTAATCCTTCAGTTGAAAATGTAGTTAGAATGTTTAAACTCAATTGCTTTTAGGAAAGTCAGCTTTTAGTACTGGAACTAAGAACAGCACTTAAGAACTCTTTGCTATTTAAAGGTCAAAAACATTCCTTAAAAATGTCCTTGATTCACAATTAGAGATTAATATTTCGAGACTTGTTCTAATATTTAATTTCTTTTTCTCAGAACCTCTTAGTTTGTTGTATGATAAAAACACAGCATTGACCTAATGATATTATAAAGGATGACATTTTCTGTCTGAAGTGTGTTTCTCAGTCTTATTATGTTTTCAGATAAAATGGTGCATCTTGACATGTTGTTTAAAAACTAGAACAGTTCTGCATATGAAAACACAAACTGATAATTAGATAGATATGCCATATGTGGTGGTTTAAGTTGGCATATATCTCAAATGGCATACTTAATGTACTGTATTACTTGGATTAGTAATTTTACAGCTGAAGGCTGCTACGGTTGTTATGTTGACTCCCTCTGGTGCATCTACAGTTAATGATGACAGAACCTTTCCTCTGCAAAACACTACTTTCAGCAGTTTAAAATGCAGTTGTGGTCTGAAGTATATTACATATTCTAAGTAACACTTTTTACAAATTTGCGAACCATTTTACGTATTTTTAATTGTACAGTTTTGAAGCATTAATTACTTTATAAAAGGGGTGTGTGTGTGTGTGTGTGTGTGTGTGTGTGTGTGTGTGTGTGTGTGTGTGTGTAGGCTCTCCATATTTGCTTCTAAAGTGTTTGGAGGGGGTTGAGATATAGATATAGATCCAGAGTCTGTTTTTCCCCTGAGGAATATGTTACTTAAAAATGTGTATGTTGCTAACCCAAGTGTTGGAAAATTTTTAGCTTGGCCCCTCCAGGCTACCGAAACAGCCAAATAAAACATGCTCTTCCATCCCTTCTAGGGGATATAGAAGATGGGGAACCAAGGGCCCCATGTGCAAATGTGACGGTATATCCTTTGCAGACTGTTCCAGCTGAGATTTACCTTTAAAATCACTGCTTATTTAAAAAAATCAGAAAGCAGTAGTAAAAATGTCATATTAACATATTCAATGTACATTATATGTATCTAATTACATAGAAAGTTGTATTCAGATAAAAATAACTTCCTTCTTTCTTAAATTATTTATGGAACACTTCCAGGGTCAAAAGTAAATCTACCAAGATTTTAATGAGCTGAGGTCCAAGACAGCAAAGGAAACTGTCATGTCTTTTCTTCAAGTATAGATTGAACTGGAAGAGATTGTGATCTATTGAGTTCAGTCCCATGTTATTGCAGGCAACCATTTTGTACAATCCTGTAAGCCAGTGGGGGCCAACTTTTTTGACAGCCGTGCCACAAATTAGCCTAACTTCCTCATTGAGTGCCATTCACATATCGTTTCCTCAGCCTGATGGGCTGCTCTGCTTTCAGTTCCCTGCCCTGTGACCCTACCCACTCTGCTTCTTTGCTTTCTGCTCCCTGCCCTGTTCTCTTCTCTTGATTTGCTTGTCTGTTTTCCATTCCCTGCTCTTTCTGCTGCTGTGTTGCCTGTCCCCTCCCTGGTCTGCCATTTGCTACCCAGAGAGGCTGGCACATGTTTTGCTTATTGGCCACCCTTGTCATAAACAGTGCTTCCCAAAAGGAGAAGTGGAAGAAAAAGGAAAACCCCGGAGGGATGGTGGAAGTGATAGTGTCCAGGGAAAAGGGGTATGAACCAGAGAAATTTGAAGTAAGATGTTCAGAGGAAACTCCTTCTTTCAGAAATTGAGAAGGTACCCTAAAAGGAATTGGATGAAGAAGCCAGAAAGTAGAAATGTGATAGAAGGATTTGTTTATCAGTGTATAGTGGTTACTGCTGTTCTGCCCAAGGTAGCTAAAATGAAATTGCTGATGGAAGGAATAGTTGTGATTATGGTGTAGGCATATCCATCCCCAGGACAAAACACATGGGTGGGTGATGAAAAAGCTATTAAAAAAGCAACAGAAAATGCAAACAGCAGTTTTTAAAGCATTTAAAACTGCTAAACCTGAGCAGAATTTAATGGGAGAAAGAAGAGTTGCTTCTCTGGCTTGAGGGCTTTTTCCTGCTGAATTGGCAGGGG
>NW_005842043.1:643087-643807 GCF_000455745.1 Alligator sinensis
TGCTGCAAACAGTGGACATAGTAGACTGTCTCAAATTAAGATTGTCACAGTCTCCTATAATGGGAAATGTAAAATAGTCTGAATGACCTGTAAAATGATAGGTTCCTTATTTTAAAATACACTGATTGTGTGCCGCATTATACTAGGTACCTTGCCTTCTGTATCTTTGTGACTTTTGTTATGGTTTTGTCCTCACTGTCATTTTTATTGCAGTTTTGTTTTTTGTTGTTTATTTTCTGCATTTTTCTGCCTTGCGGGTGTTCCAGTTCTGCTCCATTCTGAGGTACAAAGGGACTTTAAAGCTGTATGAACGGGGCACTGGAAGATTCTAGCTGGAGGCAGGCTAAGTCTGTTATGCCATGAAAGGTGAGTGACACGTTAGGGTTGTGCTCAAGTTAGTGTTTAAAAATGGTGTGCTTCTGCTGTTCCATGATCTCTAGCTGCCATAGGTACTCACTGAGGGACAGCTACCATTTTATAAATTAGTGTAGTCATAATTTCTCTATATTCCACAGGGATTTAGAGAGTATAAAGATGGGCATGTTAAGATTTTTAGGTTCCATTTTAGACTTCAAGTTCCTTGGACTGCTCAAGGCTTGTGCCAAGTGTTGGGTTTTTTTTCCTGTTTTCATATCTTACATGTTCAAAAATAAAATGATCTCTTTTTGTTATTGCGGAGTGCATCTACACATGCCCCCCCCCCCCCCCCCTCACCCCCCC
>NW_005842043.1:643817-675665 GCF_000455745.1 Alligator sinensis
ACTGCACTGTCATTTAGTAATTGCTTTAGGAATACTATATGACGATGTAGTAACAGCCATTACTGGACCATCCTGGTGGCAGTTATTTTTAGTACTTGTCTCGCCATAGCGATGCACCGTAACAAGATGCACCTTAACAAGCGCTCGTAGCGACGAGCTCTCATATAGATGAGCGTACTGTGTCGTTTTTAATACATTTTTTTCCCCCGGCTAAATAAGTGCCTGTAAATCAAGGTACAGATTAGTTTATGATCTTGGGAGTTTGATCGCAGTGAAATCTCAGTAGTTTTCAGTGCTATAGAAATTACTGTATGAAGATGGAGAAAAAGACCTTTTAAAATGGTGTTTAATTTTATGATAACTCAGAATTCATTTCTTAGTTAAGTGTCAGAGACTGTCTATATGAGACGCTGACTGCACTGTTGTTACTGCGCAGTCATTTAGTACTTGCATACACAAGTACTAAATGACTGCTCAGCAACCAGTTATAACTTAGTAGCATTCCTGAATGACTTTTTGGTGATGCTGACTGCGCAGTAGTTTGTTACTACAGCACAGTAGTGTTGTGTCATGCTTTGTGCCATGCAACACTACTGTGCAGTAGTAACCAGCTGCTGCGCAGTTGGTGTCTCGTGTAGACGTAGCCAGAGTTCTGCAACAAAATTTGAGAGTACATTTAATGTTTCTGTTCCATTCTGAACTGTGAGACTTCTGTGTCTAGGCACTCCAGAGCACTGCAGAAAGTAGATGCTCCTAGATTCTTGAAAGTTATCAACAAATGATGCTAAGAAACCCAGAAGCCAATCAGTTTCTCCGATTTTTAAATTCAGCTCTTAATATTGAAGTGTTTGGAATGATGAATTAAAATTATTGCTAGCTTTGAAGTTTAACTGCTTGTCAGTGTGTACAAATAATCTGGAATTTTCCTTTATTGCGGGTCTTTAGTAAAATTTTAACTGAGTGTCACGTCAGTATATAAAAAGCAGTCAACGTATCATTAGGAAATACTTGTAGTGGAGTGAGGAAAATACCTTTGACAGTTCATAATTTTTCTTTGTTTTGCTATCCTGTTATATCTTAGAATTTATTACTTGTTATCTTGATTCTTTTATTTTTATGTACATGTATTTGAGCAAACAGATGTCTCAGATTTCAAGATAACCATTCCTTTTGCTTTCGGCATGCAAAATTATATTATGAACATGTTTTAGGTTTCTAGCAAATTACTGCTAGCTTTATTTGCATTGCCATAGCACCTAAAAGTTTTAATTGTCAGGTTAAGATTCCTTTCTCTTAGTTGATAAACAAGTACTAAAAAGATTCTCCCTGTCCCAAAGAGTTTATATTCTAACTACAAGACAAGAAACAACATGTGACAAGAGACAAGACAATGTTTTTAAGATTAAAGTTCAGCAATTTTTTAAAAATATCTTGCTCTATGGGAGTGTATGGGCTTTGAAGCAAAGTCCTCAACACATGCTCAAAAAATCTTCTACAAAACTAAATTTATGCAAGAAGTAAAAATAACTCTGCAGTTGTCAGACCACGTATGGCAGATGTGTTCTTTACACTTTATGGTAATTTTGTTATAGTATTTATTCAACAATTAAGTAATTACTGTGGTGATGACTTCAGTTTGACTGGCACATGCTCCCACCTGAATTAAAAACACGTTCTTACTATATTCAAATAGAAAATATTTGTGAAACGCTAACATAATTCAATTTCCTAGTTGTATTCACCAAAAAAATGGCTTTGTAAGGATGTGATGGTGTGGTAGTAGAATCTTAAATATGGAAGTTGAAAGGTTTTATGTTTAAGAAAAACAGAAACCTTTTCCAAACATGTTTCTCAGAGCAGTCTCTTTACTCTTCCCCAACATTTTTGATACTTTACACTGTAATTTAACCCTGTTATCAACAGCCTGTTACCATATTCTCCTTACATAAAGGAGTTATAGCAGCAAGTGATATTCTTAAAGATAAAACAAATATTCATAATTTATACAGCAGTCAGCTTGCACCCTTAAATATGATTTGCTTGCCTCTACTTATTATGTATATGCATCATATCTGTTTATAATTAGCACTCTGAGTATGTATTTGAAGGCACCTATACTTGTTTGTAGCCCTTTTTGCGAGTTTGGCTTATTTGTAACTTAATTATTATGAACTAGGGGAGTAGGAAATATGGAAGAATATCTTTTACTCTTGGATTACTGCTAAATTCCACGTATATTGAAATTATATGGATATGATATGTGTTCTTCAAATTTAGTATTTTTAAATTAAATTTTGGTCAGGCCCTCCCAAACACAAATGGGAGCTATTATAATCTTCTGAACTATATATGCAGGAAAAGAACATTTATTAAAATTTGATAAGGATAAATCTAGTAGGGAACAAATGCGTACTTTTGGATATTGTGGTTAGCAAGTTGTTTTAATTAACTTGTCACAGTATACCTTTCCTATTGGGAAACAGTCCTGCATCTGTACTGTAGGAGGTCTTAAGAACTGCAGGTACTTTGTAGTTTTATTTGTCACCTTTCATAATTGCTCTCATATTACTTTGTATGTAACTTTTTTTTTTTGTTTGTTTAAACATGTTTGCAAGTACTACAGCAATAGTTAGGTAGGATACTGTAGATACTTCTGTAATGAGTTTGTGTACTTTTAAAAATACTGTTTTATTAGTCAACTTCCATGGTTTATTAATAATTAAAAATAAAGGTGTCTGTATAACTATCATAGTAATTAATAACAGTTTCCACTAAGGAAGTATAAGCTGCTTTGCAGATTCAGTTTCTGTTTTGTTTCTGTATGCCACTCTAACATAAAATTTGAAAATGCAGAAATTACTTTAAACTGTGACACTATCATACTTTTTGAAGCAACAAAAGTAAAGTAATTTAAAGAGACCTGAAACTGTTCTTCATTCCCTAATCTGTGCCCTGTAGCAGTCTTAAGCAGTTGACAATCTATAATCTTATACGTTCAACTTTTAATTTTCATTTGACCTCCTCCATATTCTATCTTGCATAGATTGGTGCACTTTTATATTATATTATTGCACAGTGTATAATTTAAAAATACACAATGAATAAATAAAAATAAGAGACCCACTGTTCATGGCTGACTTGCTTTGCTAATTGCTCATATGGGATAATCAGCCAGCAAGATAAATGCTGTTCTATAGCTTCTTTTTTATTAAAGTTAGGCATAGGTATTCTGGGCAAAAGGAAAATAATCAGTATTTATATGTTGTGCCCTTTTTATTTTCTACTTGTATTTAACGTTTTTTTCTTCGTTTCCCAATAAAGATGGTAGAACATCAAGAGACAGATATCCATTAATTTAGTTTCTTGTTAGTATAACTCTAAAGGCCCCCTTAATAGACTGTATAATAATTTGACCTGGAGGTAAGCAGGCACAATTTTATTAATGTTGGTGAAGCAATACTTATGTAGTGGAGTTGAATTTGGACCAGTATGTACAAAGAGAATCCCTAAGGGCCTATGCAGTCAGTCTGCAAAGAGATGAATAAAAATAGGACATGAAAATACAGCTCTGGAATACTTCCAAGTAAAGCTCAATCTCAGTTTGATATTAACTACTAACATCAATATGAATAGCTTAGTACAAGAGACACTTAAATATGCACATCAACTATACTGTATCTTAAAAACAGAATCTTCTGTATCCTGGAGAACTTAATATTTGTTGCAACTGGTTTTCTCATCTGGGGAAATCTGTAACAGAGCCATCTCTGTTCCATTAATGGCAGTCCTACCATTAAGCCAAATGCCACAGCATTACAAAATAATGTGTTCGTAAATAATAATACGCGTAAAGGCCTCACAGCCAACTGTCCTTGCAGATGATGAGCATACATAGATAGTTGCATCTATAGCTGAAAAAGATAAAGAAGCTGTATATATCTATGTGTCAGATGGCACTGCAAAACAATTTTTTTTTTTAAAGTTGAAGTATGCATTATTCCTGTGGAATAGGAAAAGAAAGCGCTGTAATGTACATGTCTAAATTTAGGGATTGTTTTGACCAGTGATGGAAATTACATTTTGGGACATAGATGATGCATAAGTGCTGACAGTGGAGGAGCACAACTCTGTGCCACTACAGTCGGGGAGCGGAGGGGTCACAGTTCTGTCCTGCCACTGCTGTGCCTGCTGCTGCCGGGTGTTGGGTGTGGCCCGGCTGCAGCCACATGCCTCACTGTTGGTGTAGAAATTGGCTGCCGCTGCTACCCCTACTGCTGCTGGGAACTGGCTCCGGCCAGGCTGCAGCCCCATGCCCTGCTCTCAGCTCAGAAATCGGGGGGGGGGGGGGGGGGGCGGGTGCGCACATGTGTCCCCTCACCCCTCTCTGACTCATCATCAATGTTTTGGGGTAAATATAACTTTTACACTGGAAGTTTGACATTGGAAACTCTACACAGGAAATTTTAATGTCACCTAACAAAAATTGGGAAAGTCTGTGTCTGTATGTACTTTTGCTTCACTTTTGTGTCTTTTGTTTTACCTGATTGTATTCAGTAGGGGTGTGCGAAATGGGCCGTATTTGAATCGGATTTGGCCCGAATCGGGGACAGAGATTCAATTTGTTGATTTTGAGCACTGTCCCCGATTCAATTCAGCCGAATCTGAAGATTCTATGCTAATTCGGAGAATCAGTGATTCAGACATAGATTTTTTTTCTACGTACCTTGAGGTACCAGGCATGGCTTGTGAATGCTGTGATGGTGGGGTGGATGGAGTGTCCCACAGCATGGGGAGGGGGAACCCATGTGCTTGGTGCCAAACCTGGAAGTGGACTGGAAATACTTTGATTTGATGTCATATATCTTGATTTTAAAAAAGCCTTCGATCTGGTATCCCAAGAATACTTCTTGTCAAAACTGGCTAACTGCAGCCTTGACCTCACCACGATCTGCTGGCTGGGGAATTGGCTCCGTGGTAGGACCCAGAGGGTGGTGGTTGACGGAAGTCAATTATTGTGGCATGCTGTGACCAGTGGGGTCCCTCAAAGCTCTGTCCTAGGATGCATACTATTTAACATCTTCATTAATGATGTAGACATTGGTGTCAAAAGTGGACTGGCCAAGTTTGCTGACAACACCAAACTCTTGGGTAAAGCATCCATACCTGAGGACAGGAGGGTGATCCAGGCAAACCTTGACAGGCTAAGGAAATGGGTGGTTGAGAACTTGATGGTGTTTAACACCAAAAAATGCAAGGTTCTCCACCTTGGGGGGGAAAAACCTGCAGCATGCTTATAGGCTCAGCAATGCTATGCTAGTTAGCACTACGGACGAAAAGGACTTGTGGGTCATGATTGACCACAAGATGAACATGAGCCTTCAGTGTGATGCTGTGAGTAGTAAAGTGAGCAAAACATTGGCTTGCATCCATAGATGCTTCTCAAGCAAATCCCAGGATGTCATTCTCCCCTTGTACTCGGCTTTGGTGAGGCCGCAGCTGGAGTACTGCATCCAATTTTGGGCTCCACAATTCAGAAAGGATATGGAGAAGCTTGAGAGAGTGCAGAGAAGAGCCACACGCATAATCAGAGGTCAGGAAAACAGACCTTATGATGAGAGGCTGAGAGCCTTGGCACTTCAGCCTGGAAAAGCACAGGCTCAGGGGTGATCTGATGGCCACCTACAAGCTTATTGGGGTGCTCACCAGGATCTGGGGGAACGTTTGTTCCTCAGAGCGCCCCCTGTGCACTCCCCAGCGGAACCGGAAGTGGACTGGAAGTGCTTCTGGTTCACTTCTGGGTCTGCTCCATCCACCCCACCATTTCAGCATTCACAAGCCACCTGCTGCCTTGAGGTATGTAGAAAAAACATTTAAAGCTGTGTGTGTCAGAATCTTTCCAAATCTCTCTGAATCAATTCGGAGGGTTCTGATTCAATTCGGAGAGATTAAAGGGTCTCCTGATTCGATTTGGATTTAGAGATTTGGCCACCGAATTGGGCCGAATTTATGCCGAATCAAATCAGGGACAGAAGCCTCACACAAATTGTTGGTCTAATAAAAGAGATCACGTCTACCATGAGCCCTGATTGCTTATTCCTAAAATTTAGCGTTTCATATTTTATGCATATTCCCTGTAAAGTATAATCCATAACCCTGATATGCAAGTTCTTGTCTTCCCAGATGCAAAATAACTTAACAGTGTATGGACTGATAGATAAGGCGCCTATTTAAGTGTTGATATCTCTTGTAGGCAGTTTTACTCAAAAACAAGACAGTGTCACTATCCTAATTAGCTTAATGGGTTGTCCAGCTAACTATCTGTGGGTTGTATACAGCCCATAATGGGTGAATTTGTGGTCCTCAGGTGCTGCTCTGCTCCTCACATTGCTTTGGCTGCAGTAGCAGCTAGTGTTATTGACTCCTACTCTCTCCCCATCTGCTTCCTGCCTGTGTCCTAGGGGGTGGGACAGCATGGTGCAGCACAGCCAGTGGAGCAAGGGAGCTCAGGGTCTGGGGCACTTGCACAGCATAGTGGAGTAGGGGAGCCCATGCTAAGGACCTGAGGGTAGGGTTGGGGGGCATTGCCTGCATGACCTGGTGCAGGGCAGGGGTTGTGGCTAGTGCAGTGCACATGGTTTGCAGTCTCTGGTAGCTTAGAAATTTGACAGCTCTGAGCTAAGTGTAAAACTTAAAGGTGCTTACAGACGTGAACACCTTCCCCCCCCCCCCCAAAAAAAAACAAACAAAAAACAAACCAACAAACCAAAACAAAAGAAAACAAAAAACAAAACAAAACAGCACTTTACCAGAAGAGGAAGCGCATTAGTTTGACTCGGCTCCCCAGCGTCTACATGGATCAGGCACTAAAGCGAGGCTTTTTCGCGTTTTTCTAAAGCTGATTCAACCAGCTATTAAATAAAAGCCTGACTGAAGTGCCTCATCTATATATACAGGTGTTGGGTCAGTTGGATCAAACTAAGAGGATGCTTCTTCTGGGCATGCACTGCATTTGGTGTGGGGACGTGCTAAGCTGAAAGTGAAGTGCGCTGTTCTGGGGGTGGGGGGTTACTTCTATAAGCAGCCTAAAGCGCTATGATTTTCTAGGTTCCTTATTCCGTGTTTAAAAAAATGAACAAGGCATTTAGTTAGGCACAGGCATGGTTAGCTACTACTCATGACTTACCTGCCCCCTTTTAGTTGGAAACCTGGGAAATCTCATTTTAAGTTTAAAGTTTAAATCAATTTGAGATGCATTAATGAAATACTTGAGCACACAAGTACCCTATTTGCCCATTTTCCTTATTCCTGTTCTATCTGGCCACTGCTACTTTCAGTAAAACTGCCAGCCATGAGTTTCCCTGTTCCTGGCAGCTGATAAAACTTTCTCAATCTCACTGCTACGAAACAACATTTTACCATCACACAGCTGATATTGAGGTATTAGTCAAATGGGTCTGTTTGTAAGTAGTGGAGACTGTAATTGCAATGTGTGAGTAATGTATTGGGTTGATATTAGAGGGGCATCATGCTGTATGTCTGAAGAGCTCTCTTTGTTTCAAGAATTTTCATGTGGAGGTGTTTGTTGCTAACAATGGTCTAATTCTCAAGAATTCACTAAATGCAGGAGGAAGAGAAGAGGAAGTATTAGTCTTTTCTGTTTAGGGAGAGACTTCTGTTGACTATGATATTGATGGTATAAAAATCAGTGTCTTCTGAGTTCAGATGTCTTATTACTGTACTCACTGATCTGTCAGTTTTTTGCCTGTAGCATTCTAGATCAAATGATAATATGTGAAGAAGAATTTATTTTTTTGACTTGCAAAATATACTTTTTGGAAAAACTTGGGAATATATGAAATTAAAAACAATACAAAATCATTATTAAAGCTAAACTTGAATGGATTCTTTGTGATCCTTAAAAGGTATCACAAACCTGTGTGTGGAGTACCCCCCAGAACCCTGAATATTTTCCTACTGCCCTTCTGTTTTTCCCAAGAAGCAGACTGAAGTTTTCACTGGGATAACGTCTTATCCCTGCAAGCCTCCGCTCCCGCAGACCTCATAGCTGCAGCAGGTGGTTTTCCCTTGGGTTGTGAAATGATTTTTAGGTTCCCTTTTTCTGTAGAATGGGTTAGCTTGGAATATCACATCCCCAGAGATCACTCTACTACAGGCAGTCAGTAAGAAGAGAAAACAAGGGAAGGATGTAGATAAAAGTGAAAAAGACTGATACAAGCGAAACTGACCATAAGTTTGAAGACAGAATAAAAAGACAAGTGACCTTTCCCATCTTCTCATCTGGCTATAACATTGCCCCTCTAAGAGTCCTGTCAGTTTTCAGAGATCAGTCTTCTGCTGATCTTGTCTGCCCTGATTATTGGGGACCTGGATTCACCTGAAAGTCTGGGATCATTCAAAGTCCCCTTCTCCCTCTCCTCAGAGTAATCCCTTTTACTTGTGCTTGGGAGTGAGTGGCAGTTGTCCTCACCTTAGTAACACAAATAAATAACCAAAGTTATTTAGCAGTTCCACCAGGGCTGGGCAACTATTTTGGGGGGAGGGCCACTTACTGAGTTTTGGCAAGCCATCAAGGGCCACATGACAGGCAGCCAGGGGCAGATTAATATTTTCTAAATTTTTTAGGGGTCCCACGGGCTGGATAGAATGTCCTGGTGGGCCACATCCAGCCTGTGGGCTGCATTTTGCCCACCCCTGAGTTGCACTTATTTCTTATGTATGCATCCATCAGGTTTTTTTTAATTAAACCATGGCTAGAATCATAAAGTTGTATGCAGACCATGTAACATAATCTATACAATGATAAAAGCAACATAAACAGATATAGCATAACATTGGCCTTCCAATGTGGGTCCACATGTTACATCAATTGAACACAAGAAAACATTCATTACGTCCCACTAACCCCCCAAATTTGATGGTATTCATGACAAATGGATTCTAGAATTCCCAGAGAAACATGATTCAAATAAATAAAAGTTAATACTGTGACCTTCTGTACCCCCTGTACTGAATGCCTTTGTTTTAGTCTCGTAAATAGTAGACAAATTGGTTCAGGTCTTGTGCTACAGAAGAAATACAGTTCTTTTTCCAAGGAGTCAGACCCAACATGAAAGTTACCACATTGAATTGCACTCAGAAGTTATTTACATTTCCTCTGGCTGACACTGGTATACAAATTGGTTATTCTGTTGTACCCCACCTAATGCCTCAGAGTCCTCTTTTAGGGAGTCCTGCATGAATTTAGACCTGCCAATCCAGTAGGTCATGAAATCATGAATGACACACTCTTGTACACTGAAAAAGGGTCACAGTTTCTGCCAATACTACCATCTCCATCTTTTTATTTTGCTTATTAATGCATGTTAGGAATATTTGGTTTGCTTGGACAAGTGCCATCCAGATTACTCAAATGCACATCTTAGTCTTTCTAAGGTACTGAGAAATTATAGACCACATCAAATTGATATGACCTTAGAGAGAATAACATGTAATTTGCACACTACAGGTAAATTTTTCATTTTTCCCCATGAGCCCTTAGGTATGGCAACGAGATAATGGTATGCAGGTGCCAACCGCAGGCAGATGAATAACAGAATACTGCTACCTCTGGCAAGGAAAGGGAATCGTGACCTATGGAATCTCTCATATCTTGTCTACCTCATTCACAGTTTGTATTGGTCAGTAACCCAATAGTTTATGGATGTTGACTGTTTCATCCACAGACATTAAATACGGTTCCTATGTTACTAGCTTTACTTGAATACCCAGTTGAATAGCATGAAGAACATGACTTTTTGCAATGTTCTCATCCAAAAAAGTCAAGAGATGTACAAAACAGGCAAAGTTGTCAGCATCTGGTGATGATTTTTTGAACAAAGATTCTCTTCCATTGTTCTGTAATAAAAGGGGCCCTACTAGGTACCTTCCTCAATGTGTTCTACCATTTTTGTAGATCCATACAACTGTGAGGATCTAATTCTAATAGGCCAGATTTTTTTTCTTGCTACATGCAGCTTTTCAGTGCTCAAGTTTGAAAGTCAGCTAGATATACACAACAGGTTTCTGCTGGCGACTTTGTGGAAAGTATGATGGAGGTAAAGAAAGGTCTCCTTTAGTGTTAATAAAGCCATAGAAATTATACTGTTCTACAAAATAATGCTTGAAAAATTTTTGAACACAACGATTTTGGAGCTGGAACATTGAGTCACTGTGCACCATACATTTAATTTGTTACAGGCTAAATCTCTAAACCAGTTGGGTCTAAGGGTAATTAATAGAAGGGGAATGTTTGGGAGCCATCATATTCTGAGGACGAAGGATGGCTCATAATGTTATAATAAACCAATGGACAGCCAATTGTAGAAGACTTCACTAATAAATCCTTGAAATGACGCAGTAATCATGTGGGACCATCAGTCTTTAGAGGATTTTCTAGTGAAATTTGGTCCTGAGCAGGACCAAAACTGAAAACCCTAACTCGACAAAAGACATATTTCCATAATATAAATTGTTTGAACAAAAACGTGTTTGTGTGTAAATGAGTTAAAATGTGTGTGTGTGTAAACCACTATTACACTGCTGTATACTGAAGTGGTTTCATAAGTGAAAATTAAACAGTGAAAATTACAATCCTGAATATGTGAAAAACTTCCCATTTATGACATATTAACTAGATATTGCAGTGTCTTTTGTTTAAATTACTCTTTCTTACCTGTGGTAATATCAAAAAAATGAAGCACATTGCTCAATTTGAGACCCAGTAGGATTTCATCTGCTGAAGGGGTTGCAAAACACTTTAAATGTTCTCTACCTGAAATCAAAATTTTATCTCTGAATATTATACTGGAATCATACAAACAAATGGAAGTATAGCATATAATTTCATAAGTTGAGTAATATAAAACATCTGCATTTTTATAAGAATATTAGTTGGAACATCATGATCAAATTCGAATTTGGTTAGTATTGCAGGGAACAATTAAGTAGGTGATTTTAATTGGATGTGATATTCTCTCTTTCCTGTTTTACAATACTGTGTAGTGGTTTTGGGTAAGGATTATCATCAACTGTGTCCCATCCTATTCATAGTTGATGTAGTTATTCTTGTTTAAAGTAGGTCAAATGAGGGCATGCTTAAGGGCCCATCTTTTAAAGACCATCTTTTTACAGTTGGAAGAGAGAGGGAAAAACACTGAGGATTGCTACATGTGTATGCAGCAAAGAATAATTTTTTATTTTGACTTTTTTTCATCTGCAGAGAACTAGAGCTTTGGGGTTTATTGTAGTCTGTTTAAAGGTTAATTTTTACTTCTGTCAGACATACCTATAGTCTTGGATAAATAAAATACACATTTTAAAGGTATTTGTGATTAATGATTTGATATAAAATAATAAGTATTGCCCTGTGAATCAAGTGTCTGAAGGTACTAAATTTCAGTGCTCTTATTTTATATCATTATAATATGCCACTTCTGGGTTACTTTTACATTACAAAATATATCTGGTTTATGAGGTATAGTATTGTTGCATTTATTTTGCAAGTATATAATGTTTACCTTGTGAAGATTCTCAGAACAGAGAAATCCAAATATTTGCAACTTGTATAGGATCGAAAATTGTTCCATGAAGTTGCTTTGTCAGATTTTGTTTTCCTCATCCCACTTCTAGTTTCCTTTCCAAATACATGAAATTGCTTTGTTTAACATTTATTATGCCATCCATTTAATTCTTCAAATTGGGTGATCTAGGATAGTAGAGAGTAATTGAACTATGATAAATAATGTCATTTGCTAAACCAACACATGGTTGCAGAGAGAAGTTATAAATTCTTTCCCAGGGAATTGATAATCCACTATGCTCACCCTTTCAAGCCTTTTTGTTCTGTCATTTCCTTTCTAAAATGCCATTTCAAAACTTGCAGGACATGTTAAAAAAAAAAAAAAAACCCCAACAAAAAAACAAAAAACCCATTAATGTTGTTAACTTTGAAATTAAATGAAATGCTTTAGAATAGTATGTTAATAGTAATGTATTACATGTCATATTATCATATTTTATATAAATTTTAAACTTGATTACGGAATCCTACTTGCTTAATACTGAGTGTTGTTTGGCAGAGACACATCTTGGCTATAGCAAAACTGGGCTATAATTTTTCATGTAGTCTCATGCATGACTTCATAACTATTTATGCTTAACTATCTTAGATAACATGATACTGTCTGTGCTGGCCAATTAGTTTGTAACTGACGTGTTTAGTTATAGGTGGGACTGGTAGGTATTATCTAGCATTAAGATTTTTTTGAGACTGTTTGTTATAAGAATCTCATTGCAAGACTTTAGCTGTTTGTACCAGAATTACCCATGGCCATGTACCAGGTGTTACTTCTGTGTTTTCTCTTGGCACAAAGAGTGTACAGTTCTTGAAGGGCTTTCTTGCAATTTTCTCAAACTAGGTTGATCTCTTCCCTCCTCTTCTCTCAGGTGTTGAGGATACCCAGTATTCCACAGTCCTCTGCTCTCCAGCCCCGTCTTCCCCCTCACTAATTCTCCTGAGGCAGGAGCCTCCTGGAGCCCTAGGAAGGTTCCAGCCCTGGGAGAATGCCTGCCACCCATCCTGCCAATTAGTTGATTGGCAGGATGAGTAAGGAGCCATGCTCCTGATCTGGAAAAAGAGCCCCTACCCATTGCATTCCTACCGTTTCACTGGGATGCACGTGGGGCCCAAGGGACAGCTGTGTTTGGGCAGCCTTGCAGCCATAGGAGAACTGTCCCCTGCCTCTTGCACACATGTTCCAGCTGGAGGCATGTGAAGCTAGAGATGGCTGTGTTGCAGTTGCAAGGCTCCCCATATTCACCTGTACTACTCCGGGTCAACCTAAAGGAGTGCAAGGAGTCGGGGATATTTTCTAGTGAGGGGAAACCGGAGGTTTCTGTAAGAGAATGGCCCCGCAACCTGCTAGTCAGCTGATTGGCAGGATGGTTGGGGGGGAATCTTCTGAGCTGGACACCTGCCAGGGCTGTCTGTGACCTACATGACAGCCTACCCCTTTCCCAGGTCGGGGAGAGGGCAGGCTGTCAGTTAATTGGCTTCCCTAAGGGTGGGGATGTCCCAGGAAGTAGCCTTCTGGTGTCCATTTGCTGGAGAGGTCGTGTGTGTACCTTCCTAGCCAAGGTGGTTAGAACATGGGTACACTCCAGCTCCTGGGTTATTTTTCTACTGGTTATAAGTTCTCTAAAATCCTGTCAGTAGAAATGAATGCCTGTCAGTAACCCATATATATCTCCCTTAACTGGTGGTGATGCATATGTGTATAATTGTGTTTCTGTTTGTGATAGCAATTTTTGTCTGAACTGATTTCTGCGATTTGCTGCAAATAAAGCTAGGGAAAGTACATTGTTTTTGCTCACAGTAAAAAACTTCTGATAGCCTTTTATTGAGAAGATCTAGTAACTCCAGGTTCTAGAGTAGGGATAATTTGGACAGAGTTTTGTCTTTGTACAAAGACTCGTGAGAGTTGAGGATTTTTGTATTTGATGTCTTTTATTGAACTAGCTGCATGGTTGGGATAAAGTTAGACAAAGCTGTTGAGTGCAGGGCATTCTTCAAGTCCCAGGCATTCTTCAAGTCCCAGGGAAGAAGCAGGCCCAGCAAGGGGCCACAGGTGGTATGGCCAGATGGGAGGTTGGGAAGACGGATAGTGACATCAGCAAATCTGTCAAGCATTGATTCCATCATCCAAAACATTAATGAAGATATTAAGCAATACCAGATTGAGGACAGATCTCTGGGGAATCTTGATACCTCTTCCCAAATAGGCATTGAGCCATTGACAACGATTTGTTGATCACAAGGATCCAACCAATCCACCTTACAATACTGTAGTTTGTTAATGAGAATGTCTTGAGAGAGAGAGTGTCAAAGGCCTTGCTGAAGTCACGGTATATCGCATCCACTAGTCTTTCTGCATCCACTAAGCTTGTCACCTATCATAGAAGGAAATAAGGTTGGTCAGGTGTGAGTTGCTCTTGGTGAATCCGTGCTGAGATCACCTTATTTTTCTCTAGGTGCTTCACAGTAGATTATATGAGGGTATGCTCCATGATCTTCCCAGGTATCAAGGTCAGGCTGTAGTTCCTTGGATTCTCTTCCTGCCCTTTCATAAAGATTCCTATTTGCCTTTTTCTAGTCATATAGGACCTCTTCTGAGCTCTGTGAGTTTAAGAGCTAGTGGCTCTGAAATTACATCAACCAGTTCCTTCAGTATGTTCTATCTTAATTGATTTACAAAGTAAGTCTGGCCTATGTAAGGACTTGCATAGGAATTAAGTGGAAGAGCAGGGTGATGGGGGCTTGTGGCAAAGCTCCCCCACACAACATGGGGCAGCGGGAATCGCCCCTGCTCCTGGTAGCAAGTAGTGAGTGGGGGCTTTTTTTTTCTTTTTTAAAGAGCCAGGACACTGGGGCTGGGAGAACAGATGGGGATGGGAGCTCATGACAGAGCCCCCCCACACAGTGTGGGGCAGTGGGGGGGGGCAGCAGGGATTTGTTCCCGCCCCCCCCACCTGGTGAATGCTGGGCTTTTTATTTTTTTTTAAAGAGCCGGGATGCTGGGGCTGGGTGGGGCAGCCATTCATGGGGCTGGGAGAGCGGGCGGGGGCCTGTTTGATTCGGAGATTCAGCTGATTTGGCGGTGGCCGAATCTCTGAATCAGATTTGGCTGAATTGATTCAGGGCAGTGATTAGAATCATTGATCATTTCACTGTCCCCCAAATCAGCTGAATCCAAATCCAAAGCAAATACTAGCTGCTTCACATAGGCCTATTGTATATGGCTATTTTTAGATATCTATGTACTGTTCCTTTTGGCTGGAAAAAATAATCTAGAACACGCTTTACTGGAAGTAGCAGTGTTACTTTAACCAGGCTCCACAGAGTCTTTATAGATTGGGTGCTTCAGCGAGGCTTTTTGGCACTTTTATCTAATAGCTGATTCAATCAGCTATTAGATAAAAGTGCCAGAAAAGCCCCACTAAAGTGCTGGCTGTATACAGATGGAGAGCTGGGTCTAGCTAATGCAGTGCTGCATCTGGGCATGCGCTGAGCTTAACCCAGAAGTGTGCCAAGTTTAAAGTAAAGTGCTATGGGGCTTTTTTTTCCACATCAGCAAGCAGCCGTTATGTTTGTAGAAGTTTTGGTGGTGAAAGAACTGCTCCAATTTGTGGTGTTTGTGAGAGTCCACAATCTTTACAACAATTAAATCCCTTGTGTCTCATGTTTGGTATCCTGAAAATGAAGAATGCAGAATAAATGGTCATTTTATGAAAAGTTACTTTCAAGTGACTTCCACATTTCCAATGCTAGGAGAAAACAACCAGTTCTCTAAGTTGGCATTCGACTCTGAATCATGAGACTATCCTTCTTCTTTCTGCTGTCATTCACTGGATACAGTCTAGATTTTACAACAGATGGGGGGGCGGTCCTTACAGATGACAGCCTTTCACTGTACACGTCTGATTAATTACTTGGTCACCATCCAACCTTTGCAGTGAGGTTGGACTCTTGTAACAAAGTGTGTGCTTATGAATTTAAGAAGGGTATCATAATTCAGATGCAGAAGGTAACCAACTTAAGGTTTCACAGGTGAGGTTGATGCTAATTATTTCCTAAACTTTGAACTGGTTGCCTGCTTGTAACCATTAACATTTTTTACATTCCATTTTGTCTGTAATTTCTTAAATCTTTTAAAAAGTATACCAAAAATGCCTGAAATCTTATGCTGTGGATCCATGCTGACCTTTACATGAGTCAATACTAGGTTTAGAAGTTGGACTCAAGGAACAAACTGCTGCTAGTAAGAGGTTGCAATTGTAGGATATTTATGTGAATCAGCCACTAGTTGGAGACTCTACATTTTGCAAGTAGATTGTACAGTTACCTGTCAATAGCAGAGAAAGGTCAGGAGTTAGAAATTTTGGGTTCAGTTCCACAGACTCTGAAAGACAGTATACAGGAGGATTTAGTATTCTTTCTGATCCATTCTTCAGGCCATTGTTCTCATTTTCTAGCATACTCCATTTCAACTTGTCCCTTGTTTGTATCTTGCTTTTCTCTCCTCTTCATCGGCTCCTCTTCTTCCCTTTCTTTAGTGCTTCCACACTAGCTTGTAGAAGTCCATTCTAGCCTGCCCTTCTCTCCTTCTGCCATCCTTCTGCATTTGATTAATCCTATGGCCAAATTTATGTTGAGCCACCTTACAAAGGCTGGGGGAGTTGCTGGTCAGAAGTGTACAGCAGCTGTTAAGCTGTAACTGTTATGATCTTGTAGTGCTGCAAATGAGCAGAATCGTCCCAACTTTGACCCTGGGTCAAAAATCAAGTCAGTCCTAAAGTCGCTGTGACCGTTGGGACACTTTAGATGCTCTAACAACCCTCTGCTGCTCCAAGGTTAGTTGAGTTGCTTTGCATCTTTTGTGATTCTTTAAGCAAAGTGACCTGGTGGCATCCATCTCCTCCCCAGGTATGGATGGCCATTGGCTCACAGGAGCTCATCCACACTTTGACAGGTCTTGTTTTTAGTCCTGCTGGATGCCTGCAGTCCTTCCTCACCCAGGTTATCCCAGGTGACCCTGGATAGAACAGGATTAACATTGGACTAGTTCTGCAATGTTGTATTCCTATAGAATCATGTAACAGTTGCATCATAAGAACTTGTTTCACTTTGGCCACATAGAGATGTTGTTTCTACTGGAAGAATTGCTGCTCCCTCAGTAGCAACTGAGTGTACACATGTTCACTCAGTTTCTTGCAAGAGAAACGTACCTTTTTGGGAGAAAGGTCTTTCAGGTGCCAACCTAGAACATCTTTCCTGTGAAAGAAACTCTCTCACAAGAGCAAATGCTTGTATGCTTCCTTCATGGTCTGGTCTGGGAGTGAAGCCATGGGGCAATGCTCCCTGTACTTTTACAGAATGGGGGAACTGCCCAGGCCCCTGGGTCAGAAAGGCAATGCCCCCTGTGCAGGGAGTGGGTGGGGGAGATTGCCACACTGGTCCCTTTGCTTGGATCCCAGCCACCAGGAGCCAAGCAGAAGAGTAGCTGCTTTTTGTTCTCTGCCCACTTCTCAGCCTGGAGTCCTGGTCGGAGGCTCGGAGAGTTGGGAGGGGGTGCCTTGCTGGTCCATTCACATTCCAGATCTGTCTATGGAGGGGAGTTGAGCATCTGTACCCCAGACTTGGGTTTTCCCGATCTGGGGAATTGCAGGAGTCTTTTTCTACCACTTTACTTCCCCTGGGAATGGGAGGAATGGAGCAGCTACTTCTCCCAACACCTTCTCTGGACCAGGTGATCCTGGTCTGGCAAAAGTGTGAGGAGCAGGGAAGATGGGGTGGTTACAAACTAAACGCCTGTATTGACTGCTCTTTCCCAGAAATATTTTTGTGGTGGAAATGTCTCAGAAATTGTTTAAAGTTTTCACTGCAAGAAATTAATGCCTACTTGTGGCCTTTCATGAAAGCTTTGAGGGTGATAAAATTGTGTCTGTAATTTCAACCTTAAATTGGATTGCTTCCTCAACTCTCTATGTGTAGGTTCCAGCTGCAAGGTCTTGAGTTAACTAGGGACACAATATTCTTGCTTTCAACGGTGTTGACTAATGCCACACTGGTTAGTTCCCACATACCAGGAAGAAAATAATGTCAGTCTCTGTAGTATTATGATGAAGGTTCCTCAGACCCACCAGTCTGGTTTGCTTATAGATGTGTGGAGATGGAGAATTTTGGAATCCTTGGAGAATTCTGTAGCTTGGATTTTTATTCTTTTTCATGGAGAGGGCAAAAGACTGACATTGCATGAAGATGTTAAAAGGTTTTCACCTGAGCAGTGCAACATACTTTCACTAATTTCATTGGGAATACTTGAACTGTCTTTCTTAAAAAACAAACAAATGAAAAAACATCCTCAAGCAGAAACCTAGCATTGAGAGCAGGAGCAGAGATGTAGCATTGTTTTTCTTTTAAGTAATAATTTATGTAATATAGCACAATTTTAAAATGTTTTAGGAATCTTTACAGTACTAAAATTCAAGCTATAAGGTACGATTCCTACGTCGTCATATTTTTTTCAGAAACCAAAAAAGCTTCTGTGTGTAGTTTTTGTGGCTTGTTGGACAGGCAGATTCAGGAGAAAATATATTTCATATTTGCTTACATAGAAGAGATTGAAAATGAAAATATGGTTTTTTTCTATTAAACAGCTTTATTATTTTGTTTTTATTTTTATCCCTAAGGAGAATGTTGTCTCATGCTGAAAGTGTTTGCCTCAGTACAATAAAGTAATTCAGATTGGTTTGTAAAACATAAAGATACTTCCTCTACTACAGACTTTAACAACAGATGTGAAAGAATTGTGGCCATTGTGGCTTCCCAAGATTATAAGGATATAGTTGTGTGCACAGATTTGGTTTTCTTTTAAGTTCAACTGAACCACTAGCCATAATGCACTATTTCAGGGGAAATTACTCTTAATATGTGGCTTAAGATATGTTTTCTGTAAATAATTGTGGCTGTAAGTTACAATCACTTTTGGCTAAATTTAATGTTGAATTATTAAATACATAGCCTTTAAAAGTCAGCAAATACAAAGCTTTTATTTGCAAATTCTGTAATTGTTCATTATGGTTTTTTTTTCTCAGTTTTTACAGGATGTAGTTATTTCTCATAGATTTGTTTTTAAACTATTAAAATGGTTATGGTTAGGACTGTTAGGAACTAATTGATTTGAAGTAATATGAAGCTAATTTTGTTAAAGGTATATATTATTGTAATTACAGTGATCTACATGTATTACCAGAGAAACAGCAACTTTTTTGTGTAAGGTGAAATTTGATTGTTTTAAAAGCCAGAACGAAGATTAAAAATTCATGAAAATGATCTGGCAAGTACATAATTTACCTCCCCTAATTTAAGGTAATTTACAGTATAACGGACATTGGGGTTTTCACCTCTTTATACAAAAGAGAAGAACAGGATAGTTATTTCAGTGCTCTCTAAAAAATATTGGAATATATTGAAAGGATATTGAAAGGACTTTGTTTACATAATTCCACAGGGTGGGGGGAAGTCTGAATGATTTTGGGAGAATTTTATAACTATTTAGTTCCATTCCTGTTGTTTTGGGTTTTTTTTAGAAAATCTCGTTCCCTGTCATCACCTTCACTGTTTTTGCTGGTCAGTGTGCTTCAAGAAGTTAGAACATACAGCATGCTGCTCTGCTTAACTGTTTTTGCTTAACAGTCTAAAACCCTTCTTACTCTGTTCCTTGGGATTTTAGGAGTTCATGTTTTTCAAGAGATGTGCTTAGACATGTAATAACCTTTTATCAGCATAATAAAACAACCATTTTGGATGCAGGAAGAGTTGGAAAATGTTAGAGTAGCACATCTGCATTTTCTAAAAAAGACTTCTTATAGATATGTATTAACTTTACTGCTTGTAGTTCCTCATTGAATAGGAATACAGAGAGAAGACATTCTCATACATATTTTTTAACTGGAAAAAAATCATCTTTGGTTTTGTGAAACAATTGTTGGCAAGTATTTTTAAACTATTTGACAGATTTGTAAGAGATGTTAAATGCATCTTACTAGGGAAATATTTAGACAATAGCTTCTAAATAAAGTGCAAACAGCACTTTTCATATTAGAGGTCCTAGCATTCCTTTTTTAATTAATTATACTTTGAGGGCCTCTCTGTGAAGACAGATGTTGTCTTTGAAGCTTTTAAGATATGCTGTTCACAAACACACAAATCCCAATAGGTAACTACATATTGTTATTTTTGTGCCAAATTACTTCACAATATTAATAGAGTATGACCCAGTTGTATGACCAACAAAAAGTAGGCAGTGATTTTATCAGACCCTTACAGTACCTACAGTGTGGTTTTATATTTTAGTCATTCATTTAATACTGCTGCTGTGGGGTCATTGGTATATTTTGGGTAGGAAAGTTTTCTGTGAAGGTGAACCAGAAAAGGGGGCAGGGAGGGGAAGGTCATATGTCTTGACATATTAAAGCAACCAGTTACTTTAAGTACTCCCCAAAAGTGTGTGTGCATGTGAATGGCTTTTAAGAAACCTTTTTAGAAATATCAGAAATGTTGTCTTGTGTTGAAAGGCTGGGGAAAAAAAAGTGTATGGGGAGCTTTCTCAGCTCTTAAATGAAAGGTTTGACGTATAGAATCTTTAATCAAGAGTGTTTTTTTCCCCAAGTGGGCAGAGAGTAGTTTAAGATATTTAGAGTAATTGGATGTAAGAAAAACAAACAAACAAACAAAAAATAGTTTTAAGTGTTCTGAATAAGCAAAACTTCTTGTATCATTGGTTTTTACTTGGTCAATACCTTTGATGTCATAATCTTATTAGTGCTGAAGCAGTCCTCCATAGTCTTTCAAGGAAAACAGTGTAGCCAAGACCTGGAATTCTAATTAGAAGAACTCTTGACAGACTCTTTCCCCCACCAGCTATTCTTTTTCTAATATTGATAAAACCTTTCAGGCTTTTGTTTATGAAGATGCATAAAATCGTTTTAATTACACTTCAAGTCCCCTGTAAAGGCTGCATTTTCAGACATAGGTTCTTAAAAGGACTTGAACATTTTATAAATATTTTTACAGTAAAGTGCTATAGCCTCTAGTGTTGACATTTTGGTCCATAATAAATCACGTGAAAAATTAAGTTGTTTGAGTACTTTCATTATCTATGTACAATATGCACCAAATATTAAATTTACATCTGTTTCATGTAAACTTCTAAAATTGTTAAATCAAAATTAAATGTAGTGATCGTGCATGATAGTTTTTATGGTCTTAATCTAGCAAAGATGTATGCACAGGTTCACAGCACGTGGTGTACTTCATAGCAAGCAGCCAGCATGTTTTAAGAATTTACTGTATGTAGTTAACATCTCTTTAAAAGTTTTGCACCTAGTATTTAATGTTTTTATGTTGCAAATGACACAATGTTAAATACTTGAATTCTAGTTTCTCACTTTTTGATTTTCCCCAGGCTTGAAGATTTAAATCAATTCTTTGAAAAACTATGACAAATAAAGTGCATTATAATAGTTTAATGTTGGTAGTTCTGACCTTCAGTTGTATAGGAATTAAAATATATTTTTATTTTGAATTCTTTATATATATTTCAAAGTAATTTATTACAGAGGACATTTTTTATTGCTTGTCATGGACTGTTTTTACTTTTCTAATTTGCATTGAATATAAACTATGTCCTCTTCCTTAGGCCCCACTTTCTATATAGGACGAATTTTCTATTACTATGTCATTCTCAACTTACCCATGTATTTGCTCTTTACATTCAATCCGTTTCGTTCGTAAATAGATGGTGTTTATACATGGCTTTATGTGTTAGAGACTTACATTAAGTGTTGTTATTGTTTTGTTTTAAATGCTTTAAACTAGAGATTGACTCTTTTTTTTTTTTTTCAACCAAACATGCATATAATCAGTAGGACATTTGCTAACAGAAGATTGAAATTTAGAGAGAGATTTTCACAGCAGACCAAATGTGAAAGAAGTGTGTACAAAAAGCAGTTTTCTTTGCTAGTAATTTTGTGTTCCCTTGCTACTACTCCAGATATTTAGGTTTGAATAATATCTTTTTCTGCCACCATCCAACTTTTTTCTGTGGAATCATGCAGTGAAGTCATAATCCTGTGTTTCACATCCATCTGTTACCATAGAAATGATTGTAATAACCTAAATTTAGCATTATGTCTTTTCTGTAGGATCAAGCAGGAGGACTGAAACAGGCGTTTATGGAAAAATCCTTGTTTTAAATGGAGATACCTATTTAACTAGGAAAACTAGGTACTAAAGTAAAATGCATGAAAAGATGCTGTCTAAATCTGAAATAAAATATATTTGAAAATGTTTCTGCTGTGGAAGTCTGTTATGAAGATATAAATATTCAGAATGCAAAGTACTTAAAAATGATCTTAGTAATATGGAGAAGCCAATTCTGTCCTTGATTCAGGATTTTATACTGCATATTTATTAAATTAATTTTGGTACAGGTTTTTATATTTTGAATTAATATTGGTTGCTAAATATTTTGTTGCTATTATAGGTTTTTATAGAAAAAAGGAACAAAACATTAAAGTCATTTGTCTTTATAAATACGAGTGTTTAACATGATGTGGAGATCCAAAAAAAAAAAAAAAAGCAGATTTGGGGACTGCCTTATCACTATAATACAGGTGAAGTCTACCTAAAATTAAAATATTAAAAAAAAATATATTAATTTTGTTAGAATAGCAAGTGTCTAGTAATGCTTTTCTTTCAAAGGGTATGATCTTTTTTTGCAGTGCTCAAAAAGAGAAATAGAGTAGGGTTTGTTACCAGTTAAATGATCGTACCTTTGATACCATATGGTTGTTGATACTATTTTGTTTTCTTACACCTTGGTTCTGCATTTGATACCCTGTGGGCACAGCCCTTTCTGTGCATGGAAGGCTTTCACTTGTGCATTTGTGTATCTTTGTATTACACACAAAGAGTACCTAGATTTAATGAACGCTTGTAAGGTTGCAGAGTGAAGCCTTAGTATTAGGTATTTGCAGAATTAGAGCTGCTTGTACAAACTTAATTCTGCTCCTTTGTATGTGTATATACAGATTGTAGTAGGTAAACATGGGCTATATTTAACAAAGGAATTTAGCCTCATAATGAGTACAGTCCCACCTGTGGATATTATGTAGGTAATAATATTTTGTTTTCACTCAATTGTCCAGTATGTGGTTGGACACACTATTTACTTCATACTACTCAGTAGTAATTAGAATTACTAATTTCTCTTTTGTTGCTGACTATCATTAGAGTAGCTTAGTTTTTTTGAACATGCTGATTTATTTTCCCAATGATCCTGTCTGCTGGGTTAGTGGTACTGTTGCCATTTCACAGACAGGGAATGGAGATACAGAGATTACTGGAAAAAATGCCTACTGATTTTGGATGCTCAATTTAAGACACTTGCTACCTACATGTTTACAGTATTTGACATTTTAGAGCAGTGTTTCCTAACCTTTTCCAGCCCAACGCACACTTACATTATTAAAATTTTTCTGTAGCATATCTGTTAAGGCATTCCCCATCCCCATGCTTATATGAGGTCATTGTAGTTCATTGCTATGTTTCATTGTCTATGTTCTTGTGGATTTTTCCCTTGGATTTGGGAACTTGGCATCCAGTTCCTAGATCCTGCTCCTGTCTTTGTTTTGGAGTCTCTTCCCTCCTCCCACCCCCACCCAGATTTCCTTCAGAATCTGGTAACTCAATCTCGGCCTCCTGAAACTTGACCTGGCTTGTGCTTTGGACTCTGCCCCAGGGATTTCCTCTTGGATCTGGTAATTGGCTCCCAAACCCTGACTTAGTTCATGTTTTAGACAACTCTTCTGGCTTCTGCTTTTCCTCAGTAGCCTAACCCATAAGCCAGACCACCTATGACTGGTCTCGTACAAAGCATTCCCTTACTCTAGTCTTTTCTTTTTATAAGCCCCAAGGGAAACCATTTTAATGGGATGAAATACCTGAAATTGCTGCTGTATGTTGTCAGGAGGGGAATCTTGTGCCTGTTTTGTTTTTCCTTGGACCCCAGCCATATTGCCGTGGGGTAAGATTTAAAAAGCCAATACAATTCCTAATTTTAAAGGAAACCAGGTTCTTTGGTTAAATCCAATATCTTTTATTAGACCAACTGAAATAGTTGGAAAAAGTCTTCTTTGCAAGCTTTCGGGTACAAATACTCTTTGTCAGGCTGAGTTAGTGTCTGCAGTTGGTTTGTGCTCTTCTGGGATGGAATAGAATAGAAGCCAGAGGCAAGAATGCCAGTCAGTGAAAATGCAAATTGAGGCAGTAAATTTTAAATTTAATTTTAAAGGACAAATTTTAATTTTAAAGGACAAATTTACCCGGGCTTGTAATGGGTAATACATGAATATCCAGTCATTATTTTTGTCCAATTACTTTTTTTCCTGTGAAGTAATCAGGACAAATGATCAGAATGGCTGGCCAGCATGGAGAAAAGGCAAAGATTGCTGTTCTTTTACTCCATGTCTCTACAATTTCTTTGCCTAAATGAGAGGTGTTGAGTGGTATACAAGCTAGAGTGACTGTGATCTGTTTATGCTGTGCTATGCTCCTTGCTCTAATTAATTCAACCCTGAACTGCTAAGGTTTAGAACTGCAGGTTTCCCTCTATTTATGCGGGTTCTGTATATGCAAATTCACTCTTATGCAATGACCCTTTTTATACTCCAAATTTGTCACATGCGAAGTAAACTCACTCTTACGTGATTGGCATAGGCGCGTGCTGCCCTCTCCCCCAAGCAGGTAAGCCTGAGTCTGTGAGGGGAGGGAAGGGTGAGGGTGAGGCTGGGGCCAGCAGCAGCGCTGTGCTCTTCCCAGCGCTTGGGGTAGGCGTCAGCTTTGCAGTGAGATGAGAGCAGGTTAGGGCCAGCAGCTGCTGCAGGCAGGGGCTACCACTGCTGTTCCCGCCACTTGGGACAGGCCATGGCAATGGGAGGGGTGCTGCTGCCACCCCAAATTTTGCTGTAGCCTCCCCAACCTGCCCTCCAAATGCCACTGCTGAGTGCTGGGAAGAGCTCAGTGCCATTGCTGGCCCCAGCCTGTAGCAGCTGCTGGCCCCAGCCTGTAGCAGGACGAGATCAGGCTGCCGCCCACCCCAAACACTGGGAAGAGCCTGGTGCCACCCCTGCCGCAGCCTCAGGAGCGGCCCGATGCCGCCTGCTTTTGTAGCTGCTGGGCTGCATTGCGTTTCTCTCCTCGCCCCTTCCCTAGTCTCAGCCTCCCTCCTTCAGTGCTATGGGAACATATCCCTTATTTGTTACATTATAATCTGGGTTCCCTTTATGCAAATTAGATTTATGCACAGTTTTCCAGGAATTCATCTACTGCATAAATCGAGGGAAACCTGTATCCCTGTCCCTCTTGTATCGCTGATGAAAGTCGGTCAGGTCTTTTAGCTCCCTTGAAGTTCTGTTTGCAGGACAACACCCAGTTTTGTTTTGTTTTATTTTTTTTTAAAAAGGATAGCTCAGTTTTTTGTTAGGAATCAAATTTGGTTTTGATTTTTTTTTCTAATATATTTCAAATCATTTCCTTCATGGATAAGAAAATTATTGTTTCTTTATTACACTGTAATTAGAAAGCATTCAAGATATGTTTCTTCTCATAGTGTTTTTGTCAGATTAATCATAAGTAGAAAATGTTAACTATTTTATAGATTTGATCCTATGCAATACAGATGCAAAATACCATTTGTAGAAAAGAAAAGAACAGGAAGTAAACCTTCTTGACCTGGTTTGACAGTGTATAGATAGAGACTTTGAGGACACAGGGTTGAAGTTTTTCTCAAATATCAGTGAGATTTTGGATGGCACTGGGATCTATTGTATAACTGTAAATAACAAGCCTGTGTGCATTAGAACACCCTCCGAGAATAGTCTTTTTTGGATTGCTTTTTTTCGTATGGTGTGGTTTGGGAAATTTACTTATTAAACAATGTATAAATTCTAAGCACGTTGATTAAAAACTAAGTAGCATAAACCTTCATATAACTAGACTTTTATTTAATAAATTAATCAAGTGCTGATTTTTTTTCTTATAGTTTCCACTTGGTGACTTGTTGAATTAAAACAAGATCAAAATAATTTAATGATGAACTGAAGCTAGCTAAGCATGTTCAACTTGAATGCTGCAGCCAAATAAAACTTTCTATAGTTTTGTAATAAAACTGATCAGGGGATTTTGAGTTGTGTTTTTCATTTTTGTTTAAATTTAACATATTTTTGTGGATTAATATGAAGACATTTCCAGAGCCCAATGTTCAAGTGTCAGTAGTAAGGACACTTGTTTGGATCAAACTTAGAGATATATATTTGATTTTGGATATTTAAAAATTACGTTGAAGTATTATACTTTAATAGCAAAGATGAAAAATGTTATCTAACTTTATTTTTTGGGTTTTAAGGCAGCAGATGCACCTTCAGTACAGTAGATGAATGACCAAATTAGAAGTAACCATTTAGTAAATTTATAATTGTTTTACTTCTATTTTATGTAATTATCAATGAAAATCAGTTTTTACTTCTTTATTACTTGTAGGTACAATATAAGTTTATTTTTCCTTACTGGTTTTTACATTTTATATATGTTTTAATGTAATAAAATGGCTCATTTTGTTTTCTTGTTTTAACTTAGTTAATAATTCAGATTATATTTCCTTAGTACAACACACACCACACACATGCACACAAAAATTATTCAGCTATTGGAAGGCTAAGTCAAAGATGTGAGGATTACACATTGTAACAAAGGTACTGAAGTTATTTCTATATTCTTCAAACATTCACCAGGAAAATTGTCTTTTCGTTCAGAGCTGATGGTTCATTTGTTCCCATGGAATATAGTTGTCATGAGAGGCCATAGTCGCATGGCATGAGAGAGTTCCTGATGTAATTTTGACCAGTGTTATGGAAAGCATTGAAGGTGAGGATTGATAATTTAAATTTGACTTATTTATTTTACTGGGGATACAGAGAGTTAGGAGTGGAATAGTAAGGATTACATGGCTGTGTTTATGGCAGTTGTGTTGTGAGCTAATTTGTAGCTTTTTAGTACTGATGGTTCCATGTGCACATACAAAGAATGACTATATTCAAGTTTGGAGGATGTGAAGTATAGGTTCTGAGCTTGAGTAATGCAAATTATATGGAGAGTTTGACTGCAACTTTTGGTTTATTAAGTGTCAACCAGATTATGTGAAATAGTGAGTAGTAGATTTTCTCCAAAATAAATATTGATAATTTCAGTTGATACAGGGTTCTTCACTCTCACTGTCTAAAAGGGCCTGAGTTGCCAGTGGTGAGTTAATTTTGTGTAGTATTTCAGTGATTTTTTCCTGTTGTGTTAAGGGACTGAATTCCTCGAGGGAACATACCATGTTAAGCCTGTGACTGATAGGGTTCTTGGTGCTCTGAAAAGCTAGGGATGGACATTCAAACAGCCTGAACATGAATTGATTCAGTCTTGCAGGTTAGTCTAACCTGGCTAGGCTAAATCAGTTTGTAACTGAACAGACATCGCAGAGATGCAGGCACATGCCTGCAGCGGCTCAGGCTAGAAGCCAGGGGATGATAGGGCAGAGCAGCCCTCCCTTCCTTTGCACAGTGCGAAGCTGAGGGGGTGGGCATGGCCAGGCCCTGGCAGGATGCTCTGATTAGGGAGGGGTTTAAAACCCTACCCTGCCTGCTATGGTCCCAGGCTTTTCCCTGCTCGCAGATCAAGGTGTGGGAATGCTGCCAGCCCCCAGCCAGCACTCTGAGGCAAAGGGGTGGGAGGCATGCAGTGCATGCATCTGTTGATGATACTGAGCTTTTCAATCTCCCTCTCCCTGCTTCTTCATACTTTCTGCAACCTGACAGGCAAGGGAGCCAGCAGGGAGCTGATAAGTGTTTATCAGCAACATCAATGAAACAAAAGCCTCTCTCATTAGTTCAAGTTCTTCTTAAACAGCTTTTTCCAAGGAAGGAATGGTGGAGGGACATTACCAGCTGACCTGTTGATTAGCTCTAAAAAGTCCTAAGCGGACACTGTTCTGTTTGCTTGTCCCAGTAAAATTGGGCACTTTACTCCCCCCCCCCCCCCCCCCCCCCCCAACTAGCATATCCCCAGGGTCTGTGGGGCTGGGGTCTGTGGTGTGGGAGATGGAAGGAAGGAGGGGGGTAATCCCTCTTGAGCAGCGAAAGGGAGGTGAAGGGGAACAGGGGGAAGCCAGGCAGACCCTGTTGTGCCTGCAGTCTCTGCTGCAGCTCTGGCTAGGGAGCAGAGTGGCAGGGCCAGCTTTGTTCTCTGGAGCAGACAGCCCAGCCCAGTGCTGCAAAGCATCTCAGATGCTGGGGGACTCTGGTTTAACTTAAACCAGGAAGGGGTCTGGGACAGACGTTGCATAAACCAGTTTGACCCAAATCCATTAAGTCTGATACTATATTCAGTCAGGTTTATCTTAGACCAGTTTCAGCCATTTTGAAGCTGGTTTTATGTGTGCTGAACCTATGTTCTGTTATTGGTTTAAACCAGTTTTTGATCAGTTAAACTAGTTTGTGTGTAATGTCTGTCCCTAGGCAAAGACTCCATGAACACAGCTTCAGATATAGCACACATTCAGAGAATCAAAGGTGGATGTGTAGGATATAGTTAGTACTTCAAATATGTTTCAGCTTTGTTTCTTCCCTCCTGTCTAATTATGGAGGCATGGGGAAAGAAGCTGGGCAAGTTGCGCCTCATCTATCTAGGTAATCTTTTCCTATTTGCTGGGTTTTTCTAAGGTGAAGGAAAGGATTAAGAGGTAGATCTTATTCTAATACTCAAAGCCAGCTTCTCTGAATGCATGTTCAGCACCTAGGGAGAGTTCAGGAACAAAGAAGTCACAGGATTTATGTATTTTGAGAGCAGTTTCAGTATATCTTAATTTTGTAGAGTGTCTAAGTACAACAGTAAAGAGTGCCTTGAAGTATTAGGAGATGCAGAGATGGAGGATAGGGATGGGGAAGGTCTGGGGAGATCATACTAGATACGTGTATTGATCTTTCACATTGTTGACAGAAATCTCAAGATCAATTTCCAATTTCATTGTGATGACGGATCTACGTCTGGGTGATGTCTTTCATTAGGAGACAAGGGCATATGCCTGCAATAAGGAAGTAAGGGGAACAGTTATTTTATTGTCAACATAATGAGCTGTTTCATAAGGAGTTCCTTCAGTTTCTTATTGGTTTTGTTTCTTTTACAGCGTATTAGAAATTTAAAGGCAAATACTGAATTTTAAAAAGTTAACTGTGTTTATAGGCTTATTTTTGGAAGTAATCCTCTGTAAGAAGAGTAAAGATTTTACCCTACTTGAATGTTATCACAAGCAGTACTATCTCTGTGAGGATGTTTATATGTAACTTAATATGCTGCATAATATCCTAGCAACTGGAAATGCCTCTTGTATGTGTTGAAAGCAAGTTTGGATAGTTGCATGGTTAGATTTATTTCTTACTGTAAGTACACAGTATGTGTGCTAGGTTCTTACTGCTGTCATGCTGGCATGCAGTATGTATTTGATTTACAGGTTCACAATTTCAGTGGTAGTAAACATTTTCGTAGAGGGCTGAGGTTATATTTCCTAGAATGAGGTAAAGAGGTAGGTGACACACAATTTTGAAAGATGTATTTTTTAATTCTGCTGTGGTTTTCTTCCCGCAGTAATCATGTGGGGCTCCTGAAACTTTGTATAGACAGTTCTTATTAAATAAATAAAAGTACCATAAATGTGTTCATTGTCAATGATGATTTTCTAAGATTGTTTGTGTAGTATTACATTGTTAAGGAATACTTTTCCAAGAACATGCTAAAATCCATTTTTGTTGTTTTTAACTATAAAAATATAGGCATCTACAAAGTTTTGCTTTTGCTTTGAAAAAATAATCTTATTTTACGGAAAAATCGAAACAAAATGTTTTTTCCCCTCAAAATATTCGCCAGCTTTCTAATTTCTAACTTGTGCTGCGATTGAGTTATGACACTTTAACTGAGAGAGAAGTATACACTGGGCTTAAGCTCTCTGAATATGTTTCATGACTGAAATCCTGAGATTGCCTTAGATGCCTAGCCTCTCCTATCACCTTGCTATTTAAAAAAAAAAAAAGGGGGGGGGGCAAAAACCCCACTAACTATTAGTTATTGTATAGTAACTCGATTTTTGGCTTAGTGGGTTTCTACTTTTAGTTACTGGGTGCGTTGACACGTGACACTACATTGCCGTATAAAAGTACAACAGCAACGTAGCTTCTGTGGACACACACTGTGACGCTGCAGCTACATCACCATAGTAATGTGCTCCCTCGTTACAGTGCGTTGCTATGACAACGTAGGCGCTAAAAATAACTTTATGTGCATCGCTGGCACAGCGCAGTATGGGCTGTTACTGTGCTGTCATCTAGTACTTCCAAAAGGAAATACTAAATGATGGCACAGTAACAATGGCACCTTAGGGACATGTAGATGCGCCCACTGAATTGTAATGAACGTATAACGGGTTATTCTAAAAGCTTTTTAATTTTATGTTGGTAGCAGGGTATTTCTCCTACAACATTTTTGGGAATTCTCTGCGGGATAATTATTCCTTCTATCAGGACATAGAAGTATTTTCAGTGTTTTCAGCCATAGGTCATCTTTATCTTCTAGATTTCGGAATTGGAGGTGGTGCCAGCTCACTGATGCTCCTATGTGAAGTGCAGATTTGCTTCTTAATTTATTGTAGTGTCATTTTCCTTTTTTGACACCCAAGATCAACTCAGATTTTCTGAATGCTATCCCGGGGACTCTGTCAGCTATGTAGCCTGCTATATGTAATCATGTTTTTCCTCTGCTCCCCAAATTTCTTTAAAAAGAGTAGATAGAAGTTATAGAAGGAGCTCAACAATGAACCCAACTTCCTTTTGGGTGACAATTTTGATTTTTTTTTTAATTGAATGTATTCTTTTAGCGTACCCAGAGTAGGTCACTTTTACTCAGTTTCTTTCAGAAAAGGGCCAATCTTTAGAATACCCAACAAAATGAAAAATTATATTCATAGTTTGTGGTTCAGAGAATTCATTTAAACCATACATCAAGGTATCCTTGAGTTTCTTTATTTCTTACAGGACAGAATCAGTCATAGCAGGAGTGCTAACATTCCTCATAGTGGTAATGTCTATCTGAGCAGTTTTGTCATACTGGCATACAGACTGATTGAGCTCTGCATCTTACTGTTCTTTGTAGCAGATGATATTTAGCAGTTCTTTTCATTCTTTTACTTAAATTTATGAGCCTCTCGTGTAGCGCCAAACTAGATAAATTACCAATTACCAAGATTTAGAATGCGTATTTCTAGATAAGATGCTTCTTTGGACAGACTTCTTATTATATTTAACAGATTTGAGTGGATTTTTAGACTCTCATATTGTTTGCAACCATTGTACAAGTCGGGTAGGTAGCCACAAAATGCATTTATTAACTGAACTCTAAAAATTTATTTAAAGAAGAAGAGCTATATGGTGTCCAGCTTGTTTTTTGACTTGACTCACTGTAAAGGCAGAAATGCAATGTTGGATACCATCTTAGAGAAAAGTTTTAGTGTTGGAGAATTAATTCCCTTTCTATGATCACTGATTTATTGGAAATCAACCCAGCTGGTAGACCTCAGGTTTTTTCAAGTCACGTGGGTAGAACCCAGTCACTATTTCTCTCTCTCTCTCTCAGGCACACTTCCGAGTCTAGACCTCCCCTGTGACACCTGTCCTTGTGAGGTAGAACCTTGTAATTGCAAACTTAGAAACAAGTCTTCCAGACCTCCCAAATGCTCAGTTTGCTTAAATAGGTTCTTCCAGAACTCCACCTGAGCAGAGAGTGGACTTGGCTTGTTGTTTAACTACTTTGGAAATGGTGTGCAATACAAGTAAGGAATAGCAAATTAATTTCTTAACTACAGTAACTTTATTTTTTTTAATAAAGCAGTTCTTAAAAACAGAGAGTAGTAGATTTTGACAGACAACAAAAGTTGTTAGAGATGCACCCTTTTGTAGTCTGATTTTCTGTTCTTGTGAGTCCTGGTTTGTACATGAGGTTTGTCAGCATTTCAGACTGGCTGTCTCCCCTCCCCTTTCTGTTCTGCAAGTCCTTTTTAACCAAAGTGATGTTCCGTTTCCCTA
>NW_005842043.1:675696-681543 GCF_000455745.1 Alligator sinensis
TTTTACCACTTTTTCATTTAACACTCCAACCTTTCTCCAGTTGTCCATGTCCTACCCATCAAAGTACTTTGTGTGGTTCCACCGGGGTAGGGCAGCAATTGTAGACAAAGAACAGGGTAGATGAAACAACCATAAAATAGCCACGTTTTGCAGACTGCTCCTTCAGTGAGGTATCAGACACTTCTCCAATACAGGATTTTGTCTGGATACCATGTAACAGGTTGAATTGGGCAAGGTTAGACATTTGTTAAACACATAATGAAAAATATTACATAATTTGATACAGATGCCCCACTCTTAGGTGCAAACCCACTCTGTTGTACCAAACCTACCTCTAGAAAGCACATTGTTTGAGTGGCATGGCAGTTGTCTGGACTGAAAAAGCAGTAGTGGGGGGAAATGAGATATATAAAACTATTATGTTTTTGTCTGGACATAACATCTTACTCTCCTTAACCAAGAAGTAACAATCGTTAGGAGAAAAGTGTTCTGTGCCAGTGATTCTCAGGCTTTTAAGATGCAAAGGAACTCGTGTTAAATTAAAAGTACCCCTTGGAAAATGCTAGCTCTTAGCATTCGTTTGTTTTTGGATGATGGAAAAAATAATAGAGCAATTTTGCTGTTGCATAGAATTCAGGAAGTTTACAGCAGGTCAGAAAATTTTGATGCCATTCTTGTTTGAAATTTCTGGTTTATCTTGTAAATCATGTGTAGGAGTTGGCATACCTAACAATGCTAAGATTGTGCATGCCTTAAAAGGCTATCATGTCCACCCAGATTGAGAATCACTGGTCTTTGCTGGTGCAGTCCATTTACCTATATTTTAATGGATTTTCTTTCTGATTTATGGGGCATAACATCTTTTTTTATCAGTCATAATACCTTTTATACTAGAAAACAGCATTCAAAAGTAATTATTTTTCTAATTATGTAATTTTTTAAAAAGTTTGTGTAAAATACATTAACCTTTGCACTCAGTGTTTTCTGTGATTATTTAGCTCAGCCTGCATCTGATTTTCTCTCATACCCAAAGGACAGCACTTGATGGCCAAAAGCTCAGCCAACGGCTCTCCCAGCTCTACAGTTGGTCCAGTAAAATATCACAAAAAAATTCTTGCCTTTTTTAAAATATGGGATAAGTGATGGTATATTGTAAAAGATTTTATTAGCATGTTTTTGGGATTTGTCCATTATGATCTGCATAATGCCCTTGTATTCCTAAATGGGGACCAGCAAGCCCTTTGTGTCACACATGCATATTCTGTTTGGCCTATATTTCAATAGGAAAAAATGTTCTTGTGCTAGTTTACAATTTTTTTTACTGAGGCTGTTTTTATGTCTGTTCTCTGCAAAGCCAGGTGCTTTTGTTACAGTGAGGTTAACCATACAGAGTTTGGAGGGAGCTATTTAAAAAATCTCTAAATATAACCTGAAAGAGCTTTCCAGTACTTCAGAATGTCATAACTTTAATGTCCATTATTTCAGACTCCTCCAGAGCTAGAGGTGAGTGCTCGGTCACGTTGAAAAGTTGGGCATTTCTGTCAAGATACCAGATTTGAAGGTTGCAACAATTTGGGGTTTTTATTAAGGTGGCTGCTGACCCATCTCCAGAATATAGGACATTCACTTGAAGGTGGGGGAAACCATCGCCCCCCTTGGCCAGTCAGCGAGGGGTGGGGCCACCTCAAAAAGGCTACCACCTTCCCTCACTCCCTCCCACCCTGGCTGGCTCAGAACCCTGCTCCTCCTGGCTGTGCATTGCCTGTCTCTAGGCATAGCCAATAGAATCGCGAGGACAAATGGTTGATATGTATTTTCACCAGTGAACTGAAAAATAGGACTTTTTGTTGTCCATTCCTCATTTAGAAATGCACAGGAGACGAAGAGTTTTTAAAACGGGGCAGTCCAGTATAAAACAGGACCAATGACCACCCTTTGCTTTATGTTTAATAAAATTAGAGCTGTATTTTCTCTGTCCTTTGTCTTAGGGGACTGCATATTTGATGGTGAAATTCCTCATTTGTTGGGTGAGAAAAATATAGTAGGTGTTTGGAAAGTTACAGTAACTGTGCTGAGATATTCTTTATAGTGGGGTTGTCAAATGTAGGGCCTTCAGGCCTGCTCCAACCCATGGTGTTGCTTTGTGGGTTTTAGACTAGACCTGCATGCTGCTTGCAGCATGGACTAGTTCAGGCCAGTATGCTGCATGTTGAACTGGCCTAGGGCACATGCTGCACCACAGGGTGCACTGACCTGGTGTGGGGTACACACTTGTACATGGCATGCAGGACCAGTCTGTGGATCTGATCTGTGCCTCTCACCTGGCTTATGGGGCTGGATGAGTTTGATATCCCTGCTTTATAGTGTGGAGGAGTATAAGTTAGTGGAAGATGATAGATACATATATTTGATTTTCCATAGTTTTTCAAAAGAATGTTACATTCATGTGTGTGTGTCTGTGACAAATGTTATGTATTTTTCATACATTATTATTTGTGTGCATGTATAACATGGCTTGGATATTTATGAGGATATGGCTTTTATAGTGCTATATTAATTAGTTAGCCAAGCTCCCATAGTGATTAATTATGCCAGCTTCTAGTCAAACTATATGATCCTTAGCTGAGTCTCCTATTTTAAAAGATGTTTATTTAGGAGACTTTTTATCTGCTTTGAAACATCTGAGTTGCATATGTCTTGTACTTCATTTAAAACCTGAACTTCATTTGGTGCCATTTTTATTAATTTTATTACTTCTGGGAGAAATATTGATAGAGAATCAACAACCAGAATAAAGAAAACAGTGAAGTTCTTATTCTTGTACTTCTGTATTATAATACACAGTTACATTTACGAAGGCAAAAGAGTTTCTGAATACAGTTTTTAAAGGTAATGTTGAAGCTCTAGCAGTTCTTGCAAAGTTGTATTATAGTATTTTAATTCCCTGTATTTGAAAGAGTTAATTTTTTATTTTACATCCAATAAGTATCTATTTGAAAAATCTAATGAACTTCAAAAATATCTTTGATCATCTCATGATATGCTAATGTTGTATAACAAAAGCTTACACACATTTCTTCTGACTTAAGAAAAGTTTTTCTTTTAAAAAAAGATGCAACATAATTTAGCAGAAATATACTTGAAAAATCTGCATTTCTCCTCATATCTACTAGACAGTTATGTCCTTGTGCTAAACCTGGTTCCATGATTTCTTACATGGCAATTATCTCTTTATATTTGACTTGTGTATATTTATATGTAGAGGGACAACTGTATCACATGGTTGGAATGAAACTCTTGTGATAAAACTTACAAGCTCAGTGATACATTTGTCATGTATCCTGTTGTAGTTCATCTCGTCTGTATCCTATGCAAAGCCTAAAGTTTCCAAAATGTCAGATAAATAAGGATAGTTTTCAACGGTTGCCATTAAAAGGGAAAAAAGCAACAACAACAACAACAACAAAGCAAGAGACCAAAAAAAAAATAAAAGCAAATCAGTCACAAAATGCACTCAGCTTGTCCCTGTCTCCCTGTCCTGACCTTTGGCTGGGATGCGCAAAAAAGTTACTGACCCACATTTTCTAAGACTTTCCAAACATCCAAATATGCTAAAATCGTATACATAGGAAGCCAACAAAAGCACTCTTGACGTGCATTTTAATACAGTACATTTGTGCTTCAGAAGAGAATCCTCTAAATCTAGGAAGGATGTGTATTCATAATATTAACAATAGAAGAAAGAAAACGCTCACAGTGTGACTCAACAAAACATGAGATTTGGACCTCATTGGTCTTTGCGAGTTTTTCCATCATGAAGGAGCTAAGGTTCTGCATCTTTTACGAAGATGTATTTTCTTCTGAGTCTTTCTCAGGCATTTGAGATAATACATAATTTAAATAAAAAGTTATACAACTTTTTACATAAAAGTCTTTGCTCTCTCAAATTAAGAGGTTTTGCTTGCACATCATCTGATGTCAGAAGCCTATTCATTCCCCAATCATCCATAAAGGTATAAGGGAAAAAAACATATAAATGAGTTGCTAATTTCTGAGTGTCTAATGTGATAGTAATAGTGCCACTTAAATAAATCTTGTAGGTGTTTTCTGTACTATATAATGATGTCAGTAAGGGCAGAAACATTTTGTTTTTTGTAGATTATCTCTGAAACTGAGTTAAACTCTAACTTTGGAATTCTAACCTTTTCAATGTATCATAAAGAAGAGCATGTAAAATTGTTATTCAATAATTACATGAAGTTAGTAAACTTGTGTATAAACCAAAAAAATGTGCAGCAGTCCTTTTCCTTTAGCATGATGGGAAAAATATTTTACAAAGTGCCAATATATATTATGTCCAACTCAGCATAGTAATATTTAAAAACATTTATCACTTGACGAATGATCACAAAAACCCTATTGGGCTCATACCTTCCAAATAAGGGCTGTATTCTTGTCACTTTTAAATCTTTCAGTCATATACAAATTATGTATTACAATTTTTTAAAATAAAATGGAATATTTTTTTAAAATCATGACAATCAGTTCTGTTTAGAAAAAATCAACTTATATGCACACCAAACCAGAGTAAAGACCTGGATAATTTTATTTTGAAAATTGAAAGTTGGAGAACATTTTGAATAATTGTGTATGGACATTTAGAAACATGACACTTTGGCAGTCTTAGGCTGCGTACACACATGTCAGTCATCCAGGACAACTCCCCAGGTTTGTTTTCCTGAGAGGAAAACTGACTTGTACAGAAGTTCAAAGAGAAGCAAAGATCCTGCAGTGCAAGCGCTGCACTTCCAGGGGTCCTTAGAGCCCAGAGAATTTGCAGGGTTTTTTTTTCTAAGTGAATGTAGGCAGGGATCCTCAGGGTCAGGGGAGCTGGGGGAGGGTTTGGGGTCTGTGCTGTACACAGAGGGTGCAGACAGAAATGCAGCTCCTGGGTGTAACTCATGGTGAGGTGAGGGGCTCCAATCCACAGGCCCCTCACCTGCAGTGGGGCTGAGAGAACCCCAGAAGGGACCACCTTCCCCTGTCTTCTCCCTCTTCCACCCAGAGACAGCAGCTCGAGCCTGGCTGCTCTTCCAGCGTAGCAGACAGAAATTAATGAAGTGGCTCCATTTGAACCTTCGTACACTGAGGGTTGATTTGTTGCACAATCAGAGGGCTCCACAGCCATGCTCATCTGTGTGGCTATGGCTTTAGAGTGATTTCAAGGGAGTGATTGTGTGACAGATGTAATTTCTGTCTGCACCTAGAGTCCTCCAGCCTTCCCCTCCCCCAGGCTGAGTTCCAGCCCAACCACTGGGCAGGGAGAATGCTTGTGTGGTTCCTGGCACCAAGTGCTCCAGCACGATTCAGGCAGGGAACAAGGCAGGAGCAGAACACGCCCTTTAACTGCATCAACAATGGGATATGAAATATCCTATGAAATATGAACTTTAATTTCTACCCAGGAGAACTTTTACAATCTTTTCTCCAATGCTGCTGCTGATGGCTGTTTGTGCCCAAAATCTTGCAATTAAAGAATTTTTTTGCAAAAATCTTGTTGGTCTAATAAAATATATCATCTCTACTATGAGTCCTCCAATGGGAAGCATTCAGGGGGCGTATTTTGCTCCCTGTTTGGCTGAGACTGACACAAGCTCTCCCTCCCTCTGTGGGAGGGGAAGGAGAAGCAGTAAAGCATCCTGGCTCTCTGTACAGAAGTTCTGTCTCCTGAGAGAGATTTTCTGGGGAGCCACCTCTTTCAGGTTGTTCATAGATTCATAGATGTTAGGGTCGGAAGGGACCTCAATAGATCATCGAGTCCGACCTCCTGCATAAGCAGGAAAGAGG
>NW_005842043.1:681814-745492 GCF_000455745.1 Alligator sinensis
TCTTGAAGTGTGGCGCCCAGAATTGCACGCAGTACTCCAACTGCGCCCGATAGAGGGGAAGTATCACCTCCTTGGACCTATTTGTCATGCATCTGTTGATGCACGATAAAGTGCCATTGGCTTTTCTGATGGTTTCGTCACACTGCCGACTCATGTTCATCTTGGAGTCCACTAGGACTCCAAGATCCCTTTCCACTTCCGTGCCACCCAGCAGGTCATTTCCTAGGCTGTAGGTGTGCTGGGCATTTTTCCTCCCTAGGTGCAGCACTTTGCATTTCTCCTTGTTGAACTGCATTCTGTTGTTTTCTGCCCACTTGTCCAACCTGTCCAGGTCTGCTTGCAGCTGTTCCCTGCCCTCCGGCGTGTCCACTTCTGCCCATAGCTGTGTGTCATCTGCAAACTTGTCTAGAGTACATTTCACTCCCTCGTCCAAGTCACTGATGAAGACATTAAAGAGTATCGGTCCAAGGACCGAGCCCTGCGGGACCCCACTGCCCATACCCTTCCAGGTCGAAACCGACCCATCCACCACGACTCTCTGGGTACGACCCTCTAGCCAATTCGCCACCCACTGGACTGTGTAGTCATCCACGTCACAGCCTCTTAACTTGTTCACCAGTATGGGGTGGGACACCGTATTGAACGCCTTTCTGAAATCTAAGTATACGACATCCCCCCCTCCTCCTGTGTCCAGGCATTTCGTAACCTGGTCATAAAAAGAGACTAGATGGGTCAGGCACGATCTGCCTGCCACGAACCCGTGCTGGTTTCCCCTCAGCATAATTTGTCCTGCCGGGCTCTCACAAATGTAAGCCTTGATAATTTTTTCAAAGACTTTGCCAAGGATAGAGGTGAGACTGACTGGCCTATAGTTGCCCGGGTCCTTCTTCCTCCCCTTCTTGAAAATGGGGACCACATTGGCCCTTTTCCAGTCCTCCGGGACTTGGCCTGTGCGCCACGAGCGTTCAAATATTCCCGCCAGTGGCTCTGCAATGATGTCGGCCAGTGCCTTCAGAAAAATTGTTATTTTTGTTCAAGTGTGGGAACTTACTCTGGGAGAAAAATTATGATCTTCTGTACACTTGTGATTTCCAGGGACTCTCTCTGGAGAAACTGACATCTGTCCACCCCCTTAAGTATAGAGGACACAAGGAGTACACTGTTGATAATGAAGCCATTAATCGTAGAACAATAATGGATGGTGATGCACATGTACGCACACACGTGTTTGCACCCCTGTGTGCGCGCACACACAGATACACTTTCCAGTAATGTAAAATTTACCTTTTTATGTAAAAAGGTAGGGAACAATGATAAGTTTACACCATATTTTCACTTTTGATGCTTTTCTTCTGTCTCCAAGTATTTAAAGGGTTGTTTTTATATGTACATGTTTTGACCATTACAGAATGCAGAGATTAAGTTATGTCAAGTACTAATTCAAGGGAGACCCTGCTTGCTTTTTGGCAGGTTCAGTGGAGAGTTTCATTTCTAATGCTGGAGCTACATTAGGGTTATTGTGCCCTCAGGAAAAATTCCTTAAATCTTTGAACCTGTATTAGGTTCATTTCTTTCTTGCTCTATTTTTTCCCCCTTTTTTTCAAAGTAAAATGTTATATATCTCTAAGGCATTCAGTTTAATTTCCCTGCATGCGTACTCATATTCATATATATATGAATGAGAATATTAATGTAAAGTTGTTTTAAACTAAAGATGATCTATTTTAACTATGTTGGGTGTTTATAGACATGCTCTGGGAGCTATTTTAATTAGAGTGCCTCTGAGAGTCTCTCTAATTAAAGCGCCTGGAGTATCACATGCACCCGTGTCTCTGTGCTGAAAAAAGATGCATGTGATGCTGGGGTCTGCAGGAGCATGGTCAAGAGCGCGGTAATTACCACGCTTCAGCAGACTGGATTGTTTGAGTCTGTCTGCTCTGATGTGTTATAGTTACAGTACATTGGAGCAGCCTCTCTGCATGTGTATAGGTGCCCATTGAGTCCAGGTTTTTGTGTTCAGGTCATCTAAGCTTAAGGCTTACTTTATTATTTAGGCCCTTACTTCCTGTTGCTCCATCAGTTTGTTGAAAATTACATTGTACTATTTATATTCTAAAGTATATATTCAATATATATTTGTCATGTACCAAAAACCTATATTAAAAGAACAGCATTTAAGATGAACAAAAAGCAGTCATTCAAATGAGAAAATGTTAGAAATTGGGTACCATATTTTTGTGCATGCAACGTGTCCCCAAATAAAACGTGCACCCTGCTTTTGGAAGACAGAATATTGACAAAAGATTTTTCCAGAGTCATTGTTGACTGTGTGACAGAGTAAGTCCTTCTGGGAACCTACTGTGTCCAGGAAGTGTAGCATCAGAAATTTCCTGATGTGGCAAGTTTGCTCTGATATTTCTTCCTTGATAATATAAATAATAGCATCAATTCTATTTTCTTTTAAATAGTTTTGTTTTTTCTTCATTTTTTTTTTTTTTGTTTTAATGGCCACTTTGATGTTTACAAGTGTTGTTTTATATATTGCTGTCTTTCAGATTTGAGCTACTTTCACAGGTTTTAGGCAAAATAGTTCTTACACTAAATATAATTTTATACTGTGCTAAAGCATCTGTTTGCAGTTGGTAAACATGAGGCTTGCACAGTGTATTGTGAATTAGGTTTACAGTCTCTAATTAACATTGCTGTTATCTACCTGTTGTCATTCCCATGACAACTACTAAAAAATGCGAAAAGAAAATGTACATTTTGGAATTAATTCTGCATAATTAGGAATCTTCATCTTTGTCATTAGATGCTAAATGTCTGTTGATGCATTTTGAAAGTGGAAGTTAAGAAGATATAGATCACTTTAAATATTTGTTAGATAGAATTGCTACGTCTTGTGTTTCCTGTATTGGAGAAAAACTTAATTAAAAAATATGCATTTGAATCTTACAAGAAGCATGTGTTTTGGGAAAAAAAAAGTTGTTTTGGTTCTGAGACTCATAACTTTTAATTTTTCATTTTAATAATTTGATATCAAGATTTGTCATAGTTGAAGGATTATAAGTAGCCAGCAAACATCTATATAAAATGTAAAAATCATACAAATAAGTAAATTTATTATACATGTTTGTATAATACTCGCTTGGAATATCATATAAATGTAGGTGTTTTAAAATGATACTTCTCAATCTTTAGAAAACACATTTTACTGGCTTTTCCACCAAAGTGGTGCAGAGCAGCAAAATGGACAGCAGAAATGGAGAAGCAGGTGATTATGGAACTCTAATATTGATGCTTGTTCAGCACTAACCTCAGCCCACCCTATGTTTGAGCAGGGTGAAGGCTGCTCTAAACAATGCTTTGTAGAACCTCCAAAAGACTGTCTTCCACCTGTGGATTGCCAGGCCCTGCAAGGTACAGGGTGTCAGAGCTGGTTATGTCAGCTGGAGATTTCTTGCACAGGAGAAATTCCTAGCTAAGTAGTTTCAGCTGCTTTCCAGTCGCTTTCCAGTCCATGATCAGAAGTAGATTGCAGCTAAAAATAAATAAATAAATAAAATGGTTCTGGATTTGAATGTATATTCAAATAAACCTCTTTTGTTTTAATATCATATATAGAAGTGATGAAGTACAGTAGTATTTTTTTTCTGCTCATATCTGTTTGTTTACCTTTTTTATTTAAGTGTTAAAAATATTACTTGTGCAGTATAAGAGAATGTTGTATGTTTTTAACTTTTTTTATTTAGGATAAAGTAGAAAAATATTGGATTAATGTCCAGTTTATCTTTTCTTGGGGGCCTGCTTTTTGACACTGAAAAGAAATAGATGCAAGAGTCTTTTACATCTTTAACTTATATATTTCTAAATTAATATGGTAAAACATTAAAAGAAACTGTTGTACCTAGGCCTGTTTTCATAAGCCACAGTTGTTGAATGCAAACTGTGTAGTATGCCAATATTTTGCTGTACTTGCTGGGAGCATTCAGTGCTTAGGTAAATTCTTGTGAGACATCCACTGTTTCTGGTCAGATTTTAAGCAAACAAAAGGTGAATGTGCTGTTTATTAGAAAAAATCTATTAAATTCCAGGTTACTTGAATCAGTACCAGTAAACAAATAAATTGGGCTTTGTGCTTCTCTTTATTAAATAATTATTGTCCAGCAGTTTGCTATTAAATTGGTGATAGCTGCAAAGGTGTCACATGCTATTAAACTTTTTTTTTAGAATTACTGATTTTATTTTTGTGAAAAATGAATTTATATTTTATCCCACAATTTTTTTGGAATGTTTACATATCTAGAAAAAGACTAAGCAGAGAGACGAACATAACTCCTTAGGAGAAATCTATCATCAGTGTGGTTCTGTCTTTGTCCTGGAAAAATATATTAAATACTTGGCTATGCAAATTATGTTACCTCTGTCTAGTTTGTATTACAAAAATGGATTTGTTTTACATTTTTTTAATTCACTATTTTTCCCTGTCCTTTTCCTGCTTCTGTCCACCATGCCACCATTCTTCAAGTCATCCAACCCTTCTTTAAAGAGCATTCTTACAAACCTTGTTTTAAACTAGACGTTTTGGGGATATCTTTAACTTTTGCCTGGCATTGGTGTAGTTGCAATGGTGGAAGTGCTGGAGTAAGGTTTTGTTTTGTTTTTACTGATACTACCTTAGACCTCAGTCAGTATTTCTACTATTCTTTCTTAAACTAGGTTTCAAGAATACAAAAGTAAAAGGCCTGTGTCCTTTTTTGCACTGAGCTCCCACACTTGCTACCACTAATGGAGTTGCACCAATGGTTATGCAATAGAGACAGTTCCAGGAATAGTCTTATGGAGACGCATCTTAAGAAGACTGAATTTTACTTTTCTTTTTAATTAGATATCAGCAGTATAGATACAAAATTGAGTGAGTTACATTTTGAAAAAATCATTAAGTAGAACAAATAAGAAATGCTGCTGTCACCTGATACGTTTTTCTTTTTCTTGTTCTTTTTTAACTGCATCCCATTTCCTTTCCCTCAACTGTACTTTCCTTTTCATGTAAGAAACTAAAGGCAAGGTCCTTCTCCTGTTAATCATCATACAAAGCTCTTGTTACCCCTTTATTATGTAAGTAATAATATCTTTAGGGCATGCAACTAAAAGAAGGGAAAGATCACAGCTTCTAACAAGACCCTATTAAATCTCCATGTTAAATCACCATTACAGTCATCACCAAAATCTTTTTTTCATAAATAGTTCCAGAGTTCCAAGGACCCAATGATCCAGTGGACACTGGTATTTTATATTTTTCAGGAGCACAGTGGAGCTGAGCTGATCCTGCCAACTTCCTCTACGTTTTCTGGGACCATGAAAGAACTGGCAAACCTACCTTTTAATATTGACTTTATTTTAGTTCATTTCTGAAAACTATTCAACAAATCCCAAGATCAGAGAATTATTTGTAATAATTTGTAAAACATTGTTAAGAAGGAGTTAAATGGATTAGACCTGTCTGAGACAGTGTTACTTGCTATTGTATTTGCATCCATTTCATAGATATATATGATATTTATATATTAGCAGGGATCATAATTATTAAAGATGGAAAAATATAGTAAGTCCATCCCCCTATTAAGAGAAATGTTCCCCTGAGGAAGTTAATGTATTTTCTGTTCACATAATGGCCTGAATTTGTGAGTAAATATTGAGGTTGTTTTGTACATTTTGTATTTTATGTTAATTTGCCTTAAATAAATGCTATAGACAAGTGCCATTTAACAATTATCTTAACACATGATGATCTTTTTTGTGATTTAGTTTACCTAGCAATTTAAGGTGTTTGCATTTTAATTTTTCATGTTTTTGTTTTGTTAAAGATTAAGCCTGACCTTGCACAAATGCATGTAGGGCAGTCCAGCTGCTCTTGAAATAATGAGAATCTTTCCTTTGGCTCCAATGGGAGTTGGAACAGACTCTTAAGCTGTAGCTGTCTCTAGCCAACTTTTGCATTGTATTATTGGCTCTTGTGTTGAGAATGATCTGCCATATCAATAAAGCCCTGGCTTCTTTTGCACAACGGAAGTTTGGGGATTTTATAATGAACTACTCGTTATTTTTTGTTGTGATTAAACAAGATCAATATTTTTTCATCCAAATCTTACATTGCTGCTTAACAAAAAGAGAGCTGGATTCTTTTTGTATATATATATATATATTTTTTTTTACTTGTTTGATGTGCTTGTGAGAGCAAATAGAGGAAGTTGAGTGAGAGCAATAGGCTCTTTCTTCTGTACTCAAGATTTGTTCTTAATTAATGCAGAGGCTATTGAAGGTTAATTAAATAATTTGATTTCTTAAAAGTCAGGTAGAATCTTCAATTCTTTTGTAGTATTATCTAATCTTTATTTGTAGTTTTTAAGAAAAACCTAAGTTGTCAAGAATCACAAAGGCATACATAGTTATGACAAGGACAAGAGAAGAAGAATATATAAGTAATCACCACTTCACATAAAGACCTTATTACATTAGTTCTTTGTCTGTAGCAGCTACTCTCATTCTTCTTAAGAGTGGTTTAAAGGTGACATTTATAATCTCTAAATCCCCAAAGGGTATGCAACTTGGCTACCTGAGGTGACCACCTCTCTGCCTTTGATATTTCAAACAGTGTTGCCACAGTTGTCATTAGGAGAGTGTGCAATCAAGCAATTGAATCCTTGGTTTAAAAGACTGCAAGTTTATGTTCCATGATGGGTCCTAACTCTGGAATTAGCTTGATTTTTTTTTTTTTTTTTTTTAATTATATTTTTTTATTATTTTTTCTGATTGGCCCAATCTCCAGTATGCAAACTTCCATCACACTCATAGGTCCATCATCTTTTTCTTGACCTTTTTTATTCCATTTTTTTTTCCTTGACTTTTAATAATTGAGTCTAATTGAGGTCTTAACATTTTTATGTTGGACTTTTACTTGGTTTACTTTGTACCTTTTTAATATAAAAAGCTGAAGCTTTGAGGTGTGTGTGTGTGCGTGCGTGCGTATGTATGTGTGTGTGTGTGCGTGCGTGTGTATGTGTGTGCGTGCGTGTGTATGTATGTGTGCGTGTGTGTGCGTGCGTGTGTGTATGTGTGTGTGTGTGTATATGTGCATGTGTGTGTGTGTGTATATATGTGTGTGTGTGTGTGTGTGTGTGCGTGTGTGTATGTGTGTATATATATATGTGTGTGTGTGTGCATACACATCCTGACAAAATGTAGAGTGTTAAAGACCTTGTTATTAGGCCTTGGTTTTGAAAGTTTTAGCTTATAGCATCTGGTACTCTCATAAAGCATTTGGCTTCATCTCTTCTAGGTCCTATAGTAATCACATATTTTCCAGGATAATCTTTTTCTCATACAAAGTTAGTGAGAGATGATGGATTCAAGTGACACAAAATCTAACTCCTTTCCAGAAGTAAAGGCAGGGGGTGAACTTTGAAAAAAGATGGGGTATCCAAAATAAACAATGGCAAATGTTAGTGTCAGTTCAGACGCTGTTAAGTATTTTCGATTTGTCATCTACTTCATTTATATTTCCAACACAAATATAGGATAAATTTAGAAGATAACCTTTTTTTATTCCTTTCCTACTCAAAGTCTAAGTCAGTCCCAGATAAAGTAATGTTTTTGCACTGCATATTGCTGGTAAAATCAGTTTATTTACAGGACTTCACTTTTGCTGCAGAAAGGGTCACAGTACTAGACAGCAGATCCATTGGTTTATCACATCTTATTGCTACTGTCTCAGTACTGTGCCTCACTGTGACACAAGTGCTGCTTCTTTTTGGAAAACTAGATTTCATGAATATTTTCAGGATAACATTTGTCTTCACAACCCCAGGATGTCGTGTTTTCCTTTTCCTAATGTGTATAAATTGTAAAACTTAAAATTGCCAAAATGTATCTGTGCAGACTTGATACAGTTCGTAATTATGAAACTATAACAGATTCTAGAGATTTAGGCCAGAGGGAGCCATTAGATCTCTTTGTGTGATCACTTTTTTATATTACAGAACATTTGATTTCACCCAATTACCCACATACTGAGCCTAATAACTAGAGTTAGACTAAAGCATTTCAGTCCTCAGGCGTAGGCAGAAAAAGAACAGTAGAGAACAGAGGCCCCTGCAGTGGCAAGAAATTGATTAGGTGGGCAATATCCAGGTGAGCATAGTTGGCAGACTACACTCTTTGCCACAGAGAAAGACAAAAGTCCCAAGAGACAGTCCTGGAAAACTCCTTTTTGTCTCTTCATCTGGACAAAGCAAGGCAAGACAAATCAGGACTAATGCATCTTTCATGTCCTGGGGAGAATCCTTCTTAAGACCACAGGTGTCCATCAAAGCCCTGAAGCATGTATTTGATTAAACAAATTGTCATAGACGTTGTAGAGTTGAAATTCTTGCAAGCATGTTGGTGGTAAATGCATAGCTTCCATTTTTTTTCCATGAAAGGCCTTAAAGAAAAAAATGAGCAGGAGGTATTTCATCTTTTTTTTTTTTCATAGCATAATTGCCATGACCCTCTTGCCAAGCTCCCCATACTTGAAGGCTGTTGGAATCCTTTTCTATTAAACTAGTTTGTCAGTGGTCTGGTGCAATTTTCTGGCAACATTTTATGTACAAATATTGATAGGTTTGCAGATAAATATTCCTACCATCTACAGATTGCTGTGGTTTTTGAATAACCTACAGTTTGACTGAACTAAAAAGAAAAGAGGCCAGAGCCATTGTTTACTGATGAAAGATTCGCTCAGCAGGAGATTTATTGCAGCACTGTGATTTTTTGCATCCCTAGGTAGTAGTGGTGTCAGGTGTACTCTGAGTAATTCCTTTCTCTACCATAACATCAGTGAAGTTGCATCTAATACACCTGGCCTAAGTAGTTAATTCAGCTTTCTTTAATGCCATTTCAGACTTGAGTTTAATTTCATTGTGAGGGGTCTTTGAAATTCCTAGATGGCATTCTCAATTGATATAAGTTGGGAATCAAAAAATGCTTCAGCTTCTCTGGTAGAACGTTGTCCTGATCTTGGTTATTGAGGTCTGATATGCTGCAGTTATATTTTACTTGTAGACCATAGCTTGCTTACAGTTCGTAAAGATCTGTATAGGATTTGGACCTGTAAGTGATTACTATCAGCATGTTCCCTTTGGGAAGCCATGATGCTAGCTGACTTTGAATATCACTAGTAAAGCCCTGTTTTAAAAGCGCATCTTTTAACATTAATGAACTAATTATTAAACAGCCTGTTTAAGCTCTTTCTGAAAAAAAGTAATTGCTAAATTAGGGTTAAACACCTCTGTGTCCCCAAATGTTCTTGACAACCTTTTCTTTTTTTCTTGGATATGGTTACTCACATATTTTTCACTTGCCTGGAGAAAATTACAGGATGAAAGAAGAGGTGCATAAGTGGGTTTATTCTTTATTTTTTTTCTCAGATAATGGTAAACAGTAAACCTTGAACTGCTGGGCTGCTGAATCATCTTATTTTGTTGAGCTGAAATACAGCAAGGTCTGCTTTATGAGTGCCTTACAGATATGAGGATGTGGGTAGGAATAAATTTGATATAGTCACAAGCAGTGCTACAGAGAAGTGAAGCTAAGTATGATTACATGTCAGGACTGTGGTGGGAGCTCCTTGGTGTCCTATTTGAAGGAATATATCCATTTTTTTTGCTAATATTCATAGCGACATAGTAGGGTTATGTCCACATTCATTTACAGCTGGCGTGGTTATTTTGACCATTTCTGTGTGTCAATAACCCAATCCTGTGTAAAGGCAAAGGTGGAATTACTGCAGTGCACTCTATTTGGGACTGGGAAATTTACTACTTTTCCTTCTAAATTCAGCTTCAGTAAGGTCTTGTGTGAATGGAGTTAGCCATTATTAAGCAAACAGCATAAAGCTTTATAATCTGTACCTGGCACTTATGGTATTCTTCAGTGCTGTCCAAATGGTGGCCCTTGGACTGCATGTGGCCCATGAGTGTTAATCCTGGCTCATGGACCCATAAATTCTGCAGTGTGGTGAACAGCAATGGCCTTAATCTCTATTGCTGCCAGAGCTGCTTTGTTGGCAAGGCCAGCACTCGGGGAGTTAATGCTGCTCCTGCTCATATTTCTAAAGAATCTCTTGGATGAAATCTCTGTTGGGGATGCTTTTTGGTAGCGGCAGTGTGAGTGGTGGGGGCATTAATTCTATGGCTGCTCATTGCTCTGCTGCTGAATTTCCATATCAAGATGCCCATTACGGATGCCTTTCGGTAGCAGGGCAAATGGTGGTGATGTGGTCAGCACACGAGTGGGTTAACAGTGCTACTGTAAGCGGTAGATCATGCAGCCTGGGCCTGGCTCTACTTCACCAGTCCAGATGAGGTAGACACACCTGCTTCACTGTATTGGATACAGTTCTAATAACTGCAGAGAAACTGTGATGAACAGTTTTTATTTGTTAGAAGACGAAAAAATACAAGCAAAACTTTTTTTTGCTAATGGAAACTTTCATTAACATTAGCTATCCCCCCCTGCTTTCTTCCACCCACCAATTACTTTGACAGGGTTGCTCAATCCTTGGACCATGTCCAGCCCTTGGAGTAATGGCATCTGCTCTTCCAGGCTCCCCAAGTGTTGGTTAACTTAGTGGCAGGGGAATGATGGCAATTAATACTGCCACTCCTCCTTGCTGCCAAATACACAAGCCCAGCCTGCTGGTTCAGGGCTGGGCCACAACCCCTTTCTCCCACATGGCTGGATTAGGACTGGGGCCATGCCTTCCACACCCGCCTCTCCCCCTTCTTCCTGGAAAGGGGCTGGGCCATGGCCTTTTCATCCCCCACTTGCCAAAATGGCTGGATTGGGGGCTGGACTGCCCCTTGCCTCTCTGTGCAGCTAGATTAGATCCTGCTGTGGCCATCTCACATGCCAGATCAGGCTTGCTGACTGGATCCAACTCCCAGCACAGCATCCATCCAGGGCAAAAAGGTTAGGCACCATTGTTTTATGAGTTGCCTATGGTGAAATCTATCAGGCAGTAATGTAGCTAAGGGCAGGGGTGACTGGGTACTAGTCCTGGGCATCAATTTGAGGGAAAGGGATGCAAAAATAGCAGCTGCTGCCATCAGCATAGCCACTGACACTGCCTTGAGCAGTGACACCTTCCAAGGGTGCAGAGAGTACCTGCTTTACCTTTGTTAACAGGAATAAATATGCTTGGTATTTAGTTCTTCAAGCCATGAGATTTAGTAGGAGTGCATTCCAATTATTTAGTTCCAGTGGATATTTTATGTTCTAAATTTAGGAGGCACTTGTTCCTCTCTACCCTTAACCTCATTGGTAGATTGTTTAATACTTCTGTCTTATCTACTCACTGTTGAATGTCACAATAAATAGTAATAGTTATGGTAATTAAAGCAAGTCTCATCAAAAGGATTTGAATAGCAGGCCAGAGATCTTGAATTTCACTCCATCTTTGACATGGAGCCAATGGAGAGAGTGGAGCACTAAACTGAAGTGTTCACAGTGATCTACACTGCAGAGTAGGTAGCCTGCTTGATTTTGTTGTAAAAAAACCCACCTTTTTTGGGCTGTTTGGTTTCATGCTTAGATGTAATGAATTGGAGTAGTCTGGCATGGAGGCACAAATGCATGGGTTACTTTGGCAAGATCTATGGTATCATGAGTTACAGTATTTTGACTGGTTAGAGATAGAAGCAGGTGTCATTAGAGTTGGTTTAAATATGTAGACAGCCCATGTATCACACAACTGCTCCCTCTCTTAAGTACCATTAGAACTACGTTTTAAATCCATGCTTTTTAATCAAGTTTTTGATGGTTCTTTTGGATCTATTATTCTGGTAGAAAACCAATTAAGGTCGTCCCTAATTTTGCAGGGAGTTTATTTTTTGTTTGTTTTGTTTTAGTTGTTTTTAGGGTTGAAAAACTCTAGGTGCTCAGATAAAAACTATTATAGTTGCCACTTGAGTTGGCATAAAATAGCATAGAATCCAGACTTCACAATGTAATTCATGAACAGAAACTCTTTAGGTACATCCTAGCAAACCACGTTTCAAACTGAAGTTAATCTGCAAGCAAGCAGTATATTCAGTAGGATTGTCCATGGTCCTGCTGTGGCATAATTCTTGCTACTTTTATTGCTTATAGTGCCTACAATGTGGCAAAGACTGTATAAACACAGAAGAAATGTTTCCATACATAATTCAGAAACAAAATAGAGCAAGATACCAGTTTTGATACTGGCTTCTGCCAGAATTCGGGATAGAGGATTTCAAGCCAGAACAATCACTAGAGATGACTTAACATTTGATATCCTTCCATATATCTATCTATTTTAGTGTCAGCGCTCTCGCTCTCTCAAATCTCAAACATTTGCTGTAACCTAAAGATTATTCAGTTTTATTCAGTTTACTAAAACAATTCCAATTTAGGTTATATTGGTGTCTTCAGTATCCCTTTTAATTGTGATTCATCATGATCCTTTGCTTATAAATTGATTAGGTGCTGAACAAATTTATTATGTTGTAGATTTCTCAGAGATCTTTTGTTTTTACTTAGAAAATCAGATACTGTTGCTTACAAATAAAGAGCCTTATTCAAACAGTTATGTTTTTATTTCCTAAATTAACTAACATTGACAAGGTTGTCCTTCAGAGGGCTATAATATAGTAATACAGTATTTAATTATCAACTCTAGGTTCCTTTAATGGCTTCTAAAACAAGATCATAATTATCTTGAGTGTAATCATTGGTTGATATACTTTGGCAATCTGTCTATGATTCACTCATTGCAATTATTCATACTTTGTAGCCCTGAGACTCAAAGAACTTCATGAATTTTTTGGTAGTTAGGCAATTTTAAACAATACTTAGACACATTTTAAATTTTCCCATGCTGACATGACAACGTCTAGGAGTGTCCACTGTGATGTGTGGGTAAGTTGTTCTCTGTAAGTATTCAGAACTTCATCTTTTTTCTGGAAGGCAAAAACCGTATCTATGACAGTAAATGTACCGGATTCTTTTTTAAATATGGGCATAAGTCCACTAAAAATGAGAAAGGTGCCTCTATAATGGACAGGCCAACAAACGGATTTGATGAAACTGCTCTTTGCAGCCAGCTTTTTTCATTTAAATTTAGGAGTTAAGGGTTCCCAAATGTTACTAATGTAAGCCATTATAGGTAAAAGAAAAAATCAACCTTTTTGAACCATAATGTCATAAACACCTGTAAATTAGACCTTGCCTTCCGGTGATGGCTGACATCCTTCCCACTTACTTTGACAGCTGTCGAATATTAAACTAAATTTTAGTGGAGTCGGTTTAAAACCATGGTATTTCTCTAACTTCATATTTGGAATATCTAATTTTGTGATATGGTATTTAAAAATTCATGGGGTAGTTAGCCTGTTAGTCTGAATCAGGCGGAAGTCAGGATAGAGATGCACCTTATAAACTAACTGAATAAAAGATATGTAAGATTTTGTGATGAAGAGGGGTGGAAGGGGACAGTGCTAAAAGAGGCAACCAAGTAATAAATCCATATAGAAAAATGAGTCACAAAAACTAATCCACTGGATAAGAATCCACAGTCCCTGTTTAGACCATAGTTAACATAATTCAGTCTGTGGATGATTTCTTGTTCCATAATTTTACGTTCAGGCTTTTACTTTTCCACTGTTTGAGAACAGGTACACCAAGGTCAGCAATAAGAATGTCCAAAAAGTTAAAAGTGTTCTGATACAGACTTCTTGGGTGTTTTTTGGATTTAGTATCAGATCAGTGTCCCCCCATTCTTTCACATAATAATTCATGTAATAAAGATCCTCCTATCCAGAATTTTCTAGGTTACTAAGCCAATCAAACACTCATCTTCTATATATTTCTTACACAGTAGTAGTCATAAACATACAGAAGTGAAAGTAATAGAGTCTTGAAAAGGTTTTAACAATTGAGATTAATTTTGACCATTAGAGGATTAAGGATTTGGTATCAGAATTATATGATTTTCATTTTACTTGGGGGATCCGGGATTTTTTTTCTTCACTTAACTGCCAATGGAAGTGCAATTAACTATAGGTCTAGATAGTGGAATTGTTTATTTTGTCTAGAAATGATGCGCGCATTCCCTTTCAAAGAATACTGAAATTAACTGCATTTTTGCAGCTTTGGAAAAAGTTGATTTCATTTTAAACAAGCACAAAGCATATTGTGATATTTGTTATTATGTTACTTTTTGGTGAAGTTTGTTATGTCTAATAGTCCTTGTGCGGATTTTTTTCGCAGATACATAACAAATGAGTACAATATACTTAATTATAATGTGCTGAAGAAAGAATGTGGCAATGTAAAATGTTTGAAGCCATCATTTTTTTAGTTAAACTAAAATGCTGACTGAGCAACATCATTTTAAAAATGAAAATTCAAATCTTGCGTCAGGGAGTCTTCTAGTTCTTATTTAATTTTCATATAAACAAAACTGGAAAAAAATTAAATGCTTTCCTATGGGTAGATGACTAAAGCAACACAAGTTGTTAGGTTATCTCGCTATGTTTCCTAGTATCCTGTTAGACGTGTTAAAAGAAAATTATTTCCTACTTTGATATTTTGCATTTACAAGGTTAAGATTGCAACACTTGAAATTAAGCCTGAGATCTGACCTAACCTTTTATGAAGTCCTTGCAATTTTTTCCTTTCCTGTTTTTCCTTTTTTAACTTGAAAACAAATATTTTATTATGCATTATTTTTCTTGTTTTCAAGAAAACCTACTACACATAATCAAAGTAGCATATTAAACTAGTAACTAAGGATTATACAATATCTACACTGTTGCATAGAGGTGTATTTATATTGATAGGGCAAAAGATTTCAGTTCACCACCTTGAAAATAATGAATTTAAAATACCAAGCAAGCATGAAAATATTCATTGAGTATATTTCGTATTCATTGTACATTCATTTGTGGCCAGAATGCTCTCATTTGGAGGACCAGGTGCTGGAGGAGTGTTGGGTAGGAAGTGGGGAGAAATAGGAAAGGATCTTATGCCTAAAATCTGATTTGCCAATTTAACTGTCAGAACTTTCAAATTATTATAATTAAATGCTTGAAAACATAGGCTGTATAGAATGGGGACGAGAGTATATTATCAATGTAAAATGTTTTTTTATTTTTATTTCTGCAGTTTCAGCAAATCCATGTGTTTCTTGGATCTACTCTAGCATGTTACTGAGAGACAACAAGTGAGCCAGGACACACCATTCAAGATTAGAGCTAGCCTAACAGGGAAAGGTAATACCTATTTTCTCCAAAAATGTGAGTTCTAATGTACACCCTGTGGTATAAAATATTATTTTAAAAATAAATTTTAGACTGTGTGGTTTTGGAGAAAACAATATTTACCTTTCTCTTCTAGGTTACGTCTAGTCCTTAGGCTTCTTCTGTGGCAATTATGATGTTTCCATCATAGAGCATACTAACTAGAAATCAGCAATCTGCATCCAATTTGTGTCTTGAGATGGTAAATTTAAACACCCAAACAACCTCAAAGGAGTAAGCAACCCCCCAGAATCTTGTACATTTATAATGTTCTTAATGACCAGTCTACTTTGTAAATGTTTTGGTTGCATTCCATTTCTTTGGAAATCTTTTCTTAAAAGATGTCATCTTTGTGTATATTTCCTAAAAACACTACCTATTATGATCCTTTATTTATTCACTGTGTTTGTACAATTTCGGATCTTTCAGTTTTACTGCTACCTTTGCAGCCAAACCATTACAGAACTAAGCATAAGCTACAAGCTCACCAGAACCAGAGTGAATCCATAGTCATTTAGCCCATGGTGACATCTATGCTACTGTGATTACACTGCTGGCAGTGTCTGAGCAAGATAGATTAAAGCTGCATTGGTAGTCAAGATAGTCACACTGGCATTACAGTATGTTGTATAGTCACACAGCATATTATATAGCATTATTATTAAACTCTGAAGAACCTCAAGATATATTTTATAAAGAAGATGCTTTGCAAAGTAAAGGAATATTCTATTTTATATGTTTAAAGTTTATGAAGTGAGGCATGTGGGTAAAATGAATGTAAATGATATATTTTTACAAGTTAGATTTGGTCTGAGGTTACATATCAGTAATTTAAAGATTTTTTTTTTTTTTTTTTTAAAGATGGGTGTTATAATTACTTCAAGACAGTTAAGGGGATTTAAGTGCATTTACTATGCCATAACTTCAGCATGTTTGGAATTATTTTTCAGTTTAAGCTTAATTTGGAATTTCCTGGATTTCTAGTGTTTGTTTTGGAGATAAAAATTACAGCTTCTTTATAATATCTTTTATGGAAATTCACTTAATCTAAACTAGTTTGACACTTATTTCCATCTGTCCTCCCCTCCCCAACTCTCAGGAATATTTTAACAATGAAAGCTATTTCTAGTTTATATGTTCAGTCCTCTCTGTAATAAAACATTGTGACTTAACAAGTAGAAAGAACTCTTGTGGTTCAGACCTATGTAACAGTTTGCTTTTCAAACACACATTTATATATGCATTTGTTTAAATGTGAAATTTAAAATTAAAATATTTTTATTACTACAATATTTTAAGATGATAAAAAGTTAGTTATTTTGAAAATCAGCAAATTCTCTATCAGCAAACTATATTACTTTAAAAGGCACAAATATTTATGTTAATTTTCTTCATTATTTGGATACTTTCTTCATCAGTTGTTCGGTATACAAGGAAATATTATCAGAGAGGAAATAAACACTCTCCCTTCATGAGAGCTTTAAGTATGTTAGAATATACAGTAGAAAACGGTTCTAAAAATACAGTTTCGAAGACCTACGAACAAGGTGAAGCACAAGAATGCACTTCAAGACTATGAGTTGAATTAAGTGTTTTGCATCATTAATAAATATAACTAGTTCAGCACCATTATTGAAAGCCTTTTATTAATATTAGCGTGACCTAGGGAAAAATTGCCTTTCGAAGGAACATCAGGAAAGTTATAGATTAAAGGTCTCATTGTCTCAGACTGATTAAAATGCTACCCTAGTATCTAAACTTACGGGATTTGGTAGCTGCATGGGATATTTGGAGAACACCACACTGGAAATCTTTGTGAAGTATGTGAAATTTTTCTGTTACTCATCTAATGCCTTTTTACCTACACATCATCAGTAGCACCAGACACTTCAGTTAATATATCACTGAGAGAGATTTTTGAAATCTTCTAAAATATTTATAAGCAAAAAGACCCATGGATTCAACGTAAGACTTCTGCTTAAAATCCTTTAGGTGCTTTTGCAAATCTTCACTATAGTTTGTTTGTTTACTGGCATCTAGTTGAATGATCTGACGTCTTTTCTGTTGAGCTGCGTTTAAAATCTGAAGAACATAAAATTTTATATTTTTACATATGTTCCTTTTCCCTTGGGGCTTTTTTTAGCGGGGAGGAAGGAAGGAAGAGGAGTGGGGTAGGTTCCTTTATACTGATATCCAGAGTAAATAATTTGTAATGGTAGGTTTTGCTCTTTTTTTTTTTTTTTACATAATTATGTATTCTGTTTCCGTTTTAGTCGTTAGAAAAATCCTGAAAATTCTATATAATTTCTCTCTATCTCCATTTTTATGGTGTAAGTCTGACATAAGAAAGTCGGTACCCTAAAAATAAGGTACGTCTGTTCTTTTCAACTTAGGAATGCTCTCTTTTTGAAAACAATCCTCAAATGATTACTTATTTGCTACTGTTCCTTGACCATGACTGATATTTGTGCTCTCTTCTTTACTATATTTCAAAGTCTTCAGAATTAATTTTAGTTTTTATAGAAGAAAACATTTCAATTTATCCTCATACCCCAAAAGTAACATTGCTCAAAAAACATAAACTGTATGTTTCTGACCCTCTTCCACTGTACATTCTTAAATATGTTACTAAAGCAACTCTGTTGAGTTAAAGTAAACACCGGTACAATATCTGGTTTCTTGACAGGTTCCATAAGGCTTTGAATTAGCATCTTCATAAGCATTCCATGTTCTATGACTGCTATTGAATGGCTGTCTTTGGACCAAATAAGGTTAAAATGAACAACCTTTTTGCTTTCATTTTGTTCAAGCTTTTAGTAATATCCAGTGGCTTGTATAATTTCAGTGAATCTTCTTTACACACCAAAGAATATTTCCTTGTTCATGCTAAATTGTATGCTATGTGCTTCATTTGTGTCCCCAGTTTAATCACATTTGAAAAGAAAGAACGTGTGCTTATACTTGTCTTTACTTTTTGAACAGAAGTAGCATCAGATATATAAACACAAAGCAATAAGCAAAACAGTTTTTGCAACTCAGGTTATTTCCTGTTATCATATTAGTGTTATTCAGAAGCATGAGTGAAGTAGACCAAATGCTTTGCACCTGGCAGAATAAGTTATCATTGGATACTTTAGAGCTTGTAAGTCTCATTCTGGCATGCCACAGCAAGTGTCATAGAAGTACACTCCCACTCCTTTATGATTTGAAAGAACAATTTACCAGGGTTCAATTAGTATGCAGATAAAGTTAGAAAGGAGTAAAGAGTCACTTTCATCCACAGCTGCTTCTATTTGCCCCTCCTGCCTACAGGACTTCAAACTGTCAAGCAAGACAGTGTCAGAGATACCTGTGTACCTGGTCTTTCCACTTCCAGTTATTCTGATGCACCTGTCTCAGCCACAAAGAAATCTGTGAAGAAGGTAGGAAAACTTTAGTCTGAATTTTCAGTCGCAGTTTTTCAGTTAGATTTAGCTGTCTTCATCAGGCCCTCTAAAGGTTTGGTAAAGATCATACTGTTGCTGTAAAGGTAGGCTTAATTATCCTGTTCCCATATCTTGTAGTTTGCTTTAGCAAAGACACAAAATTTTACCTCATTCTCTTTGACGTAAGTAATAGCTCCAGTATGTTTCTGTGTGTTGTCTGAAAAGGTATTTTTTCAAACACTTCCCTTATGGTTTCTGAAGTAACATTTTTTTTTAATTCCTTCAACTACAGGAGTACTAAATTGCCCAAAAACAAAGGAAGGCATCTCAGAAGAACAATTTGACTCTTGTCCATATACTCCGAGAGATTTTTTTATGTAAAATTATTGACAGTATGGACAGTTATTTTTACCGCTACCTTGAGGGAGCCACTGCTTATTGTGGAGAAAAATCCAAGTAATGTGATGCACTTTCCTCTGTCAGTGATTGAAGTTCTGTCGCATGAGCAAAAAAACTCAAAATTCATCCATCAATATCAGTATCTTCAGTATCAATAAACATTCGTCAGTATCTTCTTGGTGTATAAATCATTCTTCCCCATTGATGTGAAAGCCACACTCATACACTGTAGACCAGAGAAGAAACTCTAAACATTCCTTTCATCATAGAAATGTTTAAAAGAAATAAAATAAAAGAATGGGCATGGTCTGTTTGAGGCAAGTTGTTCAAAGCTTGTGAACACATGCACATTGTTCAACAAATTATTTATGTTGAATGATTTTTTTTCAAATGATTTTACCACAGTTATACATTTTACATTAAAATATGAAAAATCATTCAAAGTTGAGATTTTTCATTTTCCTTCATTAAGTTTGCTTTGGGCTTTCAGTATTCTCTCCCCAAAGTAATATAGTGTGCATTCTGCTAACTCCCTATGTCCTTGTATTTTCTAAACTTGCAGCATCATTCACATGAATGTAACCACACTAAAGATCCATTTTGATATAAATAAAATAATCAACTTTGAAAAAGATAATGTTGTTTAAAATGTCATATTTCAAATTGAGACTTATTTTGCTTTATTGGCTGGATATTACATATATTTATTATTTTTAAGTCAGCTTCTCAGCCGACTGAAAAAGACAATTCGTAAGTCTTTGGAAGGATATCCTGACAACTTGGAGAACTAAAAATTAACGTTTTCCCCTTAGAAAGGAAACTTACCTCTGCAGAAAACACAGGGCATGTACAACACCTGAGGAGAAACTCTGTTTTGGAATCCCTTGTATTTTCTACCCAGGCACAAAGTTTTTTTTCCATGGATGTACAGAAAGTCTAACCAAGTGTACAGAGAGATTGGAGGTGTCTGAAGTTCAGTATTGCTCACAGTACTCATCTCTTATAGACAGTCTGGCTTTGATTTCCAATGTGCTGACAAAAACGATTTTTTAACTGAGCCAAAAGATCAGTTCTTTTCCTTATGATAAAAAACAAGATGATGTCTGTCTGCTTCAAGGAACACAACTGGTTCAGATTCCCTACTGGGCCCTATGTTTTACTAACATATGAAACAGTAAACTTAAGAAACAAATCACTAAATGTTTTTCTTCTTCTTTGCAATTATGAGATGGACCGGTATAAAAACAGTAGTGCTACAAATTGGATAACCTTAACATTATAGCCCAGGTAATGTTCATTTAAGTCAAGCAATAAAGTTGGGTTTCTTCCCATAGTATACTATAAATAAAGAAGTAAAAAGAAATCTTTTGATTTGTACCTTAGTCTCTTGATGTGGGGCCATTTTTATCTTATCTTGATCTGTGGCTTCTGGTTCTAAACTGTTTCTGTTCCTCATTCTTTGTCCTTGCGAGAAAGCTGAGTTGAACAGGTCAGGTCATGTCTCGGTTGTAGTAATGTTATTGCTACATACTTGGTCAAAGTAGTTTGATACATTCTTTATTAAGAATAAAATCCAAGTATTTAAGGAAACATCTGATAAAGCTTTGATTACATACCCAAAAAGGAAGCTCAAACAAAGGAATGGAGAGAGATAATGTGTCTCAAGTAGATTGGCTTCTGTATTCAAAACTCTTATCTCGAGTCTTTCATTTGCCTCCCATTGTTGTCATGGACCACGTTTGATTCTGTTAGGACCTAAAATGTAGCCCATGCTTTCTGCATTTTCAAGGGTATATAAGCTACAACTAGTTTAGAAATAACAATTCTAGATGGTAATTTTTTCTGTATTAAGCTTCATAAATTGCGGGCTTGCTTAAGTGTCTGCATTTTGTTTTGTCCCTCATCTGGCAATCCTCACTATGCATAGCTTCATTTGCCACCTCAGACAGTGAACTTGATTTTCCACCAACGTAGATCTCAGTAGTTCTCCTTGCTCTTCGATTTGCCAATAGTGTCATCTAGGACCAGATTAACTTTTTTGCTCTATTGCGGGGGAGAAGTCCCTAACAAACCAAGAGGTTATTAACTGATTAAATGCTCTTTCACATGATTTATTATACTCTTCAAGCTAAATTCAGTGTTGCAGGCACACATCAGGAAGGCACTGGAATTTCTATAGAACCATTTCAACAGGAGATGACAACACCTTATGACTTTTACTTTAATATATTCCAAGGGCTTCTCTTTCATTATGGAATTTCATTTTATCTTTTAGTGCCCTCATTGCAGGTCCATTTGAAGTTTTGTTCTTGTTTCTCTTTGTTTCCCTTAATTTATTCATCCTTAATTTTTTTTCTAGTAGCCATGCAGTTATCTAGTAAGATGAGTAAAACTAGCAGCCCTCGTATAGTTTTGGGAAGGAAAAAAAAGTTTTTTAAATGTTTCCAGTTCTGATTATCAGGCATAATACCTGTTTTCAAATTAACAGTGAATTTGCTGTACTTTTTTTGAAAGAATGGAATATAGCAATATTTTTCCTTAAGTTGGAATATCCTTCAAAATATGAATACAGAAGACATTAATTCTTATATTTTGAGGATCCTTGGCTTGTTTGGTCAAAGCAAACAGCAACACGGACTTTCAAAGAACTAGTTCAAATCTACAGAGCAGTGACATGGCATTCCATTCAATCTTTTACCAGATATCACAGACTGGAAATGTGAGCTTTGGCTGATACTGCTGGGAAAGAGAGTGCTGCAGGCAGCTGTTGTTTCCATCCTGCAAAGGTACTGACACTTAAGTCTCTGTAGTCCACACCGGTACATGAACATGCAGATGCTTTCATTCTTTTACTTTCAACACTTCAAATTATATCAGGTTGTTCCTATGTTTATTATGGATAAACCTTTTAACCTTCCTTTCATACTAAAAGTGAAGAGAGTAGGTAAATCAGAATTGTGAGCAAGTAGTTTTTCTCTTGTACTTCAAAACACTAAACAACACCCCTATAGGTCCAAAATCAATTCACTCCTAGGCTTTAATATTACTGATTTTTCTTAACAAAACAACAAAAAATCCAGTCCAAGAGTGAAATTTTGGTCCTACTACTAAATTCAGTCAGAGTTCTTCAGTGGGCCCAGGATTTTACTCCAAAATATTTTCAAGTGTGAATGATTTTAGCATTTATACTCCAAGGGTGCTTAACCAATAATAGGGTCTCTGCTTTGAAATAGAAAGCTCTGATTATGCAGCTCTAGGTGCTACTTTTTCTTCCTTTTATTCCCTCCAGTGAGGTTTCTTGTCTGAGGCTTGGTATTTCTGGCAGGTATTACAGGGCAGGGCCTGTTTCAGATTCCATTTTCAGGATGGGCCATTAAACTTCCTGTCCTGGTGCGATAATGACTTTTTCCAGCTTATCAGTGACAGTTAGAATTATGGCTCCTTTGGATTTAATTTCCTTTCTGACAAAGATTTTTTTTTTCTGGATTCCCTTCTAAGTTCTTAGCAGGAGAATGCATGGATGCTAACATGGGTCTGTGTATTGTAAATCAGAACTAGAATTTTATATATATTCTGTGGATGTGGAATGTTAAGGGAAGCAAATACTATGCTAGTGGACAGTTGTTTTTTCTCATACTACCCTACCATCCTTCAGTTAACAGAATTTGAAGGTCCTACTTTCCCCTCCCCCCTACCTTGGTGTCTATTCTATATCAGATGCAGTGATGATCATACAAACTCAGTAGATGGAGCAAAGTGGCCATAGTCATTGTTAGCTATATATACTTCTATTAATTTTGTCAGACTATGAGCTATGTAAGAGTTTGAAGTCAGTATACAAATGAGTAAGGTTTTACAATATTTATTAGTTTTCATGGTCCCTTGACCAAAATTAAGTGTTGATCATAACTTATAAAATGTTACTGCCAAAAACAAAATATGCAGTAAGAGTTTCTGTTCTGGCAAGGAAATGGTACTGTGTTTCTGAGTCTTCGTTGGGTTGAGGAAATTAGGAGTTAGTAAATACAATCCAACTTTTTCTCCTGTATTAATGTGACTTCTGATGTGGCAGAGGCCTTGGAATTAATTCCTGCTTCTGAGCCAGCTCATTCCTAATTTATAGCATCTGTCTGCTAATCAAAATTACTCAAACCCTCCCCCCCACCAAAAAAAAACACAAAACAAAAACTCCAAAAAACAAAACAAAACAAAACCCAATAGTATGTACCACCAGCCTCCTTTCCCAGAAAGTCTGCTTTTCTAAGGCTTGCTTTAGAGAACTTAAGTTCTGGTGCTGGCTTGGGGGGCAGCTGCATCCCTTGAATTAAGAAAACCAGTACTGGATGTCTCTGATTACAGTAGTGCTACATAAAATTGCCCAAAGTGGGGTGGGGTGGGGGGGTATATTGGCTTATTTTCAGCAAATGGTGTACTTTCAAGAACTATTTTCCTGAAGTAGTGTTCTGTGGTGTTACTTCTGCTTGAGAAGGTTGGTATGTGTGGCTTATTTCATCATTTGAATGAATGTAAATAGTATGAGGAATTGAATGCAAAAATCTTTTCTTTACAGCTTATTATATCTTCCCTCTTTAAAGAAAATTATTTTAATAATATAAAGAATTAAATCAGCTAAATTGGGTAATCAATCTGTGGCTAATCTGCCACAAGTATCACGGGTAGCCTTTGTGTGTGGCAAACCTACAGACCAGGGAGGGAACAGGCAACACAAGAGCATATAAAGCAGGCAAGGAGCACAGAGCATAGAGAAGACAATAGGGCAGCAGACTGGGCAGAAAAAGGGAATAAGAATGACACTCAGGGAGGGTGGAGGACTAATTTGTAGCCTGCCTTCCAAAAATTGGACTCCCATTGTCCTAAACCATAATAGTCATGATTAAGAAGTAAAACATTTAAATACAGTATTAAAAGGAGTCTGTCAAAGTGGGGTTTTTAAAAATTTGTTTTTATTCTGTTATACTTCCTTAAAAATAGAGTATATTTTCTCTGTGGTGTGCATTAACTGATTTGAGAACCACATAACTCTCTTTACCTAATCAAGTGCCACCCTTTGCTTTAGATTCCACCATTCCAGCTTTCTGTTCTGTGCTAGTATGTGTTGTAAATCAGTGGTTCCCAACCTTTTTTAGACCACAGACCGGAAGTGACTGTGGACCAGCATCCTGAGTATAAAAAGGGTTGGCTCCTGCTCCTCAGTATGCCAGTTACTTCCTGACTTCCAGTTTGACCCTCTGTGGGCTGGTACTGGGCTACAGCCCAGGGGGTGGGAACCTCTGTTGTAAATGATATCCCTTTAACTAAACTGCATGACCTCTTACCCATGTTCATTCCTGTTTATCCCTTAGCTGATTTGGATATCTTAGGTAACACTAACTTAAAACTTTTATCCATTCATTACTTCATGTTTCACATTCTTCCTTTTCCTGTGTCTTTTCTGACTCATCTTGTTTGTTTCTTTTGATGGATCATCTTTCTGATTTTCCTTTCTAATACAGGCACTGAAAGAAGGCTCTTTTCTCAGATCCCTAATTTATTTTTTTCTTATACCTTAGTTTGAGGTGGTCTTGACTTTATGATGATGGTTTGGAACCTGCTCTGCTGTTGACTCTGTTTTCCCCCATCCATGTTTTGTCCTGAGGCTTTGTGTCTCATAGGTTTTACTCTGGTAGCTTAAACTAAAGGTTAAAACCTAGCTTTTTCCTTTTCCTCACAGTTCTATTTTTCCACTTCTGTTTATTGTGGATAATGTAACTTTTTCCACAATCAAAAACATAATCTGAATTAAATTTTGACTTTGCTGTCGATGAATTCTGTGGCCACATCCAAATATTGTTGCTTATATGTTTACTATGCAGTTTCAGATTCTGGATATTTATTTTCCAGATGGCCAGAACTCCCTATATGCCATGTCTATTCAAAGGGTGCTTCAAAAATCATTTTACTACGTTATCGTTTTGATTACATCGCTACTTAAGCATCTTCTGCTTCTGTCATTTCATCCTGTTTACAGTAGTGGTCCTGATCTTTACGGTTCCTTAAGATTTAGCTCCTCTTTTCTTAATCGTTCTTTTTTTCCATGACATGACTTAGCAGAATGAAGTTGATAATGATAGTGATCACTTCCATTTACTTGTCCATTTCTCCCACAGATGTGTTTTTTCTCCTATCCTATGCTGATATTTCTGATTTTTATACAGGTACTGATAATTGTGATGATAATATTGGGTGCCTATTCACGAGCCGGGAGGTTGCTCCAACGTGTTGGAATTCCAGCATGTTGGAGCAGAGTCAATTAATCTGATGGAGCATGGCAATTACCGTGCTCCATCAGCCTCCTCCGTCTTGTGAATCAGCATCCCTGTACTTCAGAATGGCAGTGGTGGTGCTTTATCTAAAGCTTGCTCGATGAGCTATAGATAAAGTGCTCCCGTCACCATTTTGAGGCACAGGGATGCTGATGCATGAGATGCTTTGGGCGCTTTAATGAAGTGCCCTCTCCCAGCCCTCACTGCGGGAGCATGTGTATAAACACCCATTGACTTAAGCTTTCCTTAAATAAAGACAAGGTTTCTTGGGTGAATTTGATATCTTTTATTAGACCAACCCAAATGGTTGGAGAATAGTAATTAAGCAAGCTTTCGGGTTCAAAAACCCTTCGTCAGGCTAAGGAAGCTTCAGCAGTTGGTGTGTGCTCTTCCTGGATCTTTATTCCTTAAATGAATACATCCTTTCCACCCCCACCCTGCAAAAACCTCGTTGTACTGTGATTAACATGAACAAGGATGTTGGAATGCATTGAACTGGTGACTATCAAATGCAAGCTGGAAGTGGGGTGTATTTGGAGGAGGTTAGGGGAGAGCGCAAAACATTGAAGCATCCAAATATACTATTGCTTAGAAAAATGTACTCTGAGCTAAAGACTTTTACCTTTGTTATTGCCTGTGATGTATTCTATACATGGTGTTACATCAGGTTTCTATTTAGAGTATAATATGAGCCCATTAGGTAAGGCTTCCATTTTACATTTGTATAGTGTTCAGTACAAAGAGGTTTCAATCTTAATTGCAGTTTTTGGATGGTACCCCATAAAAATAATTACTTGAATAATGCTTCCCTGGTTTACTACTCCACCATCTGTAGATAAAAGATGTAGGTGAACCTGGCTGTAATTGAGCTCACATTAAAGTCTAAGGGTGAAATCAGGTTGTACTGAAGAATTAAGGCTTTTTTTTTATCCATGGACCCCTGGATTTTTTACCCTTTGGCCTTGTTTCTTTCAAGGGTTCCAGCATATGAGCCCTGTGGTGTGGATTCCTTAAAAGGAATAAAAAATCCTTTAAAGTGTCTTAAGGTATCATGATTCTGAATATGAGATAGATAGACAGGTTGTTTTGCTGCTCAATACATTTAGCATTGTCTGTCTAACTTTCCTGATGCATTGCTGACCTGATACTCAGGGGTGCTTAGTTCTGAAAATTAGGTCATGTACACTTGATCACAGACAGTTTTCAGCACCTAAATCCTTACAGACTTCTACTGCTCAGCATTTAGAAAAGCTGGACTCCTTTTCTAATACAATTCTGAATGTTAATTCACATTATGCTTGGGGATATATTTTACCTTGCATTAAATGTTTTTCAACAAGGTGAGTCAAAATATTGGTCCAGAGAAGATTTAGATTTCTTCCTTTAGTTTTTGTGCATCTGAATATAGATATACTTATCTTGTTGCTTTATCGTTATCAGTATTTTTTTTCTCATTTGCCTGTAAACTGTCTATTCTATATTTGGGATATGCTTCTAAACATATAGCGAGAATGTTTTGCATAGTGTATAAGAGAACTACTTTTAATGTACAGTAGACTTTTTTTTTTTGAGCCATGCAGCTTATAATAGCTAGTTTATGCTGATTTAATTTTTCCCTGCGAACACTTTCAAGGACATCTTTGATTAGATTGATCAAACTTAATGAATATGTATATGTATTGAACTAAATTGTAGGCCTCATTTAAAAATAAACTCTCAGGGGTGTATGATATTATAATAGGTTACAGTGAAAGAATGAGGCCAGTTTAAAGGTGGGATTCCAGCAGCTCTAAGTTAACTCTGTTGATACGGTTGTGAATGTGAAATCATTGGAAGTTTTAGATTAAACCACCGATTCTGAAAAAGATTTGAAAGACCCAAATAGATTACCTTTAGAGAGAGATCTCTTGTTCTTGTCACCTTTTTCAACTGCAATTATTTTATACTTATTAAAAAAGAATTAATCTCAGAATATGAGTTTAAGGTCGCAACCACTAGTTTTATCTAAAGGTGAGGAAGTTTCATGAACTTTAACAACATATATTCTTAATTGGACTTGCTCAAACTAAGGAAGAGGAATAGCAGGTAAAGATTTAAATATAATATTCTAGCACTCTATTTTTTCTAAGAGTCTGTATGTGTATGCATATTTGTGCGTGCGTGTGTGTATTAAAGGGATCGTTGCGAGTCAGAAGAAGATTTTGTTAACTTTTCTAACAGGTAAAATAGAGCACAAGAATTTAATTATACTTAAATTATAAATGGCTGAGGAATTCAGATCTGTTTGTCAAAAAAGCCCTTGTTCATTTCTGCCTCCTTTGTTTATTCCACTTTAAAGTGTGTGGCTCCTTAAAGTACTTATGGTGTACTCTGAAAGGTGACTATATAAAAATGGCTTCATCGTAGTTCTATGAGGGCCATCAGAAATGTACTCAGGTACCAGGTAAAAAAATCCCAGTTTTTAAATTCCATTTCTGCAAACCAGTTTGGTATTTAAGAATCTTTCTAGATGCTTTCCATGTCACGAGGGGTTTAGCAACCTACCGTGCGTGGGCCAGATTTGGCCAAAGAACCCATTTGATGGAGTGGCGAGAAGCAGCCAAAGCGCTTTTTCTCCCAGTGCTGCCAGGAAGGAAAATGGTGATGGTGGCTGCATCGTAGCGCCTAACTGCTTCCTTGCATCTGACCCAGACTGGGTCAGTCCAGCTCACAGGCTAAAAAGTTTGCTAACCACTGTCATGCACTATCACAAGTACTAATGATTCTTTTGGCCCAATTAGAGATTAATCTACAACTACATAGTCTTGCTTTTTTCAGATTATGCCCTGGGTAGTATTTTGATTTTTTTAATTGTAGCTGAGATAATGAAAGTAGCAGAAATTAAGCAACAAGACCAAAAGAAATAATAATCATTATTATTATGTAAGAGTAAGGAGAGTTGGCAAAGCAATTTGTCAACTAAAATAAATGTAGGAATTAACCACATCTGGTTAAGGATTTCAGCCAAAAAATTTAACCCAAAATAAACTGTCTGGAAAGAAACATACAGTTGCTAATGTAAACCAGATAGGTATTTTTTCTCATTATGTAACAATATCCAGATTTATTTTTGTAAAAGCCCTGAAACAAAATAATCATCCCATCAGATGTTAAAAGAATTGCTCTGAAATCTTGCATTGATAACTTTCTATAAAATGTTGTTTAATTTTCCATAATGAAAATGTTAATTCCTCTGAAACAGTGGCTCCCAAACCTTTAGGATTAGTGGGCTACTCAGCATTTTTAAAGATCAGCATGCATGAATGGAAGGGAGACCCAAAATAATCTAAACCCCATGATGGTCCGTGAAGCACAGTTTAGAAAACACTTGTTTTTCATTATTTCAGTGAAGAGTTTGAAGTAGTTTTGCTAAGCTTGACATTCAAAGGGAACATTTTGTAGAACAAATTTCACTTAAGGTAAATAGTGCTTTATTTATTTATTCATTTATTTATTTATTTGGTTTATTTGTTTGTTTTTTATGTTATTTATTTAATAAAAATAATACATTAAATTGAAACCAAAGGTTAAATTTTTTCACAAAATAAGCCATGCGGAGTGAATACTTAGGTGTAATTTACTTGCATGTTATTAAACATTGATAAGGACATTGTATATGAAGTAAATAATAAATGGTAATTAACTGCTATTTCAAAGCTGAATTGGCATGGATATCTACTATTTGCTTTAGCTGCCTTACCAAACCATTCCCAATTTATCCTCTTGTTTAATCTCCTCAATCAGATGTCTGATTAACTTAAAATACATACGTTTTGTTCCAGTGCAACTGTCAATTGTTATAATGTTTTGGTGACGTGTAACCCTGATAAACATGATTTTCTCAATTTGCCAGCCCACTTTTCACTTTTTTATTCACTGTTCTGACTCCTTTGTTGGAAGTGTAACCTGAACTTTTTTCTTGTTGGTCTCAGTTGATTCATATTTCTATTATGTGCCAAGTTTATACTGATATTTCTAAAAGAGTGGGAAAGCTTCATGCAGAACAAAGGACGTACAAACACATCTGTAAGCTGAAAGTATCAAAGCTTACTGCTCATTTATATCAGGAAGAACACACTTGGGTCCTTCAAAAATAGAATGAATATTAAAAACAAGAGCAATAACAAAATTGAGACCTTAAATACTTTTCATTCTTCTTGAAGACATTGAAAATAAATAGAAAGAAAATTTCTCTACCGTGGTCACCATTTTTAGAAGAGCCATGTGCTACTTGATGAAATTTGGATGTCACAATAATTATATAGTCCTCTGTATGCCCTTGTTTCTATGGCCCATGGAGCCATTTGGATCTACCTCATGAAGCTGACGGGCTTCGACAGCATTCCAGCAGTGGGGAGCATTGCCCTTGCTGTGACTTGAGAAGCAGCAGTGACTGGGTCGTACTGCTGGTCTTCCTCAGACTCCAGCTGGGTCATTCTGGCCCACTGCTAACGAAACATTGCCAACTGCTATTATTAAGATATATGCTGCCTCAGTAGCTGTAAAATCAACAGTTTGGTCATTTAGGCAAATAATCACTAATGGCTTTTGCAACAATTCAGGAAAACATCTAGCTAGAAAGGACCCTTAAACACATGAGCTACTCTAAATAATGATGGATTTAAGTATAAATTCATTGATTTCTTGATATAGACACACAAGCTGCTTGCAGATGTTAAAAAAAAAAAAAAAAACCCGGACAAACCCACCCTCTTCCAAATGAGTCTCAGGGGCGTACATCAGGGCTTGGGGATGCATCTATTCACCAAGGGTCCCCAGGGGAGGACAAGAAATAATGGGCACACACTGAACGAAGATCACTTCAGGCTAGACATAAGGAAAAACTTCATTACAAGCCAAGTGCCGATGGTTTGCAGCAGGCTCCCCCCAGAGGTGGTACAGTCATCCACCCTGGCGATCTTCAAAAAACACCTTGACGCCCATCTTGCTTGGGGTCATTTGATCCCAGCGGTCTTTCCTGCCCAAGTGCAAGGGGGCTGCACCCAATGATCTGTAAGGTCCCTTCTGCCCCCTAACAACTATGAAACTATGAAAAAACCTGCACTTTACCGGAAGAAGCAGCGGACTAGTTGAACCCAGCTCCAGAGCATCTGTATAGATGGGGTGCTTCAGTGGAGCTTTCTGGCGCTTTTATCTAAAACTGGTTCAATCAGCTATTAGATAAAAGCCCCAACTGAAGTGCCCAATATATAAAGAAGTTAGGTAAACTGGGTTCAACTAACGTGCTGCCTCACTGGGCTTGGCATAGGTGTGCACCAAGTTTAAAGTAAAGCACTGGGTTTGTTTGGTTTTTTAACATCTGTAGGCTGCCATAGTGATTACTAGTGTGAGTATTCTTGTTGATTATTCAGATATAAAAATGCACAAGTATATGCCTTATTTTAGGACATGTAGGAATGTAGTTGGAGTTAACTATTAAATACTAAATTTGATAGTAACCATCTGTAAAATTGGGACTTTACTTATCAAGGGTATTTACCTTGAGGCCGCCATAGTGCACCATCCAAGGTTTCTACATCATCTCAAAGCCACGGCCTATTTAACTACCCAGCAAGTCAGTTTTTCAGCTAGAACAAACCTGTCGTGTGTGTTTCTTAAGCACTTGGAGGAAATCAACTGAACTCCAACGTGAGAGAAACGCATAAAAAATACCCATAGATACGGAGGCCGGTAAAGGCTTAACTACTCTTTTTGTCTGAATCATCCTTCTTGAGTAGTGTATCATAAAACTTTACTTTTCTCGTTCATGTTTTCCCACTTTTTTTCTTTAGGCTACCATTTCATCATTGAACTCTACTCCAAGTTTTTATATATTAAATAATTTAAAAACAAAGAGTAATTAATAGACTATCTACAGAATATTAAGCATATCACATAATCAATAGTATTTTTTATTGTGGTAGAGATGTACAGTTCCAGTCTGTAATCAGGGCTGGAAGAGACCTCAGAATGTCCTCTAATTGGATACATTGATCACGGCAGAATCAGCCATGTCTAAGCCATCCCAGTAAACTGTCTGTCTAACCTGTATTTAAAAAGTTCCAAGGTGGAGATTCCACAATGTGTTCCAGTGTTTAATCCATCCCCATAGTTTAAAAAGTTATTTCTGATGTTCAGTCCACTTTTTTTCTTAAACCGTAAGATTGATATTATTTGAAATGTATGTGTTTAGTTTCAGATTGTTTCTCCAGTTTATTTCCTGAAGTGTCTGCTGTCCCACTCAGTAGGTGTCATCTAAAGATTTAGTAAGCATGTACTCAATTTCATCCTCCAAGACACTAATAAAAAGATTAAACATTACTGGGTGTAGGACAGATCCTTTGGTAACCCACTTAATACCTTTTCCCTGTTGGACATCAAGCTATTGATGACTACTCTTTGAGCACAACATTCTAACCAATTAGGCACTGACTTTACAGAAGTTTTAACTATATTCACTTAGCTTGCTTATAAGACTGTCATGGTAGACAGTATTGAAGCCCTGCGGACGTCAAGATTTATCATGGAATCATACAAAATTAGGGTTGGAAGTGAACTCAGATGGCCATCTAGTTCAACCCCTGCTCAAAGCAGGACCATCCCCAACTATATCATCCCAGCCAATGCTTGGTCTAGCCAGGTCTTAAAATCCTCCAAGAATGGAGAGTCCACAGTCTCTCTGAGTAGCCTGTTCCAGTGCTTTCACCTCATTAGAAAGTTTTATCTCATATCTAACCTAAACTTCCCTTGCTGCAAACTGAAGCCATTGCTCTTTATTGTGTCATCTGCCACCACTGGGAACAGTCAAGCTCCATCCTCTTTGCAACCACCCTTCAGGTACTTGAAGGCTGATATTAAATCCCCCCTGAGTCTTCTTTAGACTAAATAAGCCCAGTTCAAACAGTCTCTCTTCAGAAGTCATGTGCCTCAGCCCCCTAACCATTTTCATTCCCCTCTGCTGGACTATTTCCAATTTGTTTACATCCCTTCTGTAGTGAGGGGCCTAAAACTGTACACAGTACTCCAGCTGTGGCTTCACCAGTGCTGAATAGAGAGGAATAATTTCTTCTCTTAATCTGCTGGCAACGCTTCTACTAATGCAGCCCACTATGCCATAAGCCTTCTTGCCAGTAAGGGCACACAGTTGGCTAATATTCAGCTTATTGTCCACTGTAACCCCCAGGTCCTTTTCTGCAGTTCTGCTGCTTAGTCAGTTGGTCCCCAACTTGTACCAGTGCATGGGATTGTTATGTCCTAAGTGCAGGACTTTGAACTTGTCCTCATTGAACTTCAAAAGATATTTTTGGTCCAGTTCTCCAATTTGTCTAGGTCTCTGAATCCTAGCCTTATCCTCCAGTGTATCTACTACTCCCCCACAGCTTAGTGTCATTTTAAAACTTTCTGAGGGTGCACTCCATCCCACCTTCTAGGTCGTTGATAAAAAATATTGGAAAAAAAACTGGCCCCAGGACCGACCCCTGGAGGACTGTACTTGATACCAGCTGCCAACTAGACATTGAGCCATTAATTACTACCCTTTGAGCCCAGCGATCCAGCTAGTTTTCTGTTCAGCTTACTCTCAGTTCATGCAACCCGTACTTGCTTAGCTTGCTTGCAAGAATGCTATGGGAGACCATATCAAAAGCCTTGCTAAAATTAAAGTATATCACATCCACTGCTCTTCCCGCATCTACAGAGCCAGTTATCATATCATAGAAAGCAATCAGGTTGGTCAAGCATGTCTTGCCCTTGGTGAATCCATGCTTACTCTTCCTAATCACCTTCTTCTCAAATTGCTTAGGAATGGATTCTTTGCTCCATGATTTTTTCAGGAACTGAGGTGAGGCTGACTGGACTGTAGTTGCCCAGTTTCTCCCTTACCTTTCTTAAAGATGGGCACTGAATTTGCTCTTTTCAAGTTGTCCTGGTCCTCTCCCTGTTGCCACAAGTTTTCAAAAATAAAGGCTAGTGGCTCTGCAATCACATTGGCAAACTCCCCTCAATACCCTCTGGTGCATCACATCTGTCCCCGTGGACTTGTACATGTCCAGTTTTTCTAAATAGTCCCTAACCTGTTCTTTTGCTGCTCACCTTCTCCCCAAACTGTGCTGCTACCTGCAGTATTCTGGGAGCTTGTTGAGCCTTGAACTAATTTGGAGTCTAAATAGCACTATGACAAAATAGCAACTACAGTGTCCAGTCAATGAAAGGGTGGAACTTCGCCACTTAGACCACTTGCAACCCAACCTCCCGTATCTAATCACCATTAGATTGGACCAGAGAATTAATTGAGGTATGAACTGACTAATTACCAATCACTCCTTAAGACTACAAGTGTTAAGGTTCACGAGCAAGATGGTTTATTTAACTAAAACTTACACACCTAATACAGTTAAACATCAAACATGTAACCCTTAACACTAATTCAATAATTTCAGGTGAAGGGGACTCGCATTTATTTAACCGGGTCAGGGAAACTGTATTCAACAGCTTGGCACCATAACACTGTCTTCACCTGAGTCTCCAGTATCAAGGAATCATCAGGCCTTAGGTAAATATCAGGGAGGACTAGGAAGTATAGGGGTGATGCTTACAAAGGAGATAGAGGGCTGCTACTACAGCGTGTGCACGCTTGGCTGGTACTGCTGAGGAGCCAACCCTTGCTATCCTGGTGAGATGCACTGTGTCTTATGGCGAAGGACCTCTCCTTAGCTCATGGTGACCAGGCTAGAACTCCACACTCCAAACAGTGATCAGTCCATTTGCACATACCACTTCTGTCACAATCCTATCACTCTTCCCTCCTATATCTCTGCCTCTGCATCACACCATACCAATGCCAGCATATACCCACTCACTTGCCCATGCACTCCCTTGCACACTTACTTGCCCATGCACACCCACAGTTGCCAATCAGCGCTTTTTATAGGGGTTGTGCACTCCACGCTTCAGAGGCAGTGCACATGTTCCTCAGACTGCACACACCACACTATTCTGGGTGGGTCTCAGGTGATGACATAATGGTATTTACATCAAATCACTCAGATTTATTTAGATCATTTGCTCTTTACATGTCTGCAAGCTCTTGCCTCCATCCTTTGTTGAACCAGTTTAAAGCCTTCCTCACTAGATTAGTGAGCATTGAACAGATCTTTTCATTGACCTGCCTGCAGTGATACCTCTGTCTCTTTTCAAAAACGATATAGCTAATTTACAATCCATGAATGTGTATGAGCAGTTCAAATTGTTCCTTCAGCATGCATAACCTTGCATTTATCTGCATTATGTTTTATTTGCATTTGTCATCTACTTGTTATCTTGGTTTTGAAACTTATGAAAGCCCTCGGTTTTCTTGCTTTTACAAATGGGTAGAAGGAAACTTCCTGTAACTGCTGGATCCATTCTATTGTTCTCCAGATTTTTGTATACTATGCCTACTATACAGTGTTGTGAAAAACTATTTTTAGGGAAACAGAATCCTGTCGGTTGTTATATAAGTCAGTCTCACATACTTTCATGTGCATCACCAATTTGTATGGAGTTTATTTTTATACCAGAACAGTAGGCTCAGATTTCAATATGTGAATGATTACTTCAGCTATTCTAAAAAGTTAAAGGGGAAGTAATAAGAACAGTTGTTCCACCAAGCCTGTTTGGCCCAATTAGAAATTTTCTACACTGTTAGAAGCTTAAAAGAGAAGAGTGTTAAGTGGTACGATTGGAGAAAAGGAGGTGTGGTGATTCATAAAATCAACTTGCATTGGATTTTGAAGAAGGACAGTAGATGAAGTGAGCTTTTAAGAGGTTTTGATTTTCTATACAACATAAAATCTGAAACATGGCAAGGTGGCTTATCACCAGGGTCTGGGTAAAGATAGCTGTTTTATTTTATTTTTGAGCCTTTTTATTTGAAAATTTTCAATTTTAGTTTAGTCTACTCTGATATTTTTTAGCTGACAGACATCAATCATTGAATATGTTTGATTTACCACAACTAAGGGTGAAGAAAGTTATTTGAAACAAGTCTGTGTATGAAGAAGTGGAAATAATGAACTTGAGAATTCTGAGGCAGGGGTGTCAAAGCCAGATGAGGGTCACTGGGCTGGTCTGTGGGCCAGACTGGAACCAACCCCTTGTGCAGCACCTGTGGTGCCAGACCCAGCCTCTGCACTATACATAATGTGTGCTGGCCCTGGTGCTTGCTGTGCATGTGGGGCCAGCATGGGGTGCGCAATGTGTGCAGTGCATGGTCTGAACCCAATGCTATAGGCAGCACATAGGGTTTGTCTGGGGCATCATATGCAGCCCACGTCCTGGAACCCCTGTGCTGTGCACAGAGTGAGCCCCCTGGGGCCAGTGTGTCATGCGCCTGGGGCTAGACTGGCCACATGTACCACCTGCAGTCCCCTGCTAGACCAGGCTTTTGCACTGGTTCTGGCATGGCCAGATGCAAGCTGTTCCTTGAGCCAGTGTCCAGGGCCTGTTCTTTGGGGCACTGCATGCAGTGCTTACCCCAGACTGACCCCTGTGCTGTGTTCAGGGCATGCAATATTGGGTCTGTCATACATACCTCATGCAGCATGCAAGTCCAGGGCTGGTGTTGACATATGGGGCCGAGACAGCCATGGGCCAGATCATATGACTCCACAGGCTTCATATGGACCATGAATTGTATGTTTAACATCTCTGTTCTACAGTAATATACATTTCACGTTAACTTGGTACATACCATAAATAAAGAAGTTTTGTCCAGATATAAAGAAATGCCAAAAAATTGGTATCCTTCGTTTTGTCAAGATTGAATATGGTATTGAATTGACTATTTAAGTGCAAGAATAGAACTGTAATGAATTTGATCAGGCAAGTGAAATATGTTCAATATCAACATCAGTGAAACATAGCTGCCACTATGATTGAAGTCCTTGTTGCATATTTTTCAGCAGTGCTAAAACACCAGCTTATTCAGGAAGAGTTTTGTTAGCAGTTGAGCAATGATTATGCTATTAAAACAAATGAGAAGGAAAAACTGACTGATAATTTATGAGTTTGTTTTATACTAAGATTTTTACTTGCAGGCAAATGAATGTTTTAAAGAAATGACCAAAACTCTTCATGCTACACTCCTTCTAGCACTTTTAAGTTTACTGATCCTCTGCTAGTTGATGAAATGAAGACTGAGAAACAATAATTGAAATTATTGGAAGAACTAACATTGCTGTATTTACTCGCATACTACGAGAACCTTTTTCCCAAAAATTATTCCCCTGAAATTGGTGCGTGTTTTAAGCAGGGAAGTTGATTTCCGTGCTAGTGGAGGCCTGGGGCCACTGGTATTGCTGGTGGGGTTCTGCTCCCTTTTTGGCTGCATACAGGATGGGTATTCTGTTTTCAGTGTCACTGACTTTCTCACTAGAGCTTCACAGCTACATGCTTAATCCTTGCACAGTGGCTACACTAGTTTGGCACCTGCTGTGACGGGGTTAACCTGTAGCTGAGCAGGTGCTGAGAGAATGTGATGCTGGTGATAGGACTCCTCCCCTCCTGAATGCTGCCAGCATTCAGCAGTGGTGATCCCATGTTGTGGCAGATAAGATCTTGGAAAAATATTTTTCTTCATTCTGCTTTCTCAAAAGAAGGTTTATGCATATCTTATTTCGGGGCTTGTGATGCGTGAGAGCATATGGCAATCATCATTTATCATTTAAGTTGGTTGGTCAAATGTAAAAAGAGGTATAATAATTATTATAATTGCCAGAAAAGGGAAAATGAACATATGTTTTATGCTGTTGAGTCACTGAAGGAAAACGTGTTGCATTCAAATTGTTGAATTAAGCTATCTAAACCCAATGAAAAAATCTCACAGAGGTCATTGCCATTTGTCATTTGTATACAAATTTAGCTTGTGAAAGTTCAAAAATGTTTCTGTAATTGTCTTCATGTAATTCTTAATGGAGGGTGCAGGGGACGGAAGGGAGGGGTAAGGATTGGTACCTTAAGGCCAAGTGCAGACATCACACACAAACTGGTGTAAGAGATTGGAAACTGGTCTAAATCTGTAACAGAACAGAAATCTAATGTACACAGACCAATTTCAAAACAGCAGAACCTAGTCTTAAGACCTGGATGGATGTAGTATTAGACTTAATCCATTTAGGCTTGAGTGGTACTATCAAATTTTGTGTCCCAGATCCTGTAGCGAATCACCTTAGTTTGCTATCCTTGCATTCCAGGTGCCCCTGACAAGCGCTAGGTCAGCCCTGCCCCTGGGCTGTCACAGACAAGAGCCAGAAAAGCCTCTGTCTCTTGCCTGTGTGGCTGGGTAGGGGGAGGAGAGGACAGAGGTTGGGCAATAGGCATCTTCTCCCTCCCTGGCATGGCCCCAGCCCCAATCTCTGCTGCTGCCCAACTTTCAACTCTGTAGGGGGTTGAGTGGGCTTAATGACACAGCTCTGTGGCCGGCTTTGGCCTGCGGCTCAAGGGTTGAGCATCCCTGGTATATGCAAGCATTTTTAAAAAGTCGACAGCATACTTAGTTGTATTAATACTAGTGCTGCTTGCAAATCAAGGGAAGTGATTTTTCCACTCTGTTTGGCACTAGGGTGGACTTGAGTAAGTGCCCAGTTTGGAACCCCCATACTTGAGGACATGGACAGAATAGAAGGAGTCCAGTGGAGAATGACAGAAATGCTTAGAGGAGGTTTGGGAAATGAGACTTATGAAGAAAGGCTGAAAGAACTGGAGTTATTTAGACTGGAGAAGAGAAGACTGAGGGGGGATTTGATAACAGTCTTCAAATACCTGAAGGATGATTATAGAGAAGTTGGAGATTAGTCTTATTCTCTGTGGCTGTGTAGGGCTGAACCAGGAGCAGTAAACTCAAGCTGCAGCAGAAGAAATTTAGGTTGGAAATGAGGAGGAATGGTCATCTTATAAGCATGATGAAGTAATGGAACAGGCTACCTAGAGAAATTGTAGACTTCATCTGTGGAAATTTTCAGGAGCAGTTTGGACAGACATTAGTCTAGGATGGCTTGGTCTGGGATTAGCCTTCCTTGAACAGGAAGCTGGACCAGATGACCTCATGAAATCCCTTTCAGGCCTACTTTCCTATATTCTAAAATTTACAAGTGCAGCAAGAAAATAGTGTAAAATACTGCCAGTAAAATAATAGACAGCATAGTCAGATTCAGGAGCGTGCCAATTTTGTAAAAGAGTATATTCTTCTAGGCAATGTAGTATCAGTTGCATACATTTTAGCACATTTGGATTTGTTTGGTTAGAATCTCATCATTGGCAAGGATCACAAAAAAAGATGAGGTGGTGCAAGGAACATCAGGTGAAAGGTCAGATACAAAGGAGACTAAAAAGATTAGTTAGGAGGTTCATAGAATCATAGAAGTAGGGTCGGAAGGGACCTTGCAGATCTTCAGGTCTGAACCCCTGCCTGGGCAGGAAGAAAACTGGGCTCAAATGACCCCAGCCAGGTAGGCATCAAGCCACTTCTTAAAGACCCCCCAGGGTAGGAGCCAGCACCACTTCTCTTGGAAGTTGGTTCCAGATCCTAGCCGCCCTAACTGTGAAGTAGTTCTTACAGATGTCTAATCTAAACCTACTCTCCAACAACTTGTGGCCGTTATTCCTTGTTATCCTGGGGGGCGCTAGGGGAAACAAGGTCTCCCCCAAACCCTTCTGGTCCCTCCTAGTGAGTTTATAGACAGTCACCAGGTCCCCAACCGGTCTTGTTGCTGGTCTTGTTTTGTTTAAAACGAAAAATAAAGGAGCAGATACTGTCTAATACATGGGAATTTATCTAGCCTGGTGGGAAAAGTGTAATGCCTATGTTCTTTTCATCAACAACCATCAGTGACATGTAGGGGGTGCATAGTTGTGCACCTCCTCCAGGCGGTCACTGCTTGCCACCTCCCTCTCCTCGCCATTGACACCGCCAGCAGTGTCTGTGGGTGGTCTGCAATTGCTGCTGGCTGCCCACAAAGCTGACCGGGGGAGGTCTTTCTGCAGTCTTTCCCTCCCTGCTAACGTGCCCACCTCACTCCAAATTTTGGTATCATCAGCAAATCTGAACAGGTTGCTTTTCACCCCGTCGTCCAAATCACTGATAAAGAAATTGACCAGTGTGGGCCCAAGGACTGAGCCCTGGGGGACTCCGCTGCCCACTTCCCCCCAGGTCAAATATGACCCGTCCACCACCACCCTCTGAGTACGACCCTTCAGCCAATTCACAATCCATCTGACCGTGTAGGCATCAATGCCACAGTCACCTAGTTTTTTAATGAGGATGGGGTGGTCAACAGTGTCAAAGGCCTTGCTGAAGTCCAGAAAGACTATATCAACAGTGACACCTGCATCCAATGCTTTTGTGACCTGATTGTAAAAGGCAATCAGGTTGGTCTGACATGACCTGCCCTTAATGAAACCGTGCTGGTTGCCCTTGAGCATCATCCCCGATGCCAGCCCATCACAGATGTGCTCCTTGATGATCTTCTCAAAGAGTTTCCCCAGGATTGAGGTAAGACTGACGGGCCTATAGTTGCCCGGGTCCTCCCTCCTCCCTTTTTTAAAGATGGGGACCACCTTGGCTATCTTCCAATCATCTGGCACCCGGCCCGAGCACCATGAGCACTCGTAAAGCTGTGCCAAGGGCCCTGCAGTAACCCCTGGTAGCTCCCTCCACACCCTGGGGTGGAGAGCATCTGGACCTGCTGATTTGAATACATCTAGCCCCTCCAGTAGCACTGTAACCTGGTCCTCCTCAACCTTAGGTCTTGAGGCATTCCCCTCGAGTCCATCTTGAATCACGGTGGGGGAGTCCCTATCCCTGCACAAGAAAACGGAGGTGAAGAATTTGTTAAAGGTTGGCAGCTTGACTACTGTGTTGTGTTGTATATAGCATCTCAAGCTTTTTATTTTGATAATGTGTATTCCTTTTGAGAAATAATTCATAAATACATTTGAATGAGATATTTTAATAACATTTTTTTTCTGGTTTCTATGTTCTTCTGTTTTATTTTCTGATTGGAAGCAATTGTAGGATTGTCGTGTTCTATTTGTCACTCTGCTGACAGAAAAGGACAATGAATCACCAAAGGAATACTCCCCTCAGACCTAGCTTTGGTGACATTTATTCAGTTTGTGTTGTGATTTCACTGGATTCTTTTCATGGAAGGCAGTGTTTGAAGTTTAGTATATTTATTTTGCATGTATGTAATATCAGAAAGAAGTATATGCCTTTAATTTCTGAATCTGTGATATCCTGTAATCTGATATCACTTGTGATTCCTATTTTTTTTTAAATTTCAGTTCAATATATACAGCAAGTTTTATGATGCATTAGATTGTGCTAGTGAATGAGGGTGAACCTGTTCTTGATGTAAGAATTGAATCCATTCTTACTTCTCTTCATAACAGGTGTGGCAGTGTTTCTAAGTTTATGCAAGAAAACAGTAGTAAAAAAGACTGGAGAGATTATCCTCTTATCTACCTGAACTGGAAAAGGCTGCATTTACAGGGATTGCTGATAGCCAGCCAATGTGTCTGATTTTTTTTTTGTTTTTTTGTTTCTGGTCAAGTCCTTTCCAGCTGGATCTAATTCTCAGTGGAGTTCACATGCCAAAAGTATTAAGCATTTTCATTTATTTTCCTTTAAATTACTTGTGGGAAGGGTTGAGGGGAACAAGACAAGAGTTGGATTTATGGTTTGTGAGCTCACTTAACATCTTCAAATTCTGTATTTTTTGTGCTGTTTGTATTGTGCAGAGTGAGCTGGTACACCTCTACCTGGGGGTTTTGAGCTCAAAAGCAATAACAATAATATTAATTATGAGATTTCTCAAAATTTAAATGATTTATTTGACCAGAGATTTTAGAAAGGTGAGATATGGGGTAAAAATGCATGTTGGCATGTTAGAACTTGATTGAGTTGGAGACTGTTAGCATTTGGAGACTCCACAGTAGGCAAAGGAGCATGAATAAAGACAAACATTTCAGTCAGTGTCTAAAAATACAGGGAATACCAGAATGTTTAAAGTATGGGGAAAAGTCCTGTTCTCACCTTAGTCTTTAGAATAAAGAAATTGTGAAAGAGAAACACTTTAGTCGTTTGATCCAAGTTGCAAGACCAGTTTTTGTAGGGAAGTTGTTCAACCTTCTATCTCAGTATTCCAGTTCCTGATGTCTAAGTATGGCATGTGGCCATTGATTTGTTTGTATCAATAGTGACTAATGATGATTTCATTTTTAATGTCCAAAAATATTTATCAATCTGTAGAATGGAATAAAAACAAACACAGTGGGATAAAGGGAGTGGACAATGTGATCATTTTAGTCAAGGTAAATTATCATCATTAGAAGAATGTAATAATTATAAGCTCCTTAATGGAGGGATTGAAAGGTTGAAATGCTTTTTAAAAAAAAATGGAAGAGCTTAAATAGCATAGATTTTTAGGAGTTTGGAAATGAGTTTCATATGAGAGAGCCCACCATAGGAAAATCATCTCTGCCTAATAAGATTAGATGCAATGGCAATGCCAGGTGAGCACATCAGCTTATGTACAGTATGTATTTACTGTGAACACCAGTAACAGCTTTAAAAACCAATTGTTCCAATTTAGTGTGTGTCCGCTGTAAAGTTCTTAAGGCAAGCCAAACGTAATCATAACAGTTCTAACAAGTGAGCAGCCATATAACCTCATTCTGGAGCAAGCTACAAGTGGTACATTGATACTCAAAGGTGTAACATGAGAAAAAGTGCCTGAGGCAGTCTTGTCACATCCTTTACCCACTAGGTAGCACACAGAAGCAGCAGAAAACAGCATCATAGGCAGTGTGTCTTGAAGTGTAAGGTGTTCTGAGAATTAGAGTTCTTTAATGTAGCATTTGTTTGCTGCTGCTGTGGGGGAGCTTGAGCTTTTTTTTTTTTTCTTCTTTTCTGCTGAAGCCCATGTTGGGAGGGCAAAAAGCATTGCTGATTTTGGTAGCAAAGATAGGGTCAATTCTTACAGCAGCAGCAGAGAACTTCTACTTTGTAACACTATACTTTTCAGAACCCTTTGCACTTCAGGACACACACTGTAGTGTGCACCTAAGCAGGGAATAGGAAAGTGGGGTGCCTCCTCCACATGCTTCCTGGTGCCTGTTCCCACTTGTCTACCCCGTGTTACATTACTGGTGGTACCCTACTGAAAGCTCAGCAAAGAGGAGTTAGAATAACTAAGGCTTGTAGGTTATGAAGGCATATGTTGATTATTATAGTCGTTGTTTGATACAGGCCCAAGCAGCACAGTTAAAAGAAACACATTTTACATGAAGCTTTTCAAGAAAAGTGCATGGGCAAAAGAGACGCCAAGAATTTGAGTATTTTTTGAGAAATTCCTCTTTGCAGTAGAGATGAAAGTGGAGGGTCATACTGCATGTAATACATCTCAGGAGGTATGACCCTCCATTTTTATCTAGTAGCAATTCTTCTGTCTTCCAGGGGCTAAGGATGAAAGGTGTATTACACACATGTATGTGTGTGTGTGTGGATCACAGTGTTATAGTTGAGAATATAACTCTGCTGTTTGATAAGGCTACTTTCTTTTCCCTGCAGTAAGTTTACATTGGTGCTGGTGTCCTGATTCACAAGTAATTCCTGGGTGTATTTCTAATCTCAAAGGACTGCATTTTCTCTCTGCCCTCTTTTTTGGTCCCATTTCTCTTCAGGATTTAAATCTGATCTGGAACAAAATAAATGTCTGATTCATACTGTGGGAGGTGTCTAGGAAAGATGGTGAGTAAAATGGCTTGGTTAAGAACTGTATTTGACTAGCATATGTTCCATAAGGCTGAATATCACACTGTTTACTCAGTTCATGTTTCAGCCCTTTCCTCGATGGAGATAGAGCCTCAAATGAAGTGAAATTCAAGACCATAGTAGTATTTCTTTCTTGCATTCTATTACTAAACAGTTCATGAAGGCACCTGTGCATCACCAAGCAGTGTTGACTACAAAGGAAAGTTTCTCCATTTGCTTTGAAGCAGGCTGCGTTATCTGAGCATTCTCTTTATCAGCCTCAACCGCCCCTTTTATTCTCTCTGTGAATTATAGCACCATAATTAGAGTTCCTGCAATATGCTACATTCATCTGAAATGAAAATAGTTACTTTTATCCCTTCTGACCTAGTGTTAGTCAGTTTTGGGAATCTTGCATGTGGTTTCTCTTAGGGAGAGAAATTAAGCATTAATAATATAATCCTGCTTATTTGTAAAGAATATAGAAACAATCCTTTTCTGCTGAGCACCGTAGGAATCAAACAGCAGGAGACTCACAATCCCAAACCTGTCTTCAGATCCTACTTCAATTCCACTCTTATTCACAATTCCAAGCCTCTAGTCAAAAGCACTATCTTTTAGCAAATTTAACTGCTTACAGTGTATTTCCACTGCATCATTTTTCCATCGCCAACCAAAATTTTATTTTATTTCAATCCAAAAATTCTCAGTGTTCACTTCTTCATTTTAGTGCTTTTCATCCACTTAGGAAGAGTCTTAATTTGGAATATCTGCAGTTTCTATTAAACCTTCTGGTTTCCCCTGCTATCATGCCCATTTGTTTATCTAATGGAGAGCTCTTATCTGTCACAAACTTTCTAGCCTCATGTACAATTTTCTGGCAACAACCCACTAAAATCCTCTCTTCCATACAGCTGCCTGGATGAACCTTTGGATAAACACCAATTGTTATTTTAATGTACATTAGAATTTTTTGGGTCAGTGCTGTGTAGCATCCCTTTATAGTTATGAGCAATATATACTGTATAATTTATGATACAAAATTGAGCTCTTGTCATTTTTTTCTAGAACTGTAGAACCATATTATCACCTTTACATTTAACCTGTAGAATTTCTGTTTGTATCTCTCCATTGTATCAGAGCCTTCCTCCAAATATTCCCTGTCAAAATTATGAGATTCTCAGTTTTGGACTGTAGGGTTGCTGAATATTGTAAAAGGTTGTTCCTTTGTTAGGAAACCTAGATAAGAGGCTTACTAGTGTCCTTAGCTCATGCTTAAATGTGAGAACTAATGCAGATATGTTTTGTACTCTCATTTGAATATAAGTCAGTAAAAGGAGTAGGATATTCTGGGCCCAGTCCCATTGGCATTTCTCTATAAAGATAGCCAGCTGAGCCCTTGATCAGCAACTTGAACCTTCTACTATAAAATTAGATTGTTTTTGTAGGTGTGGTGTATGTTATAATGTTATAATTTAAATACCCAAAGACTCCCTGAAATCCTTTTATTCAAAGTTTTTTCTTTGATCCTGAATATAGCTCACCTGGGACCCCAAATGCAGACTAGAGCATGGACTTCTGTTGCCACAGTCTTAGTTCTTTTTAGGTAAGATCCAGGCTATTTCATAAAATAGCCCTTAACTACCAGCAAATATTGATTGTCAGGCACTTTCTCAAGCGCATCAAAAACGAAGTGCTTCATTGATGACCTCTCAAGATACTGGTTTTTGTCCTAGGGGAGCCATTCTAAGGAACACAAACATCACATTTCTTGTGCCAGTCTTCTATACTCTGTCTTCATTTTATCTAATAGAAATTTCCTTCTAGTATGTCCATTAGTTTTAAAATCATTTCATAAACTCCAAATCTTCTTTTTCAATTAATTTGATACAAGTTCAGTTGATAGCTTTCCCCATGACCTACAGTTTTTTTTTTCCCCATCACTTATACAATATATTATTTTTAAATTCCAAGCTTTCCTACTATGACCCGGAAAGCTTTTAATATTCTGTTTGGAGAGAATACTACCTTCCAAGGTAGCTTTGTTTACCAAAGTGCTTTTTTTCCCTATCCACATGTTAATCTGAAATCAGGATGCTCTCTTTGGGAAACCATTAGCTGCTTTGGGGCATATCCAGATACGCAAGCACGTGCAGTTTGTGATCCTGCAAACCTCTTTGTGGAGCCACAAACTGCACACCCAGAATGTTAAAACGTGTTCCGTGCTACAAATTTGTAGTGCAAGGGCAAAATTTGCTACCCAGAGATCCAAGTAGTAAAAAAATCAAACAAACAAACAAAACCAAACAAAAAACCCTCCTGGGGGGAAAAAAAGTGGCATAGTGCATATGTCCGTAGCATGTGCTAGAGCAGTGCTCTGGCTACTAGCCAGGCTCCATGCTGCTGGATCTGTACCTCTGCTGCACTGGGACACTAATTAATACTGCTAGGGCCAGCACAAGTGCTGGCCTCCACTTCCCCTACTCCTACCCTTGACAATTTGTTGCATGCCAAACAGCACATGCAAGGGTGTAAGATGGGGCATAAAGTAGTGGCACAAATTTATGCCACTGCTACTTGTGCCACTGCAAGCACACACCCCCTCATATGGGGATGTGTCCTTGGAGTCCATTCATTTGACTTTGCATCTTTTTTTCTGATGAATGAATCAGGAATATTTGCAAGTTTACAAATTATGAGAAGAGACTGTCATCTCTTCCTGAGCATGACCTTTCCTTTAAGCAATCAGTTCATAGTTTTTTCCTTTAGGGCTTTGTTTGCCTACTAACAAGCAATTCTGTTAAGACGGATGCAAAAGTCTAGGCCCATAGGACTGAAATCAGAGCACTGTATTTTTTTTAAATACTTGCCAAGTTGCCCTTTAGTGCTCATGAATGTAGAGAGCTATTGGAGGGATTCATGGCCATGCATTTTCCCATACAAATACTAGCGGTGTGCAAAACAAGCCATATTTGATTCTGATTCAGATTCAGCCCGAATTGGGGACAGTGATTCAATTAGTTGATTTGGATCGCTGTCCCTGATTTGATTTGGCCGAATCTGAAGATTCGATGCTGATTCAGAGAATCAGCGATTCGGCCATAAATACAGCTTTAAATGTTTTTTCGACGTACTTCGAGGTACCAGGCATGGCTCATGAATGCTATGATGGCGGGGAGGATGGAGCGTCCCACAGGAGCATGGCGGGGTCCCCCGTGTGCTCAGTGGCAAACCCAGAAGTAGACTGGAAGTACTTCTGGTCCACTTCTGGGGCTGCCACTGAGCATGCAGGGCCACCACCCCCAGCCCCGGCGCACCCTCCCAGGCTTAGTGATCAGCTGCGGTGGGACCCTGGGTGCACCTCTAGACCCAGAAGGCAGCAGTCACTAAGGCAGGGAGTGCGGGGGGAGCCCTGTGTGCTTTCCGGCAGACCTGGAATTGGACTGGAAGTGCTTCTGGTCCGCTTCTGGGTCTGCTGCCATGTGTGCTTGGGACCGCCCTGCACTCCTGTGGAATGGTCCATCAGCCTCACCATCTCAGTGTTCACGAGCCGCCTGCTACCTAGAGGTATGTAGAAAAAACATTTAAAGCTGTCTCTCTGTCTGAATCGTCAAATCTTTCCGAATCTCTCCAAATCGATTGGGGGGTTCTGATCCTATTCGGAGAGATTAAAGGGTCTCTTGATTTGATTTGGAGATTCGGCCACCGAATTGGCCCGAATCTCTGCCAAATTGAATCGGCAATCAAAGCTTTACACAGCCCTAACAAATAGTAGTGAAAATGTTTTGTAAATTTAACACTGCAAATGCTGCTTTCAGGTGGTATAGTAATTCCTCTTCAGACAAGTTAGACTACTATTCTAGTAAACTTCTATTGTCTCAAATCCATTGTGTTCTTCTATCAGTACTGCCCCCAAACTAGAAGCACTAACATCTCTGTGCAGCATGAAACAGATTTAGAAACAAATAGGTAGGAGCAGTCTCAAAAGCCTTTTTCAGCTCTGAAAGTGTTACTTTGTGCTTTGCTCACAATGCTTTCTTACCAACTTTATGGTTTGCTTTCTCACTGAGTGTATGGAGTGGTTTGTAATACTGATAAATCCAAAATAAACCTTCTGTGCTATAGGGGACCAAAACCCTAAATAATTATACATAATGAGTTGGCCAGTTCTACAAGAACTCAATTCCTGCCGAGCAATGATTCCTCTGCGTGTGTGTGCGCGCGCGCGCGTGCCCCAAATAAATTAACTCTGAAATAGTATATATTTCTTTGAGCTCATTGTCAGAATGGCAGCCTTAAGCTTATGGACCAATTTGTATATGTATCAGTTCCTGTTCAAAGGTTTCAGCATGTTCCAGGACAGGGGCATGTTGTGCAATACCCTCGCTGTTAGTCATTTAAATCTGACAGGTGAATCGTGTAAGCTAAAAGTCATCATTCTAACTTATTTTAGACCTTGTTCTTCTGTGGAAGCAGTCTTTTTCCTGATTGCTTTCGCTTCTGAAATCCACTTTGAAAAACTGTGGAAAAATCATGTCAAACCTTCTGCAACATCCAAGGGATAATCTATTCATGATAATAGATAAGAATCATTTAAAGTCATTTTAGTTACATTTCTATGGCTGACACAGAATCTGGTGCTGCCATTCCCTCCCAAACCCCTCAAAACAATGGCAGGAACCAACAGTTGTTTAAAGGGTCATTCATGCATTTCTGCTACCTTTCTTCTGTGATCTCCAATACTCTCTTCTTTACTATTGGTGGATGGTGACGTGTCTTTTTAATAGGCTCATTTATCCCCTGGAATCAATCTTGTGTACAGCTAGTACAATATAGCCAATATTTTTGTTGAATCAGGAGAGTAGGCAATACCCAACTGAAAAATCTTTTAGACTGTTCTGCTGTACTACATTTAATTAATTGTAGGGCCCAGCACTAAAACAAGTCCAGCAGAAACTGTGGGAATTCACACTGAACCTTCTTTCCCTTTCCTTGCAGTTTTCATCTATATCAGTATTTGTTAGACCCACTGGTTAACATTTTGCAGCTGCAGTTTTTATTTTATTTATTTATATATTTGTTAACTCTTTGCTGCTTCTCAGAAAATAAGCAAACTCAGGAATCTGCTTCTGTTTTAGAACCATAAGCAACTAAAATTCCCCTGAGACCCTGAGTGTAAAAACAGATCCCCACCACTTCCTTCATTTCCTTTGCTGGAAAGTTAGCACAGCATTTATCTGTTGTTATGGTTTCTGCTCCTAGAGGAAGGACAAATTGTTCTTTGCAACCCACTTGCCTGTAAATCATGTTTCAACTGGACCAGGTCTTTAAAGGAAATTTCTCCTGTGGAGGAAAGCCAAGAAGGCTATTCTCCTGCAGGGGAGACCTGGGAGGGGAGAACTGGGAGGGCCCACCCTTTCCAGCCAGTCACTTGATTGACAGAGTAGGGGCTAGAAATGTCCTGGGGCTATCTGGGGCAGGTTCAGTGTTTCAGCAGTTACCAACTGCTACTTGACAACCTGCTGCACCCTTTGCAGGGTGAGGAGAGAGCGGGTTGTCAAATCATGGGCTCGTTTAAGGGTGGCAGTGACCCACAGAGTAGTCCTCTTGTGCCCCCTGGCTGGAGAGCTTGGGAACGGGGGACAGGTTAAGTTTGTCTGACAAGTTTAGCTAGAAGAACATCTGTACAGTCCAGTTCCTGGGCTATTTTTCTATTGGTGGAATTTTCTTCTGGTAGATATGAATATCTGTAAGCAGCCTTTAACTGGGATGCATCAAAATAAAATTGGTTATGTTATCTCTCTGCTAGGATTTTCCATGGCAATGGATATGTTGAGATTAAAAAAACAAACAAAAAAAAACTTTCTGCAGTGAAAACAACCTATGTTGTTTAAGCATAGCAATATGGGATTTTTTTAGTTTTTTGCTCTTCACTAGCTGAGGCACAAAATCAATCAGACCTGGGAACTTGTTATGTGTAGGACTGAATGAGTGGGAAATTAGTATTTGAATTTGATTATTGTTTTCTTATAAATATATTGTAATACAGCAAATTAAATGAGGGCAAACAGATAAAGTAGTAAATCCCACTAAAACTTAAAAAAAAAAGTGTGTGTGTGTGTGTATATGTGTATATATATATGTGTGTGTGTGTGTGTGTGTGTGTGTGTGTGTGTGTGTGTGTGTATAAAGAGATGATGTATACCTAGAATCGCTGCAAATATAATAAAAAGGTGCCTCTGTAGCTTTTATATTGCTTTATTTTTTAATGGATGCATTTTTCTAACTGCTATTGGAGATAAACCACCAAAGATGAATTATGCGTAGTCCATTTCACTTCTCTACCGCGGTATTTCACACCTTGTGGCTGAGCTGTGTAGACTATTTGCATATTTCTGAACACTGTCATTCAGGAGAGACTGACCTCAAAATTCTTCCATGTCTACTCTTCTGTCTTCCTGGCTACTGTGCAGGCTATTGAGTATGTGAAAGAAAAATCTCAGACAAGAGAACATTTGAGGAAGAGGATATCTCTGATAATGGGTATCTTGATAATACCAACTTTTCTGAGTAAATTCTCGATATGTTTTTAGAGCAGATGCATTAAAAAAGAAATACTTGTAAGGAATTACCATTTAGACTACAGAAATACTTTAAAAATGTAGCTGTGTGTAGATTTAACCAGAGGTTTAAAAATGTTTTGTTTCTGAAAACAAAACTACCTCGTTACAACACAGAAATACTAAAATCAACTCTACTGCTTGTGTTTTGAAGTTACGCAAGCTAAGTCTTACAGCCTGAAAGATTAAGTAGTACAGATTCATATTTTCCATTGTAAGAGACTTGGTTCTTTGCCAGTGGAATGACATCTTTTATAAAGTTTTGCTTAAATTATCAAAATAACTTACAGTGTTTGGAATTTTTGTAGAATTACAGTTTGTTTTGTAAATGAAGCAACGTATTTCAACTAAAAGCCTGATAAAGACCTTTGGGTTCATAGCCATTTTGTGTTACGTTTAATATTAAGCTAAAATCTATAATGTATGTTAAGTGTATTTTTTTGCAACTTTTTGAAAAAGAAAAAAAATTGGCACAAACCAGAATCTTTTAAGCTCAGTTTCTGTTTATGGTATAATTTAAAACCCTCTAGAATGTGGTTTGACCTAAGTCTGATGTATTACTTTACTTGGCCCTATATCAGTTTTTTTTCCATTTCTGTTTCCAGTAGAGACTTAATATGTTTGAATTTTAAGTCCTTGCAGAGCAGATGCTTTCTAATTGGATACTGAAATCTGTGTGTGGTGGGCCCTACTTATAAGGCTAAGCATGTTGGAAGTTTAAAGCATGAAATTACCTTCTCCAAGATGTATCCATGAATGAAAAGCATTGATTTGTTTGGCCATGTCTTAAAACAAAATTCACAAACCCCTTTAGAATTCATTTAAGGCTTTTTTGTTAGTCAATAAACTATTCTTTTCATTCAGATTAATGTAGCTATTGCTAAATAGATAGATTCTAGTAAATATTTATGCAAAAAATCTGATTTTTATTTACTAACTTTGCCTTTTTAACTTAATAAGAAATGTACATACATGCCTCAAATATAACAAATAATCTAGCAATGAAACTGTCATCTTACAGGTATTTGTTACTGTATTTTAAATAATATTTTAAATCTTTCCAGTATCATATTTTTCAATGGAAGTACTGACCATTTTTATATTACTTAATATCACAGGCCGCTTACAGACATTACAGCCTCTCTCTCCCCCCCTCCAGTACTTTAGTTTTAAACTCAGAGTGCTCCTATACTGATCCCAGTGCTTGCTTAGAACAGGCATTATGTTATTTGGACCTGGCTTACCCATTGTCTGTTTAGCTTGGGCACTTTAATGGGACTTTTTTGGCACTTTTAGCTAATAACTGATTGAACAGCTTTAGATAAAAGCGCCAAAAAGCCCTGCTTAAGTGCCTGATCTACACAGATGCTGCAGTAATGGGTCGAGCTAATGCACTGTTTCTTCTGGTAAAACACTTTTTTGTAAATGTCTGTAATCAGCCACAGTGATTAGTGCAGATATTTTATTTTTAAAAGGAAATATGCCAGTATCTGTGCTACTAGTAAATAGTTCTAAGTTTGCCCAACATCTCATAACTTTAGAAATTTTAAATTAACAGATGAAAAGTTTTCTTATCTAAACTGATTGTCATCAATTTATATAGAACAATTAGAAAAGTAAGCAAAGTTTATTTATATGAGGTACGACTATACTAAAATATAGACTTCAAATACTGTTCAGGGATAGTAGCTTTTGTTTTACTTTCCTTTTTCCCCTAAGTATAGGTTGTTAGTTTTTTTCACAAAGAACACATGGTACAGTAAAGCCTCAGCATGTAGACTTGTCATATAAAGTGATATCATTTACATTTTTTTAAAGTGTTTTGTTTTTTTGGAAGGACTGATATTTATATGTGAATAGTGAATTTCACTATTCTATATGTAGATGGTAAACTTTTGTTTTTGTTTTAGGGGAGAAAAATGGAAGCTCACATTAAGATGAACATATGACTGTTTGGCCCATTGTAGGAAAGTAATTGTTTATTATTCATATTACAATAATGCTTAAGAATTCTTGTTAGTGTTAAAGGGCCAAAGTGCTAAATAATGGAGAGCGTGCATGCTAAGATTTAACAAAAAATAATTGGGTAAGAAATTGGTGGGAGGGGACAGGAGTTTGCATTAGAGGTAGGTGTTAATGAAACTCAAAACGACTGAAGCCAAAAATGGCTACATTGCCAGATGGTACTGATTTGTAATGGTAAAGAAGGTTTTAAAATAGGGTAAGATACTAGCTTGATGACTTTTGACAAGGGGTTCTTTCCAAGCATAAATTGCATGGGAAAGCGTGTGCAACTACTTGTAAGAAAATCAGGCAAGTGAGTGATCAAGGCTAATAGTGGTGGAGTGAATGATGAAGTTGATGACACAATACAAATACATTTAAAAAAAAATAAGGGTGGAGACATTTGGTGGAAAGTCTGTAATATCATTTTACGCTTGGAGCAGCATGGAAAGGGAAGCAATAGAGAGATCTAAAAAGGAGCGAGTTGTATGGAACAAGAGGTCAACAAGAGATGAGTGTATGCGTTTAGAATGAGTATGAGAGAAACAAGTTCAGAGTTATCAAGGCAAGAGAGACAGAATAGGTTTATTACAGAAATTTTAAATAGGGGACAGCAGAAGAGTTTAGTAGTCTGCAAAGACAGAGACGGCCAGAACTTCAGGATCTTATAAATAAAGCATAGACAAAGGCCTAGAATTGTGGGCCAAGTAACAAAAAAAAACCCCCCAGTTGTTCATTTCCATGTGCAAATGATGGAATTGATTTTTATTTTATTATTTTTAATAATGCTTCAGTGTATAGTATTTTTGTAAAATAATGTTTTAATAGTGACAGGTGCTGTTTTATGTTATAGAAAAATAATCCCAGCAGACCGAATATACCAATCCAAATAGTTCAACATGGATTGTTAAAAATGTAAATGATTTTCATTAAAATGAGGTTCTGATTGATTTTTCAGCTGCTTCATTCTCTATAGACCACTATATATGTAAATGGTTACTGCAGTTCAGTGCACAAACAGCTTTGCAGTTCTAATGTTTTGGTGATGGACTTTACTTTTTCTGGAAAACTGCATGTTGTTTAAAAAGATTATGGAAAACAAATGATTCTTGCAGTAACCAGATTATTTAATTTTTCATTTTAATAAGAACAAAGTAGTAGAATAAAATATAACCACTATAAAAATTTCCACTACTCTGAAATATTAAACATGTTCTGTTAAGTGGAATGTGATAAATGGGAGCAGACACATAAGGATCGTTTGTTTTCAACAGCATGCTTGTCAGTTACACAGTAGTTATTAAATACTGTATGTTTTTAAGATATTTATTCCACATGGGGTCAAACTTTGCTCATCCTTTCATACAAAAGTAGTCCTGTGGAGTTCAGTAGGAAAATGTGTGATGAAAGCTACTCTTGTGAGTAAGGGTTTTCAAGATCCAGAGCCTTCATTTGTTGTTGCAGTTCAAGAACAGCATTTTTTTCATTGTTCAGAAGAGATGACATTTTCTTCTAGGTTTATTGCCATTTTGTACTGGTTGTTTCCATGGCAACCATTTTTCTTGCACTCTGCTTCCAAGAAGCCAGAAGATTCTATCAGATTTTTTTATTTTAATCATGTGATAATTGTAATAAAGTATTTCCAGTTTGTTTATCTGAAATCATTCTTTTCCTTTGCTTTCAAACACAAAATTCTATGTAAATTGCTAACTTGTAAAGAACGTGTAATACCTACCATCTTTTTGAGTAGTAGTCTGGTATTTCTTTTCTTATTTGCTATTCAGTTTTTGTTATGAATATTGTTTTGTTGGCATGTGCCAAATCAATAAAGCATTATTTTTTCATACCACAAAAATAAATAATGTTGAAGGTGGTCTACAGATGCATAAATTCAACTGCACTAAATTGTGCCAGGTAGCCCAAATGCTCAGGTTAAGAGCAATATTTGATGTATGTAGTCATTTACAACTTTCTTTTTTACTTTCTTCTGTAGATCCACATTCCAACAGGTACTCCACACTTTTGTCACACTCAAACTACCACAAGAGACTGTCTGAGTATGGTGGGCCCTTTTTTCTCCAATACTACATTGTAGTGAGAAGATCTTAAAAAAATCTTCTAATTTTATATTTTTATTTTTTTTGAACATATAAAATGACAGAGAAAATTGGGATGTGTTTCAATTCTAGAACAAGTAGTAGGCCATTTCTAATGCTCTGTTCTGGTGTGTTTGGCATTAGTAATACAGTATAAGTATGGCATAATACTGGTTTCATTACGAACTCCTCCTCCTGCTTGCTTGGGACATTCAACACAAACAAAATGCAGTCAGTTATACTATATGTTACGTGAAGCTATCTGCAAGGAGCTCAAATGGACTGATAGCTGTTTTCACTAACAAGGGATTTATAAGTATAAATATATTATTGTGCAAATGCCCAATTTACTTAAAACATATTGGTTCTAAAAAACTAAGCCTGGGATTTTTCAGTGAGTCTATGGGAGTTAAACACCTAATTAGCCAACTGGAAAATTCCAGCATGGTCTCATATATTTTGAGGCCACATAAGGATAAGTATACTTAAATGTAGTACATTATTTTAATTTTAATATAAATGGGGGAAACCCCATGTTACTCCATTGTTACCTCAACCTGTGAATTAAACTTAATGCTGTTTTTTTAATTTTTATTTTTTTTTAAATCTAGAAATTCAGGTTGTTAAGGCTCTAACAAACTTGTTGGTTATTCATCTGTTCTGTTTTTTACTCTTGTTTGTTTTTTTAGATTATTACATGTCTGTTAAGTACATACTATTTATGTATACATACCTTGCTGTGTGATCATGTAAAGATTGTTCTAAGAAATTTGGTCTCCATGCCTTCTCATTTATTTTAATTGCACAATATTAAAGATACATTAATATAATTCTTTGTACATAACTTATTATTAAATGAATGGTGATTAAAAGAAAAACTACATGCTTTATACTTTTAATGATTAAATGTTTATATTTTACTGCCTTCGAGGTTGAATGGAATATGGGAGTGGCAAATTTGTTTTGTGGAGATTATATTCATTATATATATTCATTATATTCATTAAATATTACAAGCAATTTTATTTATAAGATAATGTTTTATCATTATTGTTACTTTATAATTATTACTTTATAATTATTTTATAAAATATGTATTTTGTTTAGATATTGTAAAGTCCATCCATTCATAGATTTGTTACTATTTTTGTAAAATGCAATTTGTAAGATTACAACAAATTTGTAAAATATATTTATTACTAAAAAAATAATTAAAGCATGATTAAAGCAAGAGCTAGCTAAGTGTATCCAGGGGAAAGTGTTGATAGCTATTGATTTTCCCCATTGCCCAGTAATTAATAGATGGTAGAGTGGCCATCCACTTTTGAAGCTCACCACCTCTGACTACTGAGATCAGTATCCTGGTTTGAAACTGGGGTGAGGGGAATCCCAACAGGAAACTGGAACAAAGAATGTTAGGCTGGGAAAAAAAAAAAAAAAACTATAGAGAAGGAAGAGAAAAAATAAAATTACATTTCTGTGAAGCAGTCTGGATATAGCCATCAGCTATGTAGGTAACTGCAATAAATCTTTAGGCCTAAGTAATTTGGATACATGTGTAAGCCTTTTATTGTCACATGGGCCTTTTTTTTTTTTTGCCTGCTATATTTCTGTTGTTGAGATTAAACAATACTTAATTTTTAAATCTATTGGTATATTTACATGAGGCCCTTAATACCCATTGGAGTAATTCTACTGGACATTAGCATGACTGGCAAAAAACTGTGCTAACGTGCAGTAGGTTAGTCCAATGAGCATTAAGCCTCTCAAAAAAGCATTCATTTATGCTAATGCGCAATAGTGCCAATTATGATGCATTAAGATTAGTACCTGTTATAACAGGTACTAAACTTAATGCACTGTAATTACGGCGCATTTAATGAGCGTGTACATATTCCCACTTTCAGGTTTATGAATTTCCACTGGTCATAGCTTCTGAAGGGGAACACTGCATTAGTCTAGTTGGTCTTTTTGAGTAATCATGGTTGGAAGATAAATCAGTGGATTCTGTAAAATAATCTCAGTAAGGGAATCATGGGATTTCACCCCAAGACAGGTCAAAGCAAGAAAACTGGCAAATAAGGGTGGTACTCTGAGAGAAATTGAAAGGGTTCTAAGAGGCATTTAGACCTGAACTATGGAGAGTATGGAGTTCACTAGGGGGATTTTGCCCAGAAACTCTCTCTCACCTAACTTCACTAAGCCTGGTGAGAGGAAGCAGGTTAACAGGGGGGAAAGGGAACATATTGGTACCAGGGAGCAGTGAACAGGCCAGCTTACAGGGGAGTTTGTGAGGGAAGTTCTGCTTGGAGAGGGCCAGAAAGAGGTAGGCAGCAGGTTTAAGAGACCCAGAGAGATGGCTGGAAGGCACTGTAAAGCCAGAATCACTGCCAGCTCTTTTGCTTGTACTTGTGAGATGTCTGTACAGGCAGAACTGCTTACCATCGAGGCTTCTACCCAGGTCCTAATTTGGCGCTGTGGGGGCTATGACTTGCAGGTTCCTTCCAGTGACAGCCAGGTGGGGGAGTGCCTGCGATGTGAGCAGTGCCTCCTAGTGTAGTCCTTTGGGAAGCAGGTAAGAGAGCTAAAGGAGGATGTGGTGAGACTCTGAAACATCCTCAGCTGTGGGGAATTCATCAACTTGATGCTGAAGGAGATCTCTAGGACTGTAGATGGAGGACTGCCAGAGGTGGTGGTGTTGGAGAAGGAAGAGGACATGGACTCCCAGGAAGGTAGAAGCTGGAAGCTTGTGATCTCTGGTCACAAATAGAAATCTTCATCCCCACTTTCAGCAGTTTGGCTGGAGAACAAATAGGGAGCCCTAGCAACAGAAGAGAAGGAGTACCTTCTGTCAGTGGAAGGGACCAGGCTAGGCCTTGCCTCCTCAAACTTGGGAGGATTGAAACCACTGCCACCAAGAGAAAGTTATGGGTGGTGGTGGGTGGTGACTCCCGTCTGCAGGAAACAGAGATATCCATATGCTGGCCTGACCTGTTGTCTTGGGAGGTCTGCTGCTTGCCTGGAGCCCAACTCAAAAAAAATCACAGAAAGATTACTGAGACTCATCTGGCCCTCTGACTACTACCCCGTGCTGCTCATCGATGTGGGCACCAATGATGCTGCCAGGGGTGACCCTGAGCACATCCAGAGTGACTTATAGTTCATAGTGAGCACATCAGAAGTTACTACAGTGGAAGGGTGAAGGGAACATGGGCTCAGGTGGTCCTTGATCCTGCTCGTGCTCCCTTGACTGCAAGGAGTGGATGGGGTTGCCAGCAGGGTTTGGGGTTCTTTGACCATGGGATGTTCCAAGAAGAAGGATTGCTAGAGTTGGGATCCACCTGACAGAGAGGGAAGAGTGTCTTCACAGATAGGCTCACTAACCTAGTGAGGAGGGCTTTAAATTAGGTTCACCATGGGATGGAGACCGGAATTAGATGACTTGGAGGCAGTTGGTTACTTACTTCAGATGTCTGTGTATGAATGCAATGAGCCTGGGAAAAAAGCAGAATGAATTGGAAGTCCTCACACAGTCACAGAACTTTGTTTTCATTTGCATAAGACTCAGTAGGATAACTCGCATGACTGGAGTACTGTAATGAATGGGAGTAAACTGTTCAGGACTGACAGACAAGGGAGAAGAGGAGGAGTTGCACTTTCAATGAAGAGCTGTATGATTGCTCAGAGCTGCAGTATGAAACTGGAGATAAGCCTATTAAAAGTCTTGGTTTAGTGTAAGAGGGGAGAGCAACGAGGATGATGTCATGGTGGATGTCTGCTATAGGCAACAAGACCAGGAGGATGAGGTGGATGAAGTGTTCTTCAAACACCTAGCAGAATTTTCCCTGTCACAGACCCTGGTTCTCATGGGAGGGGTCTTCAAGCACCCTGTCATCTGCTGGGAGGAGCATACAGAATTGCACAAGCAATCCAGGGAGTTTTTGGAGAATGCTGGGGACAACTTTGTGGTGCAAGTGTTGGTGAGGCCAAGTAGAGGCTGTGCTCTTCTTGACCTGCTGCTCGCAAACGGAAGGATTGGTGGGGTATGTGGAAGCAGATGGCAAGTTGGGTAGCAGTGACCATGAGATGATCGAGTTCAGGATCCTAAGGAAGGAAGGAAGGAGAGCAGCAGAGTAAGGACCCTGAACTTCAGAAAAACAGGCTTCAATTCACTTATGGAGCTGAGTGAGCAAGATCCCCTGGGAGGCTAGTCTGAGGAGGAGAGGAGTCCAGGAGAGCTGGTTGTATTTTAAAGAAACCTTAGGGCACAGAAACAAAGTATCCAGATACCCAAGAAGACCTAGCAAGTATGACAGAAGAACAGTTTGACTTAACAGGGAATTCTCCAGTGAGCTAAAACACAAAAAGCTTCCAACAAGTGGAACAAACTTGGACAAGCAACTAGGGAGGAGTATAACCGTACTGCTTGGGCATGCAGGGATGAAATCAGGAAGGCCAAAGTGCAATTGGAGTTGCAGCTAGCAAGGGATGTGAAGGGTAACAAGAAGGGTTTCTAAAAGTACATCAGCAACAAGGGAAAGTGTGGGTCCCTTACTGAACAGGGGAAGCCAGCCTACTGACAGATGATGTGGAAAAGGCTGAATACTCAATGCCTTTTTTACTTCAGTCTGCAGTCAGCGTCAGCTCCCAGATTACTACAGGTGGCATTACTCTTTGGGGAGGAAGTGAGCAGCCAACAGTAGCAAAAGAACAGGTGAAGGATTATTTAGAAAACTGGATGCGTACAAGTCCATAGGGCCAAGTGCAGTGTATCTGCACATGCTGAGGGAGTTGGCTGATTTGATTGCAGAGCCCCTGGCCATTTGAAAACTCAGTGATAAGACATCCAGGATAATTGCAAAAAGGCAAATATGGTGCCCATCTTTAAGAAAGATAAGGAGGTAGATATGGGGAACTACAAAGCAGTCAGCCTCAACTTAGTCCCTGGAAAAATCATGCAGCAAGTCTTCAAAGAATCCATTTCTAAGCACTTGGAGAAGAGTGTTAGGACCAGCCCTTGAATGGATTCACCAAGGGCAAGTCATGCCAAAATAGCCTGATTGCTGTCAATGACAGGATGACTGACTATAGATGTGGGGAGGACACTGGATATATGATATACCTTGACTTTAGCAGGGCTTTTGATACATCTCTCACAACATTTGCACAAGCAAACTAAGGAAGTAGGGATTGGATGAATGGATTGTAAAACAGAGAAGTAGCTGGATTGTCAGGTTTAAAGGGTTAATTAGTGGCTCTTTGTCTAGTTGGCAGCCATTATCAAGTGGAGTGCCCCAGGGGTTGGTCTTGGGGCCAGTTTTGTTCAATATCTTCATCAGTGATCTGGAAGATGGGACAGAGTGCACCCTCAGCAAGTTTGAAGATGACACCAAGTGAGGTGGAATAGTATAGACCCTGGAGGGTAGGGCTAGGATTTAGAGAGACCTAGACAAATTGGAGGATTGCACCAAAAGTAATCTTATGAGGTTCAGTAAGGACAAGTGCTAGGTCTTACGCTTAGGATGAAACAATCCTATGCACAGGTATAGACAGGGGACTAAATGGCTAAGCAGCAGCTGTGCAGAAAAAGACCTGGAGGTTACAGTGGACAATAAGCTGAATGCGGCAACAGAATGCCCTTGTTGTGAAGAAGTCTAGCAGCATGCTGGGCTGCCTTAATAGGAGCGTTGCCAGCAGATAGAGGGAAGTGATTCTTCCCCTCTCTTTGGCACTGATGAGGCCACATCCGGAGTACTGTGTCCAGTTTTGGGGCCCCCACTAGAGAAAAGATCACAGAAGTCATAGAAAATTAGAGCTTGAAGGGACCTCAGGAGGTCATCTAATCCAACCCCCTGCTCAAAGCAGGACCATCCAAACTAGATCATCCCAGCTAAAGCTTTGTCTAGCTGGGTCTTGAAAATCTCCAAGGATGGAGCTTCCATCATCTCTCTGGGTAGCCTGTTCCAGTGTTTTACTACCCTCCTAGTGAAAAAGTTCTTCCTAATATCTAACCTAAACTTCCCTTGCTGCAACTTGAGACCGTTTGTCCTTGTTTTGTCATCTGCCATCACTGAGAACAATGTAGCTCTATCCTCTTTTGAATCCTCCTTCAGATAGTTGAAGGCTGCTATTAAATCCCCTCTGTCTTCTCTTCTCTTGACTAAATAAGCCCAGTTCCCTCAGTCTTTCTTCATAAGTCATGTCCCACAGCCCCCTCACCATTTTTGTTGTCCTCCGCTGGAGACTAATTTGTCCACATCCTTTGTGTAGTGCAGGGCCCAAAACTGAACACAGTACTCCAGATGTGGCCTTACCAGTGCTGAATAGAGGGGAATAATCACTTCCCATGACCTGCTGGCATCACGCCTACCAATGCAACCCAGTATGCCATTAGCCTTCTTGGCAGCAAGGGCACACTGATGGCTTATATTCAGCTTATTGTCCAGTGTAACCCCCCAGGTCCTTTCCTGCAGAGCTGCTGCTTAGCCAGTCAGCCCCAGCCTGTACTGGTGCATGGGATTTTTCTGTCCTAAGTGCAGGACTTTATAGACAAATTGGAGTGAGTCCAGTGGAAGGCAACACAAATGGTTAGGGTGCTGGGGCACATGACTTCTGAAGAAAGGCTGAGGGAACTGAGCTTGTTTAATCTGGAGAAGAGAAGACTGAATGGGGATTTAATAGCAGCCTCTAACTACCTGAAGAGTGGTTCTAAAGCAGATTTGGGCTAGATTGTTTTCAGTGGTGGCACATGACAGAACAGGGAGCTGTTGTGTCAAGTAGCAGCAATTGAAGTTTAGGTTAGATATTATGAAACACTTTCTGATGGAGTGAGTAGTAAAGCCCTGAAACAGTTTGCCCAGAGAGGGGTGAACTGTGAAGGCTTTTAGAGTGAGCTGGACAAAGCATTGTCTGGGGTGATCTAGTTGGGGATGGTCCTGCTTTGAGCAGGGGGTTGGTGTAGATGACCTCCTGAGGTCCCTTCCAACCCTAATTTTCTCTGCTTCTATATATTTGTTATTCTTTTTAGTCATGAAGTAATCTTTCAGAAATTTAGTGAAAGTCAGGAGCTCACTAACTGTTCATTAGCTGCTAGGCTTATATTTGACTGGAGAATTTTCTGAAAGGAAAAAAAAAATATCTACTGTCATATGTATTTATATGGAGATGGCTGCATTGTATGTTGGCAGTTTGTTCCATAAATGAAAAGTTTGTCCATACAGGATATTGTATAGACGAAGAAAGAGGTAAAACCTTAAAAGAAGTAGTAAAACCTTAAAAGTGTAGACTCCCCTTTTTTTTTCCCCCAGAGAAACTAGTTTCTTACTGTTCCAGGTGTGACGCATGTCTCTGTGTTGACCTTCCTTTTTTACCTAAGGGAGATTGCACAGTATGTGTTTCAGTTGGAGACATTAAATATATTAAAATTGATGTACATATTTTTTCAATTAAAAGTTTAGAAATGTTTAACTAAAGTGCTACTAATTATTGTAAGCTATTTCATGGCCATAATCCATCATTATAATAAGTCTGTCATGTACTGCAGGACAAGGAAAAATAGAGAGAAACCCATATCCTAGAGTGAGAATAGAAACCCATATCCTAGAGAGAAACCTGCAGTGGTTCCTAAACTGTGGGTCACAACCCCAAATGGGGTCTCAACATCAGCGGATGGGGATGCAGGGGTGTGAGGCTGTGGCTTGAGAGAGGGGCAATGCTGAGGAAATGGAGTCATGCTGAGGAAAAGTTTGGGGAGCACTGTCCTAGAGGTTTATATCCGCTAAGAAAATTTCAATAGAAATATTGCTGTGGGAAGAAAGGATAGGGAAGGAGGGTGTACACTAAACCGGGAAGTTTGGACTGGTAAGTGTTCACCACCTGAAGTGCTTGATTTTTTAAATTTTTTTTCTGCATGTTGATGTCTCGGACGGCCAGGGCCGACTCGAGTTACGCTCGTACGTCAGGGCGGGCTGGTGAATGGAGAGGCAGACACAACTTATTGGTTGTAAAAAACTTTACTCACGCCACTTGCAATCACGACGCAGGTGATCCGGTCGTCTGAACAACCACACGAGTTGTTCCAGCTGGCGGGGCCCAAGCCAGTTAATCCGTCCGCAATTCGAAGCCGGCGGGGAAAGGGGTACGTCGGGGTTGCGCTCGGTGACGGGAAGAAAGATCGATAGGTGATCAGTCTATCGATCTGCAGCCGCCAGTCAGATAACTTCAGAGGCACTCTGCAGCGTGCTCAAAGCTCTTCGACTTGGGCGGAAGTCACGCGGAATTTTAAACGGCCAGCGAGCCAATTACTAGCCGCCACGTATGAATAATTTAGCACTGGCCAATAGCGGGGCACAAATTTGCATCCGAATAGCGGGAACTCTTTGCACCGTGCATTTCTGTGCTGCAAAGAAGAAATGCATCTTGCAAAGGAAACTGTAAATTGGCGGGAACTCTTCCCTGCACGCGGGTGCTCAATTGCAGCAGAACACTCTGCCGTGCAAAGGAGCTCTCATGTGGCCAGGAAATTCCATAGTGCCGAGGCACAAAAATCACTGGGTTGTGACAGTTGAAAGACTGATCTGTCCTTGAATACATTTTGAGTAGCCTTCAACATTTGAATTAGTCCTTAATTACTATATATCTGGTAAATTTACCAAGAGAACAAGAATGGTTCCTAGTTTGAGGTTCTCCCCACTTTTGCTCAAGTTATGAAGAGCTCTATAAATAGCAAAAAACCAACCCCAAAACAACAACAAAAAATCAAAAAAACCCAGCCAAACATGGGTCACGATAATTTTTTTCTGTGGCACCTTTGAAAAGTCACTTAATACAATTTTGGCCAGGGAAAAATCCAAATTACTCTTACTAAGGGCGGGTGTGTAGTGTCTCATGTACTTAAGATAACCACAGTGACTAAAATTGTTCCATTGTGAGTAGCTGCCCAAGGCTTTTTTTTAAAGCAACAGGGTCACTTGAGGGTAAGTAAGGAGTGGGACAAACTCAGGCAGATGTAGAAGAGACAGAATTATCTGTAAACTAGACCACACACCTCTCCTAACCTGGAACAGAACTGAGTTATCTGAGTCTTCATTGCTGTGCTGTCAGCCAATAACTGTGAAACCCTGGGAAAGTGTGTGCCAAGTGCTTTATCCATATAGTAGATAACATTGTATTATAACACTTGCTACTTCAGTTCAAATGATAGATTTCTGTGCTGTAATGCTAAAAAATTGAACCCTATTGATGACTATCATGCTTGATACTACGTTAAGTAGAAAGATAAGCGGTAGGGATAGAAGAGGCATATGAAAACCATAAACAAGCTTGGTAAACAAATTTGGATTAACATTTTTATCTCATTTAATCTGCTATTCATGCAAGTGGAACATTTTTACTGAAATTGCTTTGATTGTGTTTTCTTACCCCCTCCCCCCACCCCAAAGTTCTTTGATATTTAGTAGTAGTAGTATTCTTAGTATTATTCAGATTTAGATTACAAAAACTCGAGTAAAGACCTGTTCATATTTGAGAATTTTTCTTAATTGGTTTGCAGTGTTATTAGAAACAGGAGAGAGAGAAAACACAGTTAACATAATGGCTGGGTTAGCCTGTTTGATCATGTATTTTG